>NC_143478.1:18105574-18461784 GCF_027475165.1 Benincasa hispida
TTTCATTTCTTCTTTCTCAACCTTTTTTACTTCTTCTTTATCCATCTTTGTAAGTGGTGTGGTGAAGCTTGCTTTGAAAATTTTGACGTCTCCGATCGTTAAGACTTTTTAGCATTATGCAAATGGTGATTCATCTTTCTGTCGAGATTGGTGTCATAATTCTTCTGGAGTCTCGTTGTTTTGTAAAGATACACATTGTTCAATGAATAAAATAAGTGTTATTTAATTCTGGCATTTGCTCATATCCAATAAACAAAGCTCCTTGGTTATCTTATGTGAACTTAAGCATGTATATGTGATATACAAGTGGATCATGCCTTAAGTGATAACCTAAATAGGTCTATAGTATAAGGATTAAGGTGGGATACCTGATCCTGGTGACATTACGGATACGACCTATTTTGTAGAGGTTTGCAAGTGTTGTAAACTACTACAGATGGTAGATCTTGACAATTCATGTGGAGACGTGGAGTGGGGGTGTCCTATACAAAGAGTTTGTATAAGACCTGGACCACGAGATGACTAGACTCTGTATATAACAACATTGATATTAGAGACTTGCATCTTACCTAAACGACCATAGGTGACACGACCTCAATCCTGGGTGTTTTGGGAACTCTTGCCTTTGAGGGCGGTCCTTTGATTAGTATGGGTGAGAGTGGCCAGATTGCCAACTCAACATGCCTACCTTTTTGGTGACTTGTTTGATCTGGGAGCTGGGAACTCAATCCACAAGATGGAATTCACTCCTTTCCCAAAGCAGGGATAATTAGAGAGATTGCTCCCTTAAGGGCTGATTCCGGGGCTTGAACATAGTGGCCACAACTTCTCTTTGGAAGAGAATACGCAGCCATAGTAGGACTAAGACTTATGTTCATTAGAGGGATCAGTGGTACTTAAGGATGAATGATCTCATATCTAAGAGTTCCATGAGCGCGTTCGGATCACTCCGATCTCACAGTGACCGAAATACAATAATATACATTCAACACATACAATTATGCAAATAAATCTAATTATCAGCATGCTTAGAACAAGATAAATAACAAGAGAAAGAGTTTCATACCAGTTGAAGACAATCTTCAATCTTCGACACTCACAGCAGCGGAACCCTCCAAGTGATCTACCAACGGCCAGCGACAGCGTCAACAACAGCACGAACACGAATGCTGCGGGGACGACACCACCACTAAAGAGCCCTGGGTATTCTCGGAGTGAAAACCCAAAGGGTGGGCTTTGGTGAATTTGGTAGAGGAAGAAGAAAACACGAATTGTGTCGGCGATAAGCAAGTGGGAGGGAAAAAGACTGCTATCGCATAGCAGACTGCTTATCGTTTAGAAGGAACTATACGATCATGTAGAATTTACTGAATGATTGTTTAGGAAAAAGTACACGTTCGTTTAGTAAAATCGGCACATTATACGATCATTTAGAGAAGCTATTTGATCATGTAGGCAAGAGTGTGCGATCTTTTAGCACGAGGTGGACGATTATTTAGGTGGAGAAGCGACTATCGTATAGGCTCTCGAGCGATCGTTTTCTTTCACCAATGCGCGCTTCACGAAATATTTTTGGGCAAATGATGGACGATGCAAAAATGAAAACTATTATCATTTTAGCTCATCGGTTACAATAACCAACGCTGCCCACTAACCCACGTTCGAATGTGAAACTTGGCATAATTATCTTATAATTAACCAACTAATTAATTAATAAATATAATCATATTATATTTTTATCTTATAGTTTGATATCTTATATCTACTATAGTATTTTTTCCTCTACTTGATATAAATCACATTTATATCCTATTTCCTCCAAAATAATGTATCTCATACATTTAGCTAATTAGATCATATATAGTTAACCAGTCCAATTATATCATATATAATCGAACTTCCTCTTGTCAATTTAAACATTTCAAATTAACCCAAATATTGGTTCTTAACTTTATCCAAGCTACCCAAGGGACCTAATGGACCTGTGGCTCGAAGCTCCAACGGTACGTGAATAGCTGACTAAACTCTTTAGCCACCAGATCCACCATCCGTTAACTGTCAGACATTTCACTAAAGACCAACAACTGAACTCTTCTTACCACAGATATATTTCTATCTCCATCGGATATAACCAATCATGAGTACGATGACCCTTCACAGATGCTCGTAAGTATAGCTGGGCCAAATTACCATTATTCCCCTATAGTTACATCTCACTCCTTAAGTACCACTGATTTCTCTAATGAACAATACAACATAGTCCTACTATGTGCGAACACCTCTCGGGCCAAGCGAAGGTGTATGGCGCCACATCGTTCAAGCCCTGGAATCAGCCCTTAAGGGAGCTATCTATCTACTTACCCCTACCTTAGGGAAGGAGTGAATTATATCTTGTGTAGCTGAGTTCCCAACTCCCAAATCAGACGAATCCCCAAAATGGTAGGTTTGAATCGGCGACCTAGCCACTAGCACCCATATGAATCAAAGAACTGCCCTCAATGGCAAGAGTTCCCAACTCACTCAGAATTGATGTCATGTTACCTATGGTCATCCTAGTGAAGTGAAGTCTCTGTCATGAACAGTGTTATATAACGAGACGTTAAACCTTCGTGGTCAGGTCTTATACAAACTCTTTGTATAGGACACCCCCGCTCGCATGTTCCTAACACGAATGATCAGGATCAGACCATCTGTGGCAAGTCACAACAATTGAGACCATTCCACGGGTTGCATCCGTAGCGTTACCAGGATAAGGATTCCCTCTTATATCCATATACTACAGACCATTTTGGTTATCACTCAAGACATGATCCACTTGTATATCACCACATACATGCTTGAGTCATATACAGATAACCAGGGATTTTATGTTTTTTGGTTTGTGGTAAAGCAAATAAAACAAGTAACTGAGCAAAAAAACAAGATGTGAAATAAATATCATATATTAATAACACAAGCGTTCGTACAAATGGTTTACAAACTATAGGTCACGAGACTTTAGGACATCAACCCCAACAATCTCCCACTTGTCCTAAAGCAAAGTGGGGTGTACATAAACTAGTACAAAACAATAAACTAGGGCATAAAAGCCCAGTATAAGAAAATCTCCCACTTGCCCTAGTCCAACCACGGGCTATCCTGTAGACCCATGCTCCGTAGGTGACCCTCAATCACTATAGCCGTGAGAGCCTTTGTAAACGGGTCAGCAACATTAAAATGGCTTGGGTTAGATTGAACCGTCTCATCTCCTCAACCTCAGGACATATTTCCTTAGACAAAGTGACTCCATACCTGAATGGCAGTAGGCCCCTCCTAGAGTCCTGCATCGAGTACTTGAGCAACATCTTATCAATATACAATGCCTAAGACAGTGCTAGCACTTTGTTCTTACGATCCTGAAAGTTCTATATACTTAGAACAAATTGAGCCTCTCCCAAATCTTTCATTTGGAATTACGTTGCTAGCTAGTTCTTAACTGCAGTTAGTAGACCTACATCATTCCCAATGAGTAGGATATCGTCTACGTACAACACTAAGAAGACTACTGAAGCGTTGATGATCATTTTGTAGCCACAAGGTTTATCAACGTTGCCATCCTGATCAACATCCTCTATTGGCTTTTTATAAGACAACGGATCCTCAACGTTGCCATCTACTACCATAGCAAGGATTTTCGTGAAACCCAGATAGCGAACAGGTGGGTTTGCAACCCTCCCACTAGGTCGAGGTTCCTCAACTCTTGAGGTGGAACTGACCTACTGGATGAACTCCCATCAATAACTCTTGCTGATGTAGCAGGCTCTTCAATAACTCTTATTGAAGTTTCAATAGTTTTATTGGAAAGCTCACACAACACGACTTTGCTTCGTGGACTATGCTCCATTATATGATCCTCTTCCAGGAAAGTACCTATTTTTCGTCGAAACATAAAAACAACCCCCTCATGTACCTTTGGGATAGCCTACAAATAGGCATAACCTCGACCGTGGTTCTAACTTCTTGGGATTAGCCTCAAGCACATGTGCAGGGCAACCCCAAATGCGGAAGTGACGTAAACTAGCTTTACGCCCATTCGACAACTCCAGAGGTGTTCTTGCAACACTCTTGGAGGGAACACAGTTGAGTATGGACACCGTAGTCTCCACTGCAAAACCCCAAAAAAAATCTTGTAAAGAAGCGTAACTCATCATCGAGCGAACCATGTCTAACAAGGTCCTATTTCTCCTCTCTGCTACACCATTCTGCTGAGGTGTACCCGGCACTGAGAGTTGGGAAACGATTCCATGTTCTATCAAAGAGTCCTGGAATGCCGAGTCCAAAAACTCTCCACCTCGATCCGATCGAAGTATTTTAAGCCGTCTATCTAATGCGTTTTCAACTTCAGCCTTGAACTCTTTGAACTTTTCTAAGGATTCAGACTTCCGTTGCATACGATAAACATACCCGTACCTGGAGTAATCATCAGTAAAACTGATAAAATACTCATAGCCACCTCGGGCTCGCACATTCATATTACCACAAAGGTTAGAATGTACTAACTCAAGAGGCTCCTTGGCTCTATAACTTTTTCTAGTAAAAGGTCGTTTAGTCATCTTACCCTCAAGGCAAGATTCGCACACTGGTAAAGAATTTTCTTCTAACTCACTTAGAAGTCCATTATTTGCCAATCTCTCAATCCTATTGAGATTAATGTGCCCTAAACGAAAATGCCAAAGTTGGGCATTTTCTTTTTGGAGAAATTCGTCAACGTTTTGATTGAGTTACGGCAGTTCTGACCAATTCAGCATTATGGAGGGAATTAATGGCTAACGAACTTAGCACATATAAATTCGATTCCAGATTTACTGTGCAAATAAAAACACCATCTTTATGAATAAACACTTTATTCACATTAAACGAGATAGTATATTTACATTGCAACAAACACTTTATAGAAATGAAGTTCCTCTTTAGTTCAGGAACAATATATACATCATTTAAAATAAGAAACCTATGCTATAAAGCTAACTGGAGTCCTCCCACTGTCACAGCTGAGACAACGTGCCCGATGCCTACTCGTGTCGTCATTTCACCAGCCTCCAACTGTCGCCAAGATCTAATCCCCTGAAAAGAAGAACAAACATGGTTAGTGGCGCCTGAATCAATTATCCAGGCAGAATCATCATTCTCCACTAAACAAGTTTCAAGCACAAGTAAATCACATTTACCTTTATCGGCATTGGCCTTAGCCTTGGCTGCTTTCTTCTCTTTTAGATACCAAGGACAGTTCCTCTTCCAGTGTCCATCTTGGTTGCAGTGACTTTCCCTTAGCAACCTGTGGACGCCTATTTGGGGCGACAGACAGTGGGTTAGCAGGTGCCTTCCCTTTTCCCTTACCACCCTTCTTCTTCTTTCCCTTTGCAGAGTTAAAAGCAGAAGGTGCAGACTTCATTCCTAAGGTCGAACCTCTATGGAACGTCCTGGAAAATGAAGCAACATTTGCCTCATCTTTCTGCCTCTCCTTACTTTTCAGTAAAGATTGGCATGTCTGCAACTCGTTGAGGAGAGTTGTAAGGTTGTATTTCACTTTGTTAAGAATCACATTGCTAACAAAGTGCAAGAAGCTCTCCGGCAAAGAATGCAGGATTATGCTAACCTGGCTACCCTCATCGATGGTAGACCTATTCAACTATGCCACATTAAAGTGGACGATCATGTTAAGCACATGTTCACGAACAGAGGTGCCTTCTTCCATTTTGGAGTTGAATATGTATTTAAGAGCCTCATGCATAAGCTGTTCAGATGGTTGTCCAAACATCCCCTGCAGGGACTCCTGATAACGGGCAGAAATGCACGTTATTACAGCACAAAGTCATAAAACAATGTAGAATTGCGATGATAAAAATATATAATATTGCATCCAAAAGCATCAAGTTCACAACATTACGATCACATGCATCCATCGCATTAAAACAGTTAACTTATGTATTTTTGTGCAGGAAAATGCATTGACGCAAGGCGAAAATGCGATCCGCATAAATTAACGTTAGAGCGTATTAAGAGATTGTGGCCGCAAGGCTATATGATCATTTGCGCTCGCGGAAAATCTACTCAAGAAAGATGGCTGCATAGAGCCAGCACATCAAGGTGGGCGCATCTGGATGAAAGTTTAATAAATCACGATGGGACAAAAAGCTGATGACGGTCGATTTTGAGTTAAGTTGACAAGATGTTAAAGACATACTGTAGCAAGTACACTCAACTTTTTGGTGACAATTATTCAGTGCATTAAACAGAGAATTAATGCCATCCCATCAATGAAATCATCAGAGAGAATAAGCTCTTCACCCTGAAGCTCTATAAACACCGAAGGCCATCTTCAGTGAAGGAGTTCGTTTAGTCGCCCAAGTTTTTAGAGTTCACCATTTAGACGACACTTAGCCTTGTTCTTAGTTTCTTATACTTAGAAGGCGGAGCGAGAGAAGGGAAGAGACGCCGGAAGATTATCCTGGTCAGCTCGAGAGAGTGCCAGGGAGCGTGGAAAAACAAAGAGGGCTAACTCTTGCGAGAGCAAGAATATCTTTTGAGTAGAGTAGAGAAGAACAGTGTAAAAGCCTTGGGAAGCAAGAAATTGCTACCAGGCTCTTTATTCTTAATTGTCATTCTATACTTTGATTATATATTCATAGAATGGAACTTGCTTTACTACATCTGTTCACTCTCTTTAAAACTCGCATGAGTAGCTAAATCTATCGAATGGGTTGAGAAGTACTTAGCTAACATGACCTAGGATTTTCATTGCATGTGATCATCTTGTCTTATGTTGTGTCCATCACCCCTTTAGAGTTACTCGAGAGAGAGTCTAAAGAAAGAACCTAAGACTTGAGAGAGCTAGGTTAGAATCTAGACTCGAGAGAGAAAAATTAGATCTGCATAAGTAAGAGATAGAGACTTAGAGATAAGCTCTATTTGTCAACATGCATCACATGCACCCTAGAGATAGGTTATGGTAGTATGCGGTCGCCTTGTATGTGTGTGTGTCAATCGTCATTGCATAGACAAGAATAGAGGCTTTTGTGAAAGTCCTATAGACATCGTCGCATATATCGCATGCGTTCTAAAACTAGAAGCCGTAGCATTTGCATTGAGAGATGATTTGCTGTTGTATGCATGTAGCATGACCGCATAATATGAACGCAATCCTAAGAAGTGTTAGCTGAACCTCTTTTCAGCCCGTTCCCCCGCATATTCATCGTATCTATCGTAATAATAACTATTTTCTTCACTCCACCGCATACATTTTATACTGTAAACAACAAACCAACCAATTCTCTGATTTATGTTACCGCAAAGTGATCTATAAATTACCAGGCAACTCAGTAGGATTTATACTTGGATCTTACTGAGAAAACTTGTATGCTCAACGCATTTTTCACTAACGCAATCCTTACCATTATTTCATCACATAAAATAACACATCAACTCTATGATCTCACGCGCTGAGACCATATGCTCATGTTTCTTGGCCAAGAATTCAGAAAGACTTGCCAAGATGTAGGCTCGGGCCATCTCATTCGTCCTTGTCCATCGCTCATATGCCTCCCGAATATTTCGAGCGGCATTCAGAGTTGGAATAGAAGGACAATCCTCTGTGAGAGTGAACATGAGATCCTCAATGATCAGGATCGTCGTGATCATGTGTTTTCATGTTGCGAAATTATCGCCAGTAAGTTTTTCAGTGCTTAACAAAGCCAACGTGGCTGTTGCCATTTTTGAAAATGTTGCTAAAAATACAAACAAAAATTTATTAGATTTTGCTAAACCACTTTTAAACCAATCAATTTTGTAAAACAATTTCAAGTACCCTAAGTTATAGACTTCTATTTTGCAATGATGCCCCAGTGAGGCAGGATAAATGCCACCGGTCGGGTGATCAATTGCCCCTTCGCTGGGATGAGACATTCTCAACCATTAGGAAGAACTAACTCTTAGAACTGAACCTAACAACCACCATTTTTGGGTCCAAAATCGTTAACCTTTAACTATTCTGCGTAAGTGTAACCCCTCGCTTTCGGTGCTAGAGTCCCGCCCTAATGAGCCCACCATAAGAAAGAAACAGATTAGGACAAGAGACTAAGTTACCTTATCCTCTTACAGGAGGTCAAATAAAGAAACACGCAAAATTGCCATCTTTTAGGGGGATGCTCCCAGGGTACCTCGAGGAGATGCGCAGTAACTTTATTCAACCTAACGAGAGAGACCGAGGGATATGCTGTCGCACTTCTGGCTCCCACTTACTATAAACACTCTCTCCATCTACCTTGATATTGACCTACCCAAACACCATCCATTGGGGGGACATGCCAAAGGTGCCGCGAGGCCAAGGGTAGATCTCACGGTGTGGACTATTTAGGAGAAATGTGAAAGGTTTAAGTGAAGCATCTCATGTCTCAAGTACCTCCAACTGAATGTTCTACCTAAGGATTCATTAACCTAGACAATCCGGCTACTGATTTTAGTCTAAGTCGTCTTTTTAAACTCTGCTCATAAACAACATTTGTCTATGAAATATGAATAAGTTCAAGTAGTCTCATTTAAACACTTTAATGGACTGTCCTTAACTTGCATGCATGCATCAAATCTATCTAATTCACCTTTCCAGGTAAGTTCCCAGGTCAAGGGTGTTACGTTTTCGTCAACTTAAATATCCCAGCCTAGACAGAACCCACCTTGGACAAAAGGTCCTTTATAGATAGATTTGCTACACTTTAACCTTTTATTAGCCAATTTAATCCTATTAAACTGATTAAAAGATTAAAGCCTTAGGGTTGCTAATTGTATTAAAACCGTGATCTTAGGTTTATGTGATCCAAGTTTTAAACACTTTAAACCATGAATTAAACCTAAGTGAGCATTCATGTCTTTCTTATTTCTTTTAGTTCTAATTTCTTTTTAACTTTTAAAAACAAACAACTAAAACCATTGCGTACAACGAGGCATTTATAACATTTATAAAATAATCTATGTGTCATGCTTCATGCAATGTCCGGTCATTACTATATATAACTTTTATATAACGCGTAACAACCAAGAAACCATGCTATCATCCACGCTTATACTATAACATTTATAATATAAAGATGATGCATGTCAATGCTTTTTATGCTGCATAAATATAACTCTTATATTATATGATGCATGAGCATGCTCTTACATAATTAAAATCATGCTTCTTTAAATATAACAATTACAATAAAGAGATGATGCATGACCATTGCATAACCTAAGGTGGGATTTATTATATGTGCATACCATATGACATATAAAAACATATATCGCATGTAATAAATAAAGGATTAATGGACCGGGATGAGCCTTTACAAAAATCGGAATGAAAAAAACCTATCTATTACATTTTTCATCAAGCTAACTGGTTCATAGGTGAACTGGGTCTTGAACTGCCAGGAGGTCTTCATCGTGTAACAAACTCCAGTAGGTATATGATCGTTCAACGCACACTAGACGATAGAAGCATTAGTAAACGATCGTGTAGACGACGACGAGCCTGCGAAGCCTAATCGTCCATGCGATTGTGTAGCGCGACGACAGGTAAACGATTTATCTTGCTTATTAAGTGATCGTTTAGTTAGTTACTAAGCGATGAATCTTGCTGACCTAAACGATTGTTTAGCGTGCGCACTTTAAACGATATGCGAGCGTCTCATCATCTAAACGATGCGTGCAACTAGGTAAACGATTTACCTTGCGATGCTAAGCGATCGTTTAGTCAGTTACGAAGCGATAAAGCTTGCTGACCTAAACGATCGTCTAGCGTGCGTGCATTAAGCGACCCGCGAGCATCTCATCGTCTACACGACGCGATACTTAGCGATCGTGAATGCGATCGTCAACCCGATGCGACCAACTCTTGATCACATTCCCCATCGTTTAATCGATGCGTTCAACTGCAATCACGTACTTCTTCATCTTTACGATGCGATGAGCAGCGATCGCGTAGAACTTCTTCTACAAAATGTGATCAACAGCGATCATGTAGAACATCTTTTGCACAATACGATTAACCCTAGATTGCCTCCTTCTTCGAAGAGCCGCAACGCTTGCCCAGAACTTCGACGAACCATTCAAAACTTCAAACAAACTTTGAATACAGACTCGATAATGATTATTAATGCCTAAAAACGTAGGGGCCTTTACAAATAGCTGCAAATTTAAAAGGATCTAAATCAAACCGAGGCTAATCATCCTGAAAACATCCATTAATCCCAGACATCCACAGCAGATTTAACAATTAAACAGCATAGAAATGCACCCAACATGAATGTAAATATCATTTCGTTGCAACAGATGAAATCGGCCTGGCTCTAATACCAATTGAAGGATCTCATATCTAAGGGTTTCATGAGTGCGTTTGGATCGCTCCGATTTCACAGTGACCGAAATACAATAATATACATTCAACACATACAGTTATGTAAACAAATCTAATTATCGACATGCTTAGAACAAGATAAATAACAAGGGAAAGAGTTCCATACTAGTTGAAGACAATCTTCAATCTTCGGCACTCACAGCAGTGGAATCCTCCAAGAGATCTACCAATGGCCAGCGACAGCGTCAACAATAGCAGCACGAACAACGCACGAACACGAATGCCGTGGGGACGACACCATCACTAAAGAGCCCCGGGTATTCTTGGAGTGAAAACCTAAAGGATGGGCTTTGGTGAATTTGGTAGAGGAAAGAGGAAACACGAATCGTGTAGATGATAAGCAACTGGGAGGGAAAAAGACTACTATAGCATAGTAGATTGCTTATCATTTAGGAGGAGCTACACGATCGTGTAGGATTTACTGAACGATCGTTTAGGAAAAAGTACACGATAGTTTAGTAAAATTGGCACACTATACGATCGTTTAGAGAAACTATTCGATTGTGTAGGCTAGAGTGTGCGATCGTTTAGCGTGAGGTGGACGATCGTTTAGGCGGAGAAGTGACTATCGTATAGGCTCTCGAGCGATCGTTTTCTTTCACCAACGCGAGCATCACGAAATCTTTTTGGGCGAATGACGGACGATGTAAAAATGAAAACTATTTTCATTTTAACTCATCGGTTACAATAACCAACGCTGCCCACTAACCCACGTCCGAACGTGAAAGTTGGCATAATTATCTTATAATTAACCAACTAATTAATTAATAAATATAATCATATTATATTTTTATCCTATAGTTTGATATCACATATCTACTATAGCATTTTCTCCTCTACTTGATATAAATCATATTTATATCTTATTTTCTCCAAAATAATGTATCTCATACATTTAGCCAATTATATCATATATAATTAAGTCCAATTATATCATATATAATCAAACTTCCTCTTGTCAATTTGAACATTTCAAATTAATCCAAATACTGGTTCTCGGCTTTATCCAAGCTACCTAGGGGACTTAATGGACTTGTGGCTCGAAGTTCCAACGGTATGTGAATAGTTGATTAAACTCTTTAGCCATGAGATCCACCATCTGTTAACTGTCAGACATTCCACTAAAGACCAACAGCTAGACTCTTCTTACCACAGATATATTTCTATGTCCATCGGATATAACCAATCATGAGTACGATGACCCTTACAGATGCTCGTAAGTACAGCTGAGCCAAATTACCGTTATGCCCCTGTAGTTACATCTCACTCCTTAAGTACCACTGATTCCTCTAATGAACAATACAACATAGTCCTATTATGTGTGAACACCTCTCGGGCCAAGAGAAGGTGTATGACACCACATCGTTCAAGCCCCGGAATCAACCCTTAAGGGAGTTATCTATCTACTTACCCCTGCCTCGGGGAATGAGTGAATTCCATCTTGTGTAGCTGAATTCCCAGCTCCCAAATCAGACGAATCCTCAAAATGGTAGGTTTGAATCGGCGACTTGGCCACTCGCACCCATACAAATCAAAGGACTGCCCTCAATGGTAGGAGTTCCTAACTCACTGAGGATTGAGGTCATGTTACCTATGGTCATCCTAGTGAAATGAAGTCTCTGTCATGAATAGTGTTATATAACGAGACAACACTTCGTGGTCAGGTCTTGTACAAACTCTTTGTATAGGACGCCCCCGCTCGCATGTCCCCAATACGAATGATCAGGATCAGACCATATGTGACAAGTCACAACACTTGTGACCATTCCACAAAGCGGGCCGCATCCGTAGCGTTACCAGGATAAGGTTTTCCTCCTATATCCATATACTACAGACTATTTTGGTTATCACTCAAGACATGATCCACTTGTATGTCACCACATACATGCTTGAGTCACATACAGATAACCAGGGATTTTATGTTTATTGGTTTGTGGTAAAGCAAATAAAACAAGTAACTGAGCAAAAAAACAAGATGTGAAGTAAATATCATATATTAACAACACAAGCGTTCGTACAAACGGGAGACAAATATAACTATAGGGGCATAACGGTTATTGGTCCTGTTGTACTTACGAGTGATCTGTGAAGGGTTGTCGCACTGCTCATTGGTTAAGATGGACACATAATATATTTGTGGTAAAGAAAGTTCAGCTATCGGTCTTTAATGGAGTGCCTGGCAATTAACGGATGGTAGATCTCGTGACTAAAGAGTTTAGTCAGTTATTCACGTACCGTTGGAGCTTTGAGCTACAGGTCCATGAGGTCCCTTTGGTAGCTCAATGGATTCAGTTGAGGATCAGTTCTTGGTGTTGATTTGAAATGTTCAATTGACAATAGGTTTTTTGATTATATATGATATAATCAGTATGATGTATGAGATACATCTAGTGAAGGATTGATGTAAATGAGATTTACATTTACCATGGAATAGAAAAAGAACTATGGTTTATATATTTCATGAGATGAAATATTAAAACTATAGGTTATAAATATTGTATGATAAGTTGGTTATCATTTATATTTATAATAATATTAATTATTGGATAATTAATTATTTTTCTTTAATAACCAAGTGAGTGGGTCGTTATTGAATTTATGATAACTGTGAGTTTAAAAGGAAAATGGTTTTCCTATTTTCAAAATGAAGTTTTACAAACGCTAAAAAGTTTTCTTTGAGTTTTCTCTCTCGCGCAAAAGAAACTCACGTAGTCGTCAAGTAAATTCAGATTTGATAAACGACGACTGGGTGAGCTAAACGATCATGCAGTGGCAAGCTAAACGATCGTGCAGTATTTACTAAATGATCACATAGTTTTGCTAGACAATCACTTGCCCAAAGTAAACAATCGTGTAGTATCTGTAGGTGATAGACAGAGCTAAACGATAGGCTAAACAATCGCATAGCTTTTGCTAGACGATCGCATAGCTTTATCTAAACGATTGGGCATCGACCTATACGATAGGTCTCCGCCATCTCCCACTTGTCCAGTCGTTTACACGATTAGTGTTTCCTCCTTTGTCTTCCTTACACCAAGTTCGAACAGAGTCCACCCTTTGGATTCTCACACCGAGAATACCAAGGTCGCCTTATTAGTGGTGTCAGACTCAACTCGACACCGTCGAGGTTTTCTGGAGGTCGTTCGTGGTGCTGTGGAGGCCATTTGTGTTGCTGAGGAGTTCGTGACCGAGGCGATCATTGAGGACAAGTGCGAAGTGTTCATGTTGTGTTTGTTGCAATGTTGCTGTCGTGTAGATCGAGCGTTCGAGGTTGCTGTTGTTTGAGCGTTCGTGCGCAACGGAGCGTGGAGACACTTCTGCCATTGTTAGTACGATTTTTCCTTTTGTGCATTTGTAACTTTCATGCTGTAATTTCTATTTGAGTTGTATAACCGCTTGTTTGAAAGTCGACTGTAAAAGAAAAAAGATGAATGTAAAATAGTAAAAATTGTAGCAAATAGTAAATACTGTAGCAAATTGGGGGGTTTTGAAATATTGTTGACTGTAGCTAATTGGGACTACAAAATAGTATTTACTGTAGTAAGAGATGGTTATTATAGTATTATGATAGTTGTTGCCCCGAACGTCCCCTTAATGCCAACTATATCTTCCTTAGCTTCGATTTACCTTTTCACCAAATCTACACCAAAAAAGTTTAATTAAAATAATAACTAAATTAGAATTAATACCTATGACATATGATTCTGTTGGAGATGAGGAAGATCTAGATGATGATACAGTTGAGAGTTGAAGTTGCAACTGATGAAGAATAGTCTAGCACTATAAAATTGCATCAGTAATATTGGTTAGGGTTGATGCCCTAAATCTCGTAGGTCTTGTAGTTTGTAATTGTAATGTACAAACTTTTTATTTATTTGATAAAATATGAGATTTTTATTCGACATTTAATAGCATTAACCCACAAACCAATAAACTAACATCTAAGGTTATCTTATATAGCTTAAACATATATGTAAAGACATACATATAGATCATGTTTAAGTGATAATCTAAATGGTCTGTAGTAGATGGATAAGGTTGGGTACCTTATCTTGGTGACACTATGAATACGACCCGTTTTGTAGATTTTAAAATTGTTGTAAAGTGCTACAAATGATCTGATCCTGATAATTCATGTAGAGACATGTGAGTGGGGGTATTCTATACGAAGGAGTTTGTATGATATCGGATCACAAAATTATTAGTCTTGTAATATAACACCGTTAATAATAGAGACTTACATTTCACCAGGATGACCAAAGGTGACATGACCTGAATCCTGAGTGAGTTATGAACTCCTGCCTATGAAGGCGATCCTTTGATTTATATGGATGAGAGTGGCTAGAATGCCGACTCAATGAGCCTACCATTTTCGGGATTTGTTTGATTGGGGAGCTGGAAATACAACTACACAAGACGAAATTTACTCATTCCCTAACATCTGAGTAAGTAGATAAATTGCTCCCTTAAGGGTTGATTTTGGGGCTAATGTGACGCTACACCCTCTCTTGGCTTGAGAGAGATTTAGTCATAATTGGACTATGACTTATTATTCATTAGAGGGATCAGTGGTACTTAAGGAGTTAGATGTAAGTATAGAGGCAAAACGATAATTTTGGCCCAACAGTACTTACAAGCATTTTGTTAAGGGTCATCAAACTGTTGATTGGTTTTATCCAATGGACACAAAAATATATCTGTAATATGAAGAGTGGAGCTGTTCGGTCTTTAAGGGAGTGTGTTTGGGATAATTTAGGGACGCGTTTTGTTTTTATCATTTAAAGACGGATGGGTTTGAACATGAAATCATGCGTTAGACATAATTGATGCGTTTGCTCCCATGCGTCTGAGGTCACGCATCAGAGTGATGATGCGTTAATCTTAGCATGCAATGATCACACGTTTCTATCACAACTTTTCTTACGCTTGCGCCAAGTATAACACAAACGCAAGTTTCTCGGGTAATTCGAGGTCGAACACAGGGACTTGTCACTCAATAATATTTGTGAAGTGATGCGTTTGAGGTGATGAATAAGAATAAAAATAAAGCGAAGAAGGTTTAAATGTTTTACACACTACTCCTACTCCTAACTAAACAGATTGAGCAATAGAAGACTTGCAATGAGAATAAGTAGAGACACAATAACCAATAACGCATAGTAATATTTACCATCTTAAATCGCCCTAGTAATCCCAGCTTGTTGCACTAACGCGTCACACTTCTCGGTGGTCAGCCGCATGACTATATCTCTATAATGCATGGTTGCATCGAGCATAAGATTTTGCCTATCTCTAGGAACAATACGAACCTTTCTTAGTGCGTTCTATCCCTTACCTTTTCAGGCAGTTAGACACGGCTACTTAACTTATAGACAAGCAATGCAGCATCCCATAGACAAGCATGCCACAGCCTTTCACCAAGCAAAGAGGATTAACTCACTATACTCGCACAACGCACACCTCTCGGTGGGTTGTTACATGAGTTCTATCTCTAGGCTACACGATTAAGCATGCGATTGACTTTGATAAATAAACGCTGAAGATAAACTATGATGGAGATAAAGATGATGAAGAAGACGGTAATGAAGGAATTAAGATTTGCATTGATCACAAAATATCTTAATATCTCAAGCTAAAATGTAATACAATACAGAGATTAGAAGGGAGATGAAGGACTCTGCTTCAAGGATGCTGGTGGTGCCATGGTTGAATGGTGGAGATGTCTCTAAGCTAAAATGTAATACAATACAAAGATTAGAAGGGAGATGAAGGACTTTGCGTCAAGGCTGCCGGTGGTGCCATGGTTGAATGGTGGAGATGATTCTCTCGAGCCCTATCTTTGGCGAATGCTCCGATCGTCACTCGGTCTGAGTTATGGAGATGAAGAATTCTCATTGGAAATCTCTTTCAAGCTCTCATCTGTGATCACAAACTTCTGCCTTGAGGCAGAAGCTCAGATGTCTCAAAATGAAGGTCTCAAGGGCTATTTATAGAATTAGGACGCCGACAGCTGTAATGATGAAGGTATGGCTCACTGATACTTTTGTCGCGGTATGGCCATTGTCACATCGCTTTATCTTGTTGATACTCCCAAGGTATGCGTCTGAGTTGAATTTAGCTGAAGTTATCAACGCATTCTACCCATCTTGTGATTTCTATTATGGCTGTCAATCCGTGGCCGCAATCTCTATTTGTTCACCGCATTCTCTATGCGTTGGACGCATGCGATTACTGCAACTTCCATGCGTTGGACGCATGGGGTTGCCGTCTGCGTTCGTCTTTTGTGGTTGCCTGGCTTCAACGCATGTGTTTGTTTGTGATTTCTTATTACAAACGCATGCGTTTGATTCCTGTGATAGCTACAAAAATAGACACTTTGGCACGGAATAATCATAATATTGTGTCAGTGAGGTTTTAGGTGCTTATCGACGCAAAACTCAATTTTTCACAAATTCTAAGTATTATCACTGCGTTTTCTACCTGTTAGCCCTCATAATTCTAAATAAAAGGCTTATAATAGTTAACATTTCTGCCAGTTATCAAAGTGATCGACAGTTAATGGATGTTGAATAATTTAATTAAAGAAGTTTAATTAATTATTCAAGTATCATTGGAGCTTCAATCTACAAGTCCAAAGGTACCGTAGCTCAACAAGGATTATTGATAATCAATTTTGGATTAATTTGAATTATTCAAATTAATAGAGAGAATTAATTATATGTGATATAATTAATATAATGTATTTGATACATTATAATGTAAAGTTGTTTTTTAAAAGAAATAAATATTTGAATATGATTCAAATATTAATTATGTAAATTGGATTTATATAATTAAATTTAATATAAATATGATGAATTATTGAGAGAGTTCAAATTATAGGTTATATTGTATTTGATATAATATAAACTATAGGTTATATGTTATATTGGATATAAATTATAGTATGTATATGTTATAAGTTAAGGTAGTTATATATATATATATATATATTAACTAAATTGAAATTAGTTTTACTTTATTTAATTTTATAATCTACTGGCACTCAAAATAAGCTTGGATTAAGGGAATAAGGAGAGAAGGTTTCTGGTTTTTGACAATATGAACAGTTCTTCAATCACTATTTCTCAGCAAATTGCAACTGATTGTATGCGCAATTTTCACTCAGACTTCAAATTTATATTACATGATCATCATGCAAACTCATTTGTTGCATGAGATCCAACACTAAACTCATTTATTGCATGCAAACCCCACTTTTCAAAATTTTCAATTTTTTCAATTTCGAAACAAATTTCAAAATTACAAATTACTTTCAGTTTTTAATTTTACATTTAAACTGAAATTATATTAATGTTACAAAAATCAATTCAAAATTAATTTTTCTAAATAATTAATAATTAATTAAACAATTTAACTAATTCTAATTAATTTAATATAAAATATTAAATGAATTAATCATCAATTCCACTACCATGAATCCTCATTCATGAATTTAATATTTAAATCATATTTAAATATTAATGGATTCTCCAATTATGTTTAATTCCAAAAGTAGACATGTAATTATATCACATATAATTATTATTCCCTTAATTCTAATTTGAACGTTTCAAATCAACTTATCACGCTACTCTAAGGCTAGTCCGTTTATGAGCTAGTAGGGGGACCTTGTGAACCTATAGATTATGGGCTTCAACGATCTGAGATTAATTAGCTAAACTCTTTACACCGAATTAACCCCCATTCGTTAACTATTGAGTCACTCCACTAAAACCCAGAGTTGCACTCCCCTCACTGTAGATATATCGTGTCCACTCGATATAACCATGATCAGTAAGTTAACCCTTCACATGTTGTTCATAATAATGGCTGGGTCAAATCTTTGTTTTACCCTCGAGATTATCTCTTGTTCCTTAAGTCCCACTGATCCTCTAATGAACAATATGTTTATGATCCGATCATCAAATAGAATCCCTCTCGGGTCAATGAGAGGGTAGGGCCTCTTGTTCAATACTCGGAATCAACACTTAAGGGAACAACCTCTCTACTATCCCTGAAAGCGAGTAGGAGTTAATTCTATTTTGTACCCTATGTTCCCAACTATCTACCTATTCTTACCCCTGAAATGGGAGGCTTATTGAGCCGGCACTGTTGAGTCAACCCTCATCTATGCAAATCTAAGGATAATCTCGAATAAACAGGAGTTCATAGTTAACTCAGGATTCAGGTTAAGTTACCTAGGTCATTGTTATGAAATAGTTAGTCTTAAACAATAAACAACGTTATAAAGTAAAAGTGACTCATTTCATGGTCCGATCTTGTGCAAACTCATTGCACATGATGCCCCCACTTCTCATGTCATCACATGTACAAATTAGGATCACTTTTTCTGTAGCATTTTACAACTTCTTGTAACAACTACATAGTGAGCCGCATCCGATAGTATTATCAAAATAAGGCACCCAATCTTATTCATATAATATAGATCATTTTGACTATTTACTCGAACCTAATCCATGACTATTTACTCAAACCTAATCCACTCTTATGTTTCCACATAAAGTTCAGGTACTCATGTAATAGTCATGGATTTTTTTCTAAAACGTAAGAAGTAATTCATATATTCAATAACAACTTTATAGAATGAGTTTATTGTTTACCAACCACGAGTTTTAGGACATAAAACCCAACAAATAGGACGATCCTAGCATTGTTTTGATGAAGAATTAGTCTTCGAACTATTTGCAGAGACAACAAGAGTAACTGCAGGAAGAATTGTTGGAAAAGATCTAATGGCTCTTTGTTGTTCTTCTTAAAGAAGTAAAGAAAAGGCTCGAGTAACCGAAGGAATAGAATCCATTAGAAGTAATTGAGTATGAGCACGAGAGAAAGACTCACTAAGTCCTATAAAAAAAACCCATTAGATACTTAACTTGAAGAAAATCGGCCATATCACGAATTCCTCCACAATGACACACTCCACAGTTGCAAGAAGGACAATACGTATTGAGTCGATCAATAAGGTCACAACAATCGGACAATACGTACCGAGTCTTGATTATGAGATAAGGTCGTAAGAGTCCTCTTGAGTTGGAAGATTCGCAGAGCGTCTTTCCTTTGAAAACGTTTTTGTGGATCAAGCTAGATTGTTCGTGCAAAATCAACAAAGAGAATACTAGCAGATCTAAGATTTGAGACAAAATTCAAGAGCCACGAAATAACAATGTTATTATTTCGATCATGCTAAAAGAAGCTCACTGGTTGGATGAGGGAGAGTGCCATCAATAAAACCGAGTTTATTCTTGACATAAAGTCCATTACCATGGCTTGACTCCAAGAAACATAGTTATCTTCAGTCAGAGGTCCTGTAACTAGAACAAGACTGGTATATCATTGTGATGAAGAGAATATGGATTGAGGTAAGCTTCAGATTCATTTTGAGAAACTGAAGATGGAAAGGATGTGCTCGAAGGAACAATTTCAGGATTGTTAGAGGAATTTGCATTAGGATCACTGGTTGTTCAGAGTGAATAGGAATATTTCCATTAGACATGGCAGGAAGTTGAAGATGAGCAAATGAAAAAGCGGAAGATCGAGAAGAATTTTAGCGAGAGAAAAAATAGACTTATGCTGCCATATTAACAAAGGAATTTTAATAAATCACCCTCTTGCTTTATTAGAATGGGCCTTAGCCGTATTTATACGAGAGTGGACTAAAACAATAATTAATTACATGGGCTAACAAACTAACAATCCATTTACAAGATATAGAAAGAACGACTAATCAAACTATATACTAACAACAGAAACATAACTATTTCTGATAACTTCATCATCTTATAATATATTGTAAATGAGAAATAATTGCCTACTTCAGAACGCTCTCAAGTTTTGGTACAAGTACAAATGAGAAACAGAGAGAAGATGGAGATGGAGGAGAAAGAACACGAGAGAAGAGAGAAGAGAAAGGGAGAGGAAAAAGAGAAGCGAAGAAGATTAAAAAATATATATTTTTCTAAATTATCTTGCCACATCATATAATTAATCAAGTTTAAAGCACCTTCTTAATCTATTATTAAAAATTCAGGGACTAAATGACCAATTTAAAATATTAGGGACCAAATGCATTTATTCTTAAAAACTAAGGTGCCACTAGGCTTCAGTTGCACTCATCTTTTGTGGAGCTCGAATAGCAATCAATAAAACTTGCCAGTGGCACTTTAATTTCTTTAAAAATGTTTTTTTAAAAATTTTTCTTCTTTGTGTGTAAATGAGAAAAGGGAGTATGAGATTAACTTGCAGCTAATCATTATTCTAATATAAATATTAAACATAAAAAAAGATGGGATTAGACACATAATCTAGACTAAAATGTCAAAGGTTGAATATGTTATATTAAATTGTTGTACTAAAAAGAAAATAATTAAATATTCATGATTTAAATGTCTGTTATAATACAACGAATTGTGAATGTTTGTTTTCGTATGTTTTGATCAATTTTTTATATTGAAAGCATTAAATCATTACTAATGATATTTTAATAATTATTTAATATTTGTAATGAATATACTAAATTGAGTTTGGCCAATCGTATTGACATGCACTCCATCCTTAGAGGTCAGTGGTTTAATCCCCCACCCCCACTACTAAACTAAGTTCATTTTCATCCTTTGATTACCTATATTACATCACAATAATTTAACTAAACTTAATATTTCAATATTATACGAATCATCCACCTCTATTATATCAACAAAGAAAAAAAAATTTCAATTCCACTATCAACCCATAGGAAGCAAAAGAGAGGAAATATGTACATTTTTGTAGAAATCATTGGACAAATCCAAAGTTTGAAACTCTTTAGAATATGTTAAAAAAAGTATTTATAATAATATTTCAACTTTGTATTTAAAATTATATTTAAAATAGTGATGTCAACTAAAATATTGATGTCTTAATTTTATAAAAATGTCTATAAAAAATTTGAGAAAATGTCGATCAATATTGATGAAAATTTATAATAGCCAAAAAAAAAAAAAAGAAAGTAAAGATTTAAATTATTAAACAAACATTCCAATGCACAATAAAAATAGCAAATAATTGGCGCCCTATCCCCAGACCACGCAAAAGCAACGAATGATCCCAAACCCATTTTTGGTAGCTAAAGATATCCGTGGTTCTCCTCCGGCCTGGCAGTTGGCACAACGAAGAGGAGGGTTAGTTTGGTCATTTCTTAACTAATTAATTATAATTAAGATTCTAACCCGAATTAGGGAGGTTAATTAAATATATCTCCATGGCCTACATTTTAATGCCTGCATCCATCATACACTCAATCTCAATCTCGCGCTTCGGAAAACCAATTCTGTCCTTCCCTCCTTCCTATAAGATACGCCGGAAACCGGCCCCTCCCGGCGCCGGAGCCTTCAAGCGGAGTCGACAGTCGCCGCGGCCTCCGCCGCCTTGCCGGGACCCGCCGAAAGACATGTCCGTCGCTGTTCCAATGTCGCAAATGGACGTGGATGACGAGTCTTTGCCCAATTCTCGGAGTAGTAAGATTATAATTACTTTATTTTTTGTTTTGTGTTATAGTATGTGGAAGTGCGCCATTTATTGAAGTCTTGAGCACGCCATTTATTGGAGTATTTGGAATTTGAAACTCTCATATTTGAATACGAATTGTTTGTTTGTTCGTTTGGCTTTTTTTTGTTTTTGTTTTTTTTTTTTTTTTTATAATTCTGTTTGGTTTCCGATAATAGGTTACATAGTGCGGCACAAAAGAATAATTCGTAATCTAGGACGAGAGCTTTTGAAATTAAATGTTCATTAATTCAGCCGTTTCTATTGATAAAGAGAGGATCGATTGGAGGGGCAATTTTACTTCTGCTTCGAAATTAATCGTGCTTCGTAACGCATTTTTTTTCGAGAAGAATTAGTGTCAAATACAGCAGGGTGAAATAGAAAAAGATAATCAGGAATCTCCGGAGTTTAGGATGGCGATGACCCCTCGCGTGCACAGGGAAGGTTGATTAATAGATCATTTTCATATTTATGGATTTATGTTTGATTGATGAAGGAAATAAAGAATTTTGGATTGAAATTTTGCGTTTATGGTGCATTATGCTTTTTGATGATCCCTTTGATCAATTTCTAAACGAATTAGATGTAGAAGAGCTTGAAGAGCTTTTTCATAAACAACATTGATATGATCCTTGAATCAGGACGAGGACACTAATCCATTTTACCTTTCGGGATTCTTATTTCCACTATGCATCTTACTACTTGTTGCCTGTATGATCCAGGTAATGACAGGGAAGGAATGGTCTCGTACAGTGGTAGAACTACAGCTCATAAGAAGAAATATTACCCAGGCACCATTAAAATTTTTGGGGTGGATCTATCTCCAGATAATGTGGCTGTCGCCATGGTTTATTTTGTTCAAGGGGTTTTAGGCCTTGCAAGACTTGCTGTCAGTTTTTACTTAAAGGATGACCTACACCTAGATCCTGCAGAGGTATGTATTATAGTGTTCCGTGGTTATGAATATTTAGGTCTTACTTGCGAATGTATGAAGTGAAGTGTTGACCTCCCTTAATGGTGCATGCTGATGGGTCATGGGTGTATATTGTTAACTTTTCACTTTTGTTTTCTGCTTGGTGTTTCGTTATATAACTCTTCTTTGTTTGGCATGGAGACATTTTCCTTTGTGATGAAAGTCTCAATGGAGTATATCATTTCTGTGTTTGTTTAAATGTTATTATTATGTGTCTAAAGGTTAATTTGATTTCAAAATTTTGTTTTGATTAAGGCAAAAAGATTGTAGTAATTTGGTATCTGATAAATGTTATTTATTGACTAGACAGCTGTAGTATCTGGCTTCTCCGCCTTTCCATGGCTTGTCAAACCTTTATATGGGTTTATCAGGTATATAAGTGTCTTTCTTCTTTGTTTCTCCCTTTATCTGAGTTTTCAACCTAACTTCCTTAATCTCACACAAACGTGAAAAGAAAAAAAAATCTAATGAGCTTTTGGGTGAATGCAGTGATTCTGTTCCACTTTTTGGTTATCGAAGAAGATCGTACTTGATTTTATCAGGACTGCTTGGTGCACTTTCATGGACTTTAATGGCCACACTTGTCGACAGCAAGTATGGTGCCGCTTTCTGTATACTCCTTGGATCTCTTTCTGTAGCATTCTCAGATGTTGTAAGTGCCTCGTACTTTGCATTTATTTGCTCTCATTTCGTTAGAATGCTTTTCAGCAATGATTGTTATGGAGACCAGAATTTGGGGCTGCTGTCTATATCTTAATAATTCATTATTTATATAAAATTTCACTTGTATATGGAATTTTCATTAAAGTATTTAAAACTTTGATATTATTGTTTGTTATTGTTGGTAAGATGTAAAAGTTTTGGTCGGTATTTTTCTATTTTGGTTTATTTCATGGCATGGCAACACTAGCTAGCCAAGTAGACATTGTAACAGTGAAAAACACACATTGATTCAAGTTTATTCGTGCTTTGATTGGTCCTCCCAAACCATTATCAGTGATCGCCTCATAGTGTAGGACTGGTCAATGTAATTTTCCCATTGCACAACACAAGAAGTCAAGTTTTCATCTCATTTTTTAAACTTTCACCCACCTTTTTTTCCTGGTTATATCAATTACTTTATAAAGCTTGAGTTTTGGGATGTGAAGGTTATATGGACCAAGTCCCACGGTGGGCCAACTCCCAAATTTATGCATTAAAATTTCCCAACTTCCTCTATGTAGAAGCACCCCACCCTAACAAACTACCAAATAATTGTAATCATGCCTTAATAATATCCTAATAACATTCCCAATATGTTCTTATTAATACTCCAACAAAATGGTAAGCAACCTTCTCTACTCCTTTTAGCACTAGGTAGCAATGGCCACAATAGGTCAATGGCCACAATAGCTTGAGACCTGCGTCTCATTTCACCATTTTGCCAAGGATTGTTGCTAGTGACATTGCAGCTTCATAGAAACCTTCACCCATGTCTATGATATTGGTCAATGAACTTTCATGAGTTGTAATTAAGGCCATCTCATATCGAGTTAGACTTTGAATACCTTTTATCCAACCCTTACGCCGACTCTGGCTCCACTCAACAAACCCCATCCCAATTCTGTTCGTGATCCACCATCACCCTTGGCCTCTACGAAGATTGCTTAGTCATTGAGACTCCCCTACCGATTTGCTTCTATACTGATTTTTCTCTAGACCTTGATTCCTTACACATTGGAGAGTCTGTTTAGACTACGCCACCACCTCTGAAGGATAATAAACACTCTTCTGAAGAATCTGATGAGAAAGACTAGCTTTATTCCAATCTTGGTCAACTTGCTCATTGGTTATGGAAGCATGGTCTATGTATTATGGCCATTCCAAATAATTCTAAGAAACGGAAATCTGTTGTTAGACCAATAAGTTAGGGAGTTGAAGAATTTGACATCCACAGTGATAGCTTCCCCCTTGTCATAGACAGGTCAAACGAATTTGAATAATCATTGTCTCGTGGAATGTTTTTGAGACCTTGTCTCTAGTATCAAAAGAGCTCCTATCAAATCCCTCATCAAGACCAACACCACCTTTGCAATCCTTCAATAGACTGGAAGAAGCAATGTGAATAGATATCTTTGCATATCGCTCGAGCTGCTTTAGATGCTTGTAGAACAACCAATGTTATTCTCATCCTATGGAACAATCCATCCATGAAGGTTATAAGAGTCATTGAAGGTACTCCTACTCTCACTCTCGATCTTGCTCTCTCTGATGGCTGTATGTTCTGGTTAGCAGGTGTACATAGGCCCTCACAAGTCGTCGATAGAGCAACCTTGTGGACACAACCCTATGACCTCTCCATTTATGTTCGGATCACTGAATTTTAGGAGGCAACTTTAATATCACTAGATGGTACTGTAAGACCCCTAGATATGGAAATAGTAGGATTATTAGTAAATGTTGGTATGGTTTTTAGAAGGGGCAAATTAGTAAATAGCTAGTAAGTTGGTTAGGGCTTTAGTTATAAATAGAAGGAGTTGGTTGAGAGGAAATGGGTGAAGAATTTTGTGGTATTTCCTTTGGGGAATTTGGGAGAGAGTAGCCCTCTTGAAAGGCTAAGTTATATTGTAGTTTCTTAGGTGGTATTCTAATTATGTGGAAAAAGGAGAATATCTCCGTGATTGATGCAATCCAAGGTCAGTTTTCCCTCTTGATTTTTTGTAAAATTAATGTTGATTTTTGTGGGTGGATAACAGGTGTGTACGGCCCCTCATCTTACAGAAATAGAGATTTATTTTGGCAAGAGCTCTCAGCCTTGTATGGATTATGTAATGACTGCTAGTGCGTAGGAGGGGATTTCAACGTTGTTAGATGGGCTAATGAGAAAAGCTTTAGGGGTCGATCAACCAGAAGTAGAAAGTGTTCAACAATGTTATTGAAGAAATGGACCTGGTAGATGTTCCTCTTAGGAATGGTTCATTCTCATGGTCCAGGACTGGAAGTCGTCCGGCTGCTCCGAAAATTGATCAATTTCTTCTCATTAAGTATTGGACTGATTTTTTCAGAGAAGTTAAAGTGGATAGGCTTCCTCAGGTGACCTTTGATCATTTCCCCATCTTACTTACCTTAGGGACACAGTTTTGGGGTCCTATTCCGTTCAGGTTAAAAAACGTGTGGCTTGAGCACCATCTCTTCATCAAGAATTTAGAGGGCTAGTGGGCGAGTATTAAATCTGAGGGCTGGCTGAACTTTGCTTTTATGGAAAAGCTTAAAGGGCTGAAGGGGATCTTGAAAATGTGGAATAAAGAAGTTTTTGGAGACATCTTTGCTCAAAAGAAAGCCTTGCTTGAAAAGATTGATGGCTGGCATTGATTGGAAGACCTTGGGCTGCTTTCTACTAGTGATGGCTTCTCGTTTGGCAATATGACTTCAGACTTGACCCACCTCCAAGACGTTGATGATACTCTCCTTTTTTGCTTGTGGGAAGATGGGAACCTTTCAGCTTGGTGGTGTGTTGTCAATCTCTTTTGTTGGGTTCGGGCCTAACCCTTAATTCCTCTAAAACCTCCCTCATTGGAATAAATCTAAACAGTGAGGAAGTGGACATCCTTACTTCAAGATTTGGGTGTAAAACTGAAGCTCTTCCCTTTACTTACTTAGGCTTTTTGATTGGTGGGAAAGGTATGGCTATGGAGGCTTGAGGAGAAATTTAAAATGAAGATTGATAAGTGGAGGGGGATATCTTTATCGAAAGGCGGAAGATTGACACTTGCTCAGTCGGTCCTCAATAGCCTCCCTTGCTACTTCTTCTCTTTGTTGCAAGCCCCGATTAAGATCATTAACAGTCTAAAGAAGATAGTTAGAGACTTTGTCTGGGATGGTGGCTCCTTCCACCTGACTTCACACCTTGTTAATTGGAATTGGGCTTCTCTCCCTACAATCTACGGAGGCCTTGGGATCTGCTCCTTTTGCCAAAAAAACATTGCCCTTCTTATGAAATCTCTTTGGAGATTCTGTCATGAGGAAAATGCTCTTTGGAGGCGTGTCGTTGCTGCTATCTATGGTGAGGATGATCGTGTCTGGCTTACTAAGCCTCCTAAGAAGGGAAAAAAGTATAGTTTGTGGGCTGGAATTTTAAAGCACAGAGAGCTGTTTATGAACTTCTTAGATTTTCTGTTGGGGGATGGTAAAACTATTAGTTTTTGGGAGGATAAATGGTGTGACTCCCCAACCCCTTGCTCACAAATTTCCTAATACATACTCCATCTCTTACAGAAAGAAAACTAAAGTGGCTGATTGTTAGTGTAATTCGAATCAATTGTGGGATTTGGGCCTGAGAAGGAACATCTTTGATAGAGAAATGGGTGACAATGGCTGAGCTTCTCCAAATTCTTCACTCTTGAATTCCACAAGGGAATAGGGATACTTACATGGAAGATTGACACCTCGGGGGAGTTTACTACTGTAAAACTCTTAGGTTTGAGAACATAGCTTACAAAGGTTGGTCGAATTTGTTTACCATCTTTCGGCTGAACTGCTGTCTCCCCTGCAAAGTTGATGACGGGTTTCTTTAGGGTCTTGATAGCATTGTCTTCGGCGGAAGAGGGAAAGTTGTTTGGCGTTGCGCCTCTCGATCTCTTTTGTAGTGTCTTTGGAAAGAAAGAAATAGTAGAATTTTTGTAGATAAGTTTAATTCTTTTGATTATTCTTGGGCTTGTGTTCAACATACGACCTCTTGGTGGTGTACGAACTACACCAAATTATTGTGTAATTTCAGCCTTTTGATGATTTTTAACAATTGGAAGGTGCTCTTGTATTAGTCGTCAGGGGGCGTGGTGTTCTTCTATTTTGATTGGAATATAATTGTTTGTTTCCTATTAAAAAAAAATTGTAATTTCTTTTTTGATATTGCAATATAAATCTATCTTTCAATATTCTCTGTTTGTTCTTTGTGTTCTTGAGTGTTCTTGTTAGGAGGTATCCTTATAGGTATGTTGAGAAATGTAATGGCAAGCCAAGTGTAACGGTCATGCTTGTCCAGGGCCTGTTGCCCATGGCCGCATGCCCAATCCAACCCCTTTCTAGCTTACTTTCATATCCTGTATTGTATTAGTGTAGTTAGCTTGCTTTCTTTACATTTTCATTGTAAGTGACCACTCGCCCTTTTGCATATGCAAGGGCGCCAGTTGGCTTTTTGTTCAGAATGCACTATATGGGGATAAGACTAACCATCATTTCCTCATACCCGGAGTAGTACTCTATAAAGCCGTTGTTGTTGCTTATTGCTTTCTAGTCTACTACAATCTTTCTTTCTTTATTCACACTCACAAATCTTCTTACGAAAACCTTTTCTCCAAACCCGTTTTCTAAAACCGTTTTCCCTAAAACGGGGGTGGAGGTTGCAAGAGGCACTCGGTGTGCCATCGGCAGTCCGTAATCGAGTTGGCTGGCTTGTTCGTGAGCGGGAACAAGTGCCGCACAATCGCTAAGAGAAGCTTCCGAAAGAGCGATTGTGACACCAAGCACCAATGGTATGAGATAGTTAAACAAGTTTAATTACGATTCTGCCCTCATTTGTCTAGTTTTTGTGATAAACATTTCATTACTCTTATTGACTGGTTTCTCATTATCGGCCCTTACGTTGACAAATTCAACGATGCTTTGGTGGTCAAGTTCCCCCACACTACATCAGACCGGTACTTAATTCTTCTTACTCTTGGTTCCAACGATGGGGGGCCCTGGATATTTCAAATTTGAAAACATGTGGATGCATCATCACTCCATGGACCAGTAGTTTGAACATTGGTGGCAACACAACCATTTGACAGGATGGTCCCGTCATAGTGTTATACAATAACTTAAAACACTAAAGGATGTATTAAAAGAATGGAATTGAGCAACCTTTGGCTGTATGAAAGTCAGGAAAAGTTACCTAACAAACGAATTCAACAAAATAAATGTGCAAAAGGAATTTCAAGGGATTGATCCAATCTTGAGCCAAAGAAGAACAAGGATCAAGGCAGAGTTCTTATCCATCTCCTTTTGAGAAAAAGATGGTGTTCCAAGACTTTTTTGAAAGTGCCATTATAAACGTGAGCCTTAACAAAACCTATATTTGCCTCATCCCTAAAAATGATACTAAATTTGAGGGGGCTTTAGGCCTATTAGCCTCACTTCTTGCTTATACAAGATTATGGGTGACCATTGGCCAGTTGGTGTTGGTTTTAAGTTTAAACTAATGGTGACCACTAACAGGTTGGTCTTGTTCGATTTTGAAGAGCTTAGATATGCTAGGGTCATTTAGTTTTGTAAATTCGGTGAACTGAATGGAAAAAAAAAATACTAATGGAGAAGAAAAGAAAAAAAATAAAGGGAGCAGGAAAGAGGAAGAAGAGAAAAAATGAAAGGAGGGAGGGAGAAATGGAGAGATGGAGAGATGGAGAAAGAAGGAAAAATGAAGAGAGAAAAACGTTGGGAAAAAATTATCTTTTTTTTATTAAAAAACTTACCTTGATGGTCTCCCCAAGACAGTTGTAGCAGGAGCATTGCATGCGCAAGGCACATCATGCACTATTTATTTCTATTTTTTTAATGGTAGATCAATTTGGTTGGTTTGAGGCTCTTATGTGAAGGGTCATTAATGAAACCATCCCACTCCTTGCACCTCGCCTCGGGAGACCCGACCCGTTCAAATCAAAATCGAATGAGGACCTACGTCTGAGGGGAATGGAATGGCAGAGAGAAATTTGTGCATCCAACCATTCCTGTCAAAGGTTTCGTGGCGAAGCCAAGTCAATTTTGGGCCACCAAACCCTGCAATTGATGAGAAGACCTAGCCCAATAGGGAAATCCCAATGAATTGGGCCTTTCGATACAATCAAATAGAAAGCACTATGGATTATACCCTTATTTGGTCGATTGACTTAGTTTCTTTAGTCTTTGATGGTCACCGTAATACAAGGTTATTGCTAAGATCTTATTTGAACATCTCAAGAGGGTCCCTTCTTTGACCATTGTAGAGTACCAATGATATTTGTGGTCGAGAAATAGATTATTGATGCGTCTATGATAGCAAATGAGCTCATAGACGAACATTCAAGGACTAAAGTAGAGGTGGTTATCAAAATAGATGTTGAAATAGTCTTTGACATGGTTGATTGAGACTTTCTCAACGAGTTATTGACCGCTAAAGGTTTGGCCTAAAGTGGAGAAGATGGATTTGAGGTTGTACACCTCTACAGAAAATTATTCTATTATCATCGACGGAAAACCAAGGGGGTAAGATGCCTTCAGGGCCTTCGCCAAGGCGATCCCCTCTCTCTTTTCTCTTTCACAGTCGTGGTTAATTGTCTAGTCAGATAACATCACAAGAAGCTAAAAGAAGTTCCATAAAGGGTTTTTGAGGTCGGTGATGGGACTCTCCATTAACTGCCTGCAAAATTGCGGATGACACCATCCTTGTTTCATCTTCAAGCAAAGATATCCTCACACTCCCGAAGAATCTTTGGGCCTTGGCATAAATCATAAAAAATCAGAGTTTTTTGGCATCAATTTGGCATCCGACAGAGTATTATCCCTTGCCTCTGCCTTCAAATGCAAAAGTTGCATCTTGGCCTTCGACTATATAGGCTGCCTTCTCCACAGCAAGCCTCACACCATCTCTTTCTGAAAGCTAACGAATTTAGCAACTTATTACCTCTCCATATTCAAACTCATCTAAGGCAGCATCTTTATTGGGAAAACATTTCAGAAACTTCCTGTGGAATGGCAACAAGGATAAGCTTCCATTCTCTAAATTGGCAGACAGTGGAGGTGCCTATTGATAGAGCGAGATTTGGGTCTGATTGATCTGAAGTTTAAAAGTCAGAGCCTTCTTGCACAGTGGATTTGGAGATTTCAAAAGGAGTGGAGCTTCATGGTTGCTAAACAGAGAGGAGATTTAGTTGTGAAATATGGTACTACCCCTTTTGATGATTATTCAGGGCAAACCGACCTTAAATCTTTGAGGGGTCCATGGAGACATATTATACAATTGAAGATTTCATCACTGATGACACTGAGCATAATTGACAACGGGAAATCAATCTCTTTTAGGAGTGATAGGTGGGTTGGTTTATCTCCTCTTAAAGCTGCCTTCCCAAGACTATACGCTTCATCTCCTCGAAAAGACATAACCATTGCTGCTTTACGGAACGGGGAAATTGCTTCATGGAATCTGGGCCTCTGGCGACACCTCACAGGAGGAGATTATCGAGTGGTCTATCCTTTCCACCCTACTCCTCCCTCCTCCAAGGCCCAACATAGAAGATCAATGGAGATAGATCTTGGATACAAAAGGATCCTTCATGGCGAAGTCCCTAACTCAAAAGTTATCATCTAGCGGTCTTGTTCTTTATGTGAACTTGTGGAAAGGCCCTTTCTATAAGAATGTGAAAATTTTTGTTTAGGAACTTAGTCATTGATGCATCAGTCCAGCTGATGCCTTGCTCATGAAGGCCCCATGGCTTATCTCCTCCCCAAACTTGTGTGTTCTATCTCGTAATAATGGGGAAACTTTGATGTACCTTTTTACATGTTAATTTGCTCACTTTTACTGGATGAGGGTCCTCTCAGCTTTCGACTATCACATGGCTCTCCCAAATGACACTATTAGTCTCCTAGAAATGATCTTTGTGGTAAATCCTTTCAAGAAAGAAAAGTTCTACGGATCTCCATCAGCAAAACTTTCCTTTGGTTAACATGGTTTGATCAAACTACTGCATCTTTGAGGACAAAGCTAAGGATGTCGATTCATTTTTTGAACACCTTATTTATATTACTCTCTTGTGTGCGTGTGCATGTGCATGTGCGTGCGCAAATGATTTCATATCATCAAATGAAATGAAAGCTATGTGTTTCTTATAATATATATATATATATATATTATGTAATGATTCTCTTGCATCTTGAAAGCTGTCCAGGATATCCTATTCTCACCCTTATTGGTTCGTTGTCTTGATTTTTGGTCAAATTTTGCTTTAATCACGGCTTCTTTCTGTTAGTATGGCAACTCATCAATGAGAGATAGAAATCTATTTGGTCATCACAAATCTTCAAAGCCACCCTTTCCTTCACCAGTACGACAAGGGTCAGGAGAATGGGCTTTGTCTCGATTGTATGATATCAATGGCTGGCATTTCCCCCACTTGATGGTCAAGTTTGACCCTTATGAGCAAAACTAAACTGTAGCCTTTTTATTTGTTGTGTTATTATTATTATTTTTTTATATATAGAGAGAATAAACAAAAACTACAGTTTAGTTGAAGTATATATTTATCTTTCGAGTATAAGAATGCCAATTTTCAATAGTGTATTTTTTGCCTTTGCTTTTCTCTCTCTTCAACCTACCTGACAAAGAATGTACATCAGCCATGATACAGAGTTTGCAATCTAGGGTTTCTTTTTCTGAAACATCAGATGTCTGATACAGGTTGTAGATTCCATGGTAGTTGAGAGGGCTCGTGGTGAATCACAAAGTATGTCAGGATCTCTTCAGTCCTTATGTTGGGGGTCTTCGGCTTTTGGTGGAATAGTGAGTTCCTACTTTAGTGGTTCACTGGTGGATGCATATGGTGTAAGGTACTGTAGTTCATGCATGGATGTTACATAAAAGGGAAAATTTTAATTTTTAGCCATAAACTTGTCAAGTTGTATCAAGTTTCACCCCCAAAACTTCCAATTTTATCAAATTGGACCCTAAACTTGGATAAGTATAGTAATTTCCACCCTCTGTTTAATTTTCGCTAATTCACTGACTAATTTTAACAATGTGAAAATCTTCATAAACTCACTGATTTAAAAAGATCGAGTTTAACATAAAGTTTAACAAAAATTTAAAAAGATCATTTGATTAATGCACAAATTAACTATTGAATAATATTGCTAAAACTTACAAAGTTTAACAAAAATTTAGCTTTATTGACGTTTTTCTTTGAAATTTGTACAATGTCTATGTTGTATATTTCATTGAAAGTGTATGTGAATGCAATTTTTTTAATGATTTTTCAAACAAAGACTTAATAGAGGATACAAATTAAACTACTTTTCAAGCTTTCAAGTATAGTTTAAGATTGTAATACTAATCTAAGTTTGAGATACAATTTGAAGAAGTTATGAAATTGTAAGTTTAGGGTAGAAATTGATAAAATTTGACAAGTTTAGATGTAAAATTCGATTTCTTTTCTTACATAAACAATTGCATTGAGTGTGAATGCTAAAAAGTGGATCTGGTGTCTCAGGTTTGTTTTTGGAGTTACATCTTTGTTGCCATTGATAACATCTATGGTGGCAGTTCTTGTAAAAGAGCAGCCTGTGAGAGGGATAAATCATTCTTCAGCTAACTATGATTTTCTTCGGAGCTCAAGACAGCACGTTGTTGAATTGTGGGACGCTGTTAGTCAACGAAATGTGCTTCTTCCAACTTTATTTATTTTCTTGTGGCAGGCAACACCACAATCAGATTCTGCCATGTTTTTCTTTACGTATAGCCACTGTCTCTCTAAATTTTATCCCTTTTTCCAGATTTTAAGTCACTTTAAAGATTCCATGTTCTCAACATCTAATTTGTATCTTAATAACCGTGGGTTTAATCTCCTCAGAACAAATAAACTCGGATTCACTCCTGAATTTCTAGGGCGCATCAAGCTTGTTACATCCATAGCATCACTTGTAGGCGTTGGGCTTTATAATGGATTTCTCAAGAAAGTCCCTCTAAGGAAAATTTTTCTAGGAACCACCATTTTTGGCTGTGCACTTGGAATGAGTCAGGTCTCTGACTATAGAAACTATTCACCAGTTCATGTTTGTGGTCCATACTTTATTTATCAACTTATCTTGTTTCTCTGGTAATTTTCTAGGTTCTCCTTGTAACGGGGTTAAATCGCGAGTGGGGTATAAGTGATGAGTGGTTTGCGATTGGGGATTCGTTGATTATAACGGTACTTGGCCAGGTAATATACTAAGTACAACGTTGCATCTAATCAGAGTGGTCCTTCAATTTTACCAGAATTTAGTGAAAAAGATTCTCTCTCTTTTCTTGCAGGCGTCTTTCATGCCTGTCCTTGTGCTAGCAGCAAAGTTATGTCCAGAAGGAATGGAAGCCACACTCTTTGCAACCCTCATGTCCATATCAAATGGAGGGAGTCTGCTCGGCGGCCTGATTGGTGCCGGTTTGACACAACTGTTTGGCGTCACCAAAGACTCATTCGATAACCTGTCCACCTTGATAATCCTGTGCAACCTGAGCTCACTGTTGCCTTTGCCATTGCTTCGCCTCCTTCCCCAGGAAACTCCAGACTCAAACTCAGAGACTATAGACATGGAGTTGAAGTCCAACTGAAACTTGGTAGTTACTTCCAAAAGCAAAACTGTAATGGCTGTTTTAAGCATTAGCAAAATTTTTCTTCGAGGGAGATTGATGCTGTAAATGATGATTGGAATTTAGGAGGTGAAAGGGGTCTTGAACTACAGACATCTATCTCTTACAGAGTAACAATAGAGGATGAAACGGAGACCCGTAAATGGGGCCCACCCCCTAATCCATAATGGAGCCAATCATGTGGCGAGCTAACTGTATTTTCCACGTGGGTGGGCCCTACTAACTCCCTTCACTTATCCAATCTGTGCCCCCATTTTTGGGATGGAAGTTTGATCTATCTGGGAAAAAAATAATTGGAGCCAGGGCATACCACCCGCCACACGAGCATGTTATTGCTCGTCTCGTTATTGTGATACCCTCTCTAGTCCTTACCACTGTACAATATTAATTACTTTTTATGATGGTATCAGTTTATATTTAGACCCGTTAAACAAGAAATTAGTGGACAAATTAAGTTTTTGGTCCCAAGACTTGGCTATTTTGGGGCGTTTGGGACGTTAAAATTGGTTGTTATAGTCTGTCGGTTATAATAGTCTGTGTTTAGGTGCAAACTATATTAGCTTGAGTTATAATAATTTGTTCTTCGACAAACTATTTTAATCTGGGTAGGAATAGTAAACATTGTAACAAAAAAGGAAAAAGAGGATGGAGAGGAAATAGTAAATACGGTATCAAAAAGGAATTTGCAATAGTAATCCTGTGGTTAATTGTATGTTATAATAGTTGGAAATATCATCTATTAAAATTGGATCCCTAAATATGTAGTCCATTCCACCTACTTGAAGTTGAGGGTTGAAACAATATTTTTAAGTTCATGAAGTTGAAAAATGTCCCCTTATGTTTAAAAGGTAATTCTACTAATTAGTAACAGTAAGTAGTAACAGAGGAAAACCGATTGAATGGGTATGTTGGTGATAGGGCAAAATTATAGAGTTAATTCAATATGGCATGGAAAGGCTTATTAGCTATATCCACGTGGTAGAAATTTAAATATAACTCAATTGATCATAACATGTGAAAAGTGAGCATATTTGATTACATTTGGTGTTGTTTATGATGTAAGAAGAATAGAGATTAATTAGGTAATTATGTAATATTCTAGGTTAATTCATTTTTTACTTCCACTTGTAATAAATTATTGTAAATAGGAACTTTCCCCTCTTGTATCAAACACATTATCATTCTAATAAAAGATTCACAATCTTGATTCTTGGAAGATTACTCTTTGAGGCTACTTAGGCTACATCAATTTGGTATCAGAGCAACTATTTGAGCCAATGTTGATTGCCGCTTGTGGAAGATGGGAAAACTCTTGGTGATGTCGATTGCAAGAGGGAATTTCGTGAATTGTGTTCGTTGCCGAACAACACACATCTAATCAGGGGAAACATTTGAAATTTCAAGCAAGAAAGAAGAATCAATAAATCGAGGATTTTCTAGATTTTGCAAGGATGGACGATTGTCGATCAAAGAAGATGTCCAAGTAAAAATTTAGCAGTTGGTATAGGCGAGAAAATCAATTTTACTTCCATTATTCAGAAGAAGAATTCCAACATATTAATTTTGCCCATGCCCGGTTTTCTCAAAGAATCTATCATTATCCACATTGCAAATTTGATTCTAGTGACCCCGATGATGTTTCTAACATGTCTGAGACAGAATAAGGCGACAATATCGAAAAAGGGCCCAATGATCCAATCAGACCAATTTTCAAGAAATTGTCGTAGAGATTGGGAGTTGGATGAATTAAAGAATCATCAAGAATGGATTTTTACCGCAAAAAAAGAACGTTCAAGACTCAAAATTACTCTTTTGGTTATGTAATACGATCAAGAAAGGTTGATTCAAGAAAATCAATGGATGAGTCCCATACCTTCTACAAGATTGAAACATATCCAAGATTCCAACAAAATGACTACTTTAATCTCGTAGCATTGGAGGGAATAAAGAAAACAACAAAAGAAATCCATCGTTCATTGGGAAAAAATGACTCAACATATCGATCATTTTCAATTTATTTGCAAGAGTTCAAGAATGGATTGATTTCATATAAAGAAGAAAAATAAGGGAATCATGGTTGGAAATTTTCAAATAGAAAATCTTGAAGATAAAATTGGGAAAAGTCTTGTTGAGACCCATATAGTTAAAGGAGGTGATTGGGACAAATGACTGAAGTAGAAGAAAAAGAAGAAAAGAAAAATTTGAAGATGTTAATTCGAAAATTGTCTCAAGTTAAGAAGAAAACTTCAACGAAGAAGATGGAAAAGAGGTATCGAACACCAAGCAAGAATCGAGCAAGAACAACGACACATTGATTGCGTTGGAAATGGATCATCAAATTGTCGAAGAACTTGAAACAAATAATAGAGTAGACATGATTCTTGAATGATTCTATTTGGAAGGTGGTTTTTTTAGAGGTTGGTCCTTTAAATACGGTTTTGAATGAGCTTGAAGGAAACATTTTTTTTTTTTTTTTTTTGTGGTTTATGGCTGATGGAAAAGTTCATTTTTTTGTGGCAATATTATATATTTTTTTTTGTCTCGAATTTATCCATTTGATCATAATATTTTTGTTCAAGATGTAGGAGGTTTGTTTGGTCATACTCCATTGAACAAGTTTATTTCATTCTTTGTTTACTTCATAATTTTTTCTGTTTAAACTCGAGGATGAGTTTTCTTTTTGGAGGGGTAGAATGATGTAAGAAGAATAGGGGATTAATTGGATAATTAGGTAATATCCTAGGTTAATTCCTTTTTTACCCCACTTGTAATAAAGCTCTATAAATAGGAACCTTCCCCTTTTGTATCAAACATATTATCATTTTAATAAAAGATTCACAATCTTGATTCTTGGAGGATTACTCCTTGAGGCTACTCAGGCTACATCAGTTTATTTGTGTTAAGCACCCGTATTGACATCTAGGGCCTACTTCCAAATATGTAATAAAAAAACGCAAACGGATTGACGAACTGAAGGTGCTCAATCCAATTGCGTTTAGAAATTACGTCATATCATTACCGTCACTATTATTATTAATGTTCCAAAAGAAAAATAATAAATTTTGACACCTTTATTGATATTAGGCTTTTACATCCGTTTGATGTATTTCCAAATTTTGTAAAGCTGTAATTGTAATTAACATCCTTATAGATGTAATCCTCGTCATTGGAGAATAGGTATCGAAGAAATCTAACCCTTCTTTTGTGGTGAAAGCCTTTAGCTACCAATCGTGCTTTGTACTTATCAATAGTGCCATTAGCCTTTAACTTTCTCTTAAAAATCTACTTACTCCCAATTGGTTTACTTCTAAGAGGTAAATTAACCAATACCCATGTATTGTTCCGTAAAATGGATTCTAGCTCACTATTGATAGCTTCTTTCCAATAAGGGCATCAGAAGATGATATAGCTTCTTGAAAAGTTAGAGACCCACCTTCTATCATATAAGTTATGTAATCAGGTCCAAAAGAATTAGCTTAGCTTTTTTTCTTATTTTAGGTTTAGACTCAATATTTTGATCGTCTTGACCTTTCGAAGAGCTAGCCTCATTAGTCCTTTTAGCACCAATAATTTTGTGTCCTTCTTTTAAAAGAAATATATGCTAAAAGAATCCAGCTTTAGTAAATTCCATTATGGTATTATTATTGATATCAGAAAGTCCTAATTTAATTATCATATATCTATAAGTAGTACTATGCATTGCGTAGCCAGAAATACACAATCAATTATCTTAGGTCCAAGTTTAGTCCTTCTTGGTAAAGGAACTTGTACCTTTGCCAAACACCTCTACACTTTCAGCATTTTCTATGAGGTTAACTTACCATTCCACACTTCATAAAGTGACTTATTAGTTTTCTTATGTAGAATTCTATTTAGTATAAAATTTGCTGCAAGCAAAGCTTGCCCCCACAAATTGTAGGGTAAAACTGAACTATTTAACATGCAATTAACCATGTCATTTAAAGTTCGGTTCTTTTTTTCAGCTGCACCATTTTGCTGTGGTGTATAGGATGTTGTAGTTTGATGAATTATACCATTAACTTCATAGAATTCATAAAGTAATAATGAATCATATTTACCATCTCTCTTTGATCTTAGCACTTTTACTTTCTTCTTATGTTGATTTTCAACGTCTACCTTATTTATTTTAAAAAGACTAAATGTTTCATCTTTACTATGTAACAAATATACATAACAACATTTATTACTATCATCAATGAATGTGACAAAGTATCTCTTACCACCTCATGTGGGAGTACTTTTCATGTCACATACATCATTGTGGATTAAATCAAGTAACTCATAACTTCTTTCCGCATATGAAAATGAATTTTTAGTAAACTTTGATTTAGCACAAACTTTCACATTTATGTCTATTATTAATGTTGAAATTTGGCAAATAGTCTTAAACTTACCATTCTATTTAAAGAACGACAATACATACCCCAATCTAGAATACCAAATATCAGACAACTTAACAATATAAATAGAAGAATTGATATTATTATTATTCTTTAGTATTTGTACTAGTACATTCAGTTTGAACATGCCATCACTTAGATAACCTTTTCCTACATACATACCCCTTTTGTTCGAATAAATTTATCTGACTCAAATAAGAGCTTGAATCCATTTTTATTAAATAGAGTTCCTAACATTAGATTCTTTCGAATTTCTAGCACAAGCCATACATCATTAAGGGTAATTATCTTTTCAAAATTCCATTTTGGCAAGACCTTTTCTTACCATCCACAGAAGCAGTTGAAGCATTTCCGATGTACAGCTTATCACTGCCAACTTGTTTCTCATATGTAACGAACAATGACTTGTCCTTATGAATATTCTTAGTAGAAATAGTATCAATCCACCAATCTTTGGTGTATGAAGCCATATTACCTCAGAAATGACGGCAACCAGATCATCATTTTCCATGACGTTGGTCTCATTGTTAGAACTTTGTCTATTCTTGTATTTGCACATTGCAGTAGTATGACCATTCTTACCACAAACCTAACAATTTCCTCTATTGCGCTTCCTAGCATCATTCTTTTATCCACGATGCTTCTTGAAATTTTGCTTCTTGGGTTTATGCTTCGAAGCTTTAGCTATGTGAACCTCAACTTCAACTTCCAGTGGAGTTTTATCTCCTTTTCTGTTATCCTCTTTTATAAGGAGTTTTACCACGAGTTTTTTCATGGATAACTCCTTTCGCTTGTGTTTGAGATAGTAATTGAAGTCTTTCCACGAAGGAGGTAACTTCTCAATCGCAATAGCAACTTGGAATGACTCACTAATATCCAATCCTTCACTTTGCAAATCATTGATTATAATTTGCGATGCTTCTATCTGATTGATTACTAACTTGGTATCAATTATTTTGTAACCTAAGAATTTTCCCACGAGGAATTTCTTAGTACCAGCATCCAACTTGTACTTCTTGTGTAATGCCTCCACGATAGTTTTGATGTATTGTAGGCATTATAATAAACACTATAAAATGTTTCCTTAAGACTAGTAAGTATGTAATTACGGTATAGGAAGTTTAAATGCATCCATACTTGCTTTGCAATTTCTAAGAGTTACAACTTTTGGTGGGGTAATTGAGCAATCTTCCTTCAAGATGTGAGCAATTTATACACTAGCAATCCTGATCATTGGAATGCATCAGTCAGAGTTCTAAGGTACTTGAAGTACACTCTAGATTATGGATTGCATTATAAGAGGTATCCACACGTACTAGAAGAATTTAGTAATGCTAATTAGATTTCTGATAGCATGGAGACTAAATCAACCCGTGGGTATATTTTTACCTTAGGTGGGTGTAGAATTTTAAGGTTAGACTGGTGGCATAGAGTTATACCTAGGTTGAGGAAGTTGACTATGAGAAAACTTTCTCATCTGTTGTCATGTTAAATTCTATCCGGATACTCTTGTTCATTGTTGCATATTATGACTAAGTTATTTGACAATTGGACGTCAAGATTTTCTTCTTGAATGGTAATCTTGAGGAGACCATCTATATGCAATAGCCACAGGGGATTTGATATTACGATCAAATATTATGGCTTTGATTAAAATGTTGATGAGTCTTGTGTTTACAAGAAAATCATCAACAGTTCAGTAGCTTTCTTAGTGTTGTACATGAACGATATCCTACTCATTGGGAATGATGTAGGTCTACTGATTAATATTAAATAGTGGTTAGTGGCCTAATTTCAAATGAAAGATTTGGGAGAGGCGCAGTTTATTTTAGGGATCCAGATTTTCAGAGATCGTAAGAACAAAACGTTAGCCTTGTCTTAGGCATCATATATTGACAAGATGCTTGTCAAATATTCGATGCAAAATTTTAAGTGAGGTTTATTACATTTTAGGCATGGAATATCTTATCTAATAAGCAATGTCCTAAGACACCTAAAGAAGTTGAGGAGATGAGACGGATCCCTTATGCATCGGTTGTTGGCAGCCTGATGTATACAATGTTATGTACTAAACCTGACTTTACTATGTAGTAAGAATAGTCTAGATATTATTATAATCCAGGATTAGATCACAAGACAACCATTAAAACCATTCTCAAGTATCTTCGGAGAACGATAGTGGTGTTGCGGTAAATTCTAGGGAGCTTAGAAGTCACAATCGTGGAAAGAACATAGAGTGCAAATATCATCTCTTCTGGGAGATCGTGCATCGAAGAGACATGAACGTCACAAAGATCGCTTCGGAGTACAATGTTGCTAAGCCATTTACAAAGACTTTCACAACTAAAGTGTTTGAGGGTTACTTGGAGAGTCTGGGTCTACGAGACATGCCACATCTAGTCTAGAGCAAGTGGGACATTTTACTAGGTGCGTAGTGTATGCCTTAGTTTATTGTTTTTGTGTATTGTACTATTTTTATATTTTATATTTGTATACCTCACTAACTTTAGGACAAGTCGAAGATTGTTGGGGTTGATATTCTAAATTTCGTGGTCTTGTAGTTTGTAAATTGTATTTATACAAACATATTATTTATTTAATAAAATTAGTGTTATCTTATTTGACATTTAGTTGCATTAATCCAAAACCAATAAACTAAGATTCAAAGTTATTGGATGTAATTTATGATGGAATCTACGAAGGTCTTGAGCAGAAGTGGGGATCGATCCCAATTTTTTATTTTACACATAAAACAAATTATAGAACATAAACCTTACGCATAATCACAAAAATTACAACATGCAATAATAAATGGAAAAGAGAGAATTTGGGTGAGAGAACACTTACCTTTGAAGAAATTTTCTTCAAGAAAACCAATTCCCTTATCTGGATTTGTCACGAACAATTGCGAACAAAATATCCAAATGAACACCACCACGAATGAGTCCTCTGTATTTTTTGGGATGAGAATCATAAGAGTTTGTGGGCTCTGTGAGAGAAAAAGAGAGTTCATGTGTTTTTGTTTCAGAAAAAAATGACCGGTAAAAGAAAGAAAAACTCAAATCTTCCATGTGAAGAAGATGAATAACCACTCACCACTCTTCATAAAATTAAAATTAATTTAACTTTAATTAATTAATATATATGATATATAATGATAATAATAATGATGATAATGATGATAATGATGATAATGATGATGATGATAATAATAATAATAATAATAACTATTTTATTATACATATATACATAACTATATTTTATAACACAAATAACATATAACCTATAGTTTCTATATTGTATCAAATATAATATAAACCTATAGTTTTAATTCTCTCACAAATGACATTTAATATAAATCCCATTTATATTAAATCTAATTTTATGAATCCAATTCATATAATTAATATTTGAATCATATTCAAATATTTATTTCTTCTCAAATAAACTTTATATTATAATGTATCAAATACATTATAGTAATTATATGATATATAATTAAATTAAATTAATTATATCACATATAACTAATTTCCTCAATTAATTTGAACAATTCAAATCAATCTAAAATTGATTCTCATTTAATCTTGTTGAGCTACAGAGGAGACCTCATGGACATATAGCTTGAAGCTCAATTGGTGCTTGAGTAATTAATTAAACTTCTTTAATTATATTATTCAACATCCATTAATTGTCAGACACTCCACTAAAGATTGACAGCTGCACTCTTCGCACTACAGATATATTTCTGTGTCCATGGGATATAATCAGTCAACAGTATGTTGACTCTTCACAAATTGCTCGTAAGTACAGCTGGGCCAAAATTAATTTTGGCCCAGTAGTTACATCTAATTCCTTAAGTACCACTGATCCCTTTAATGAACAATAAGTTATAGTCCAACTATGACTAAACTTCTCTCGGACCAGGAGAGGGTGTGGTGCCATATTGTTCAAGCCCCAGAATAAGCCCTTAAGAATATATTTACTTACTACGACCTCGGGGGAGGAGTGAATTCCGTTTTGTGTATCTGTGTTCCCAGCTCCCTAATCAGACGAATCCTCAAAATGGTAGGCTTGTTGAGTTAGCGATTTGGCCACTTCCACCCATACAAATCAAAGGAATGCCCTCATAGGCAGGAGTTCACAACTCATTCAGGATTCAGGTCATGTCACCTATGGCCATCCTGGTGAAATGTAAGTCTCAATTATGAACTGTGTTATATAATGGACTAGTCATTTCGTGGTCTGGTCTTATACAAACTCCTTTGTATAGAATACCTCTGCTCACATGTCTCCATATGAATGATCAGGATCAGATCATTTTTAGCACTTTACAACAATTGTAACATCTACAAAGCAGACTGTACTCGTAGTATCACAAGGAAAAGGTATCTAGCCTTATCCATCTACTACAAACCATTTAGGTTATTACTTAAACATGATCCACTTGTATGTCTCTACATACATGTTTAAACTACAAAAGATAACCTTGGATGTTAGTTTATTGGTTTGTGGGTTTAATTCTACCAAATGTCAAATAAAACACCTCATATTTTATTAAATAAATAGTTTGTACAATAAAATTACAAACTACAGGACCTTACAAGATTTAGGACACCAACTCTAATAACCTAAACATGTATGTGGAGATATACAAGTGGATCATGTTTAAGTAATAACCTGAACAGTCTACAGTAGATGGATAAGACTGGGTACTTTATCTGATGACATTACAGATACAACCTGCTTTGTAGTTGTTATAATTGCTGTAAATTGCTACAAATGATCTGATTCAAATCATTCATATGGAGATATGTAAGCGAAGATATCATATACAAAGAGTTTGTATAAGACCGGACCACGAAATGAATAGTCTCACTTTATAACACCATTGCTAGAAGAGGCTTACATTTCACCAGGATGACCATAGGTGACTTGACTTTGATCTACGTGGGTGAGAGTGACCAGATTCACTAGGATGACCATAGGTAGTTAAGGGTTATACCTAGGTTATGAACTCCTGCCTATGAGAGTGGTCCTTTGATCTACATGGGTGAGAGTGACCAGATTCGCCGACTCAATATGCCTACCATTTTGGGAATTTGTCTCATTTGGGAGCTAGGAACCAGCTACACCAAAAGGAATTCACTCCTTTCATTGTTAGAGTAAGTAGATAAATTGCTTCCTTAGGGGCCGATTCCGGGTCTTGAACCATGTGGCCCGCACCCTCTCTTGACCCGAGAGGGGTTAAGTTATTGTTAGACTATGACTAATTGTTCATTAGAGGGATTAGTGGTACTTAATAAATTAGATGTAACTATAGGGGTAAAATAGTAATTTTAACCCAACTATACTTATGAGCAGTTTGTGAATAGTCACTGCATTGTTGATTGGTTATATCCAATGGACGTAAAAATATATCTATAGTGTGAATAGTGCAACTGTCGGTCTTTAGTGGAGTGACTGGTAGTTAATAAAAGTTGATTAATTTAGTTAAAGAGTTTAATTAATTAATCAAGTATATAAGGTCTCCATGTTAGTTCAATAAGGATTAATGAGAATCAAATTAATTTTGGGTTAATTTGAATTGTTCAAATTAATTAAAGGGAATTAGTAGTATAAGATACAGTTAATATAATGTATGTGATACATTATAATATAAAGTTTTAATGAGAGAAATAAATATTTTAATATGATTCAAATATTAATTATATGAATGTGATTCATATAAAAACTATACGTTAAAATTAATATGAATATGATTCATATTAATACTATAGGTCATATAAGAGAATAATAAACTATGGGTTATATTATATATGATGTAATATAAACTATAGGTTATATGTTATATGTGATATAACATATAGTTTAATATGATATATATTAAATTAGTTAATATATATTATTATTATTAAAAATTTAGTTTTGAATTTTTGAAAATTAAAAAAAGAGGAGAGAGTTATTTTGATAACTCCCTCAACTCCCATTTTCTTTCAAATACGTGTAACACAAAAAGGGGAAGGGAGTTGTTTTTCTCATCATCATCTTCTTCATCCATCTTCCTCCCCATCAATCTCTCTGTGGAAAAATTCTCTAAAATCTCTTCTCCCTTTTACCAGAATTAACCATCAGAAGCCTACACCTCTCTGTTGATTCTCACCTTGAGAATAATGAGGAAGACTTATGGTGGTGTTCCCCATTGGGGTTGCTGCTGTGAAGTTCATTCGTGTTTGTAAGAAGGAGATCGGTTCGTGATACCTTGGCTGTGAAAATGAAAAACGAAGAAACGATCTTCAAGGGTAAGTTATCATTTCCCTCTTTTCCTCTTTAATTTCATAGTAGAAGCATGTATAGAATTCAATTTTTTTATCCATATTTCCGTCACTCTGTATTTTTAGTTTAGTAAAATAAAGTCAAGACACAACACATTCAATTGCTTCCATTTTGGGGAATTAAAATCCCTTTATCCTTAAGACCACTAAGATGTAATCACGACACAGGAATTACGAATGCATTCATGCTTGCTTCGCAGCTTCCGTTCAGAAGTTACAACTTCTGGTGGGGTAATTGGGCAATCTTCCTTCGGGATATGAGAAAGATTTCAACATTGTGAGGTAGAAGATCATCTTTTGTTGTCATCTCTTAAAGTTGTCTCTTTTAAACTTCTCTGATTTTTTAGCATGGGGTTTGACAATGGGCGATCCCATCATGGCAAAAATGGAAATATTGGTGGAGGAGTTTGCAGTCATCAATTCAGATACTTAATTGTCTCAGATTGCTCGAGAAAAATGGTGTATATAGAACTGAATACATTAGCAAACTGATTACGGCTCAATTACTAGAAACAATACACTCATGCTACGTTTACGTCATTGGAATGAGAAATGGTCTAGACGTAATGAATTTTCATTGATGAATCAATTGTAATGGACTTCAATCATAAAGGTAATTAGATTGCTTTTAAACATGTTTATTTAACCATTTTGTAAACATAATTTAATTACTACTGTTGTTGTTTACTTAACTATTTTCCAATGAAAAATTAGATTTTTTTTTGGATTTTTTTTATCAATCTATTAGCAAATAATATTCCAAAATTTTAGATTTTTTGGATTTTTTTATTACAAATAACATCCCTTTTTTTTTTTTTGATATTTTTGGGCTTTTTAACCTTTATCGAAAAATAACATCCCAAATTTTTAGATTTTTTTTTATGTTGATGGCTTTATCAAGCACATAATATTTCAAAATTTTAAATTTTTTTGGATTTTTTTATTGATGCTTGCCCGTTTGAAACATTCTTGTTTCCTGTTTTTGTTTATGTTTCTCTTTTTTTTTAAGAAACTGACTTGTTTGATAACCGTTCCCATTTCTTATTTATAGAATTTTGAGAAACGTTTCTGAAAATGAGGTCAAATATAAAAAACTACAAAAAATATTTTCTCGCTATTTCATATCTATTTTATACATTACTGTTTCTTTTATGTATCAAAACGCATCCTTGACTTGTTGATAGTCATGCATGCTTAAACTACCTTTTCAACTCTTGGTTGTGTTTAACTCTCAAGATGGGCACTTTTATTTATTTATTTATTTTTTTGTCTTTCTTTTATATTTATTTTTAATTTTCATATTTTATTTATTTTCTTAATTAATTTTGTTATTTAATAAAAAAACTATTATATTTATATTTTATTTTAATTTTGAATTTTAAAATTCTCCAATATTTATATTTATATATTATATTAACTTTCGATATGTATATTAATTTTTTTATTTAAACTTTTGGGTATTAATGTTTATAATATGCATGTTTATATATTATTTTAATTCTAATATCTTTAATATATCGGAAATCGAGTAGAATTTTACAATATATAATTTTTGTTGACTAAGACATTCATTTAGATTAACTTTAATATTTTACAACCATGACATTTACATAAGGGAAATTTTAAAAAATAGAAAAATAAGGGAAACTATTTACACAAAATAGAAAATTTAATCTTCTTTGATAGAGGCTGATGAAGTCTATCAATGTCTATCGGTGATAAAAACTAATAGAAGTTTATCCTTGATACTTTGTGATAGATGTTTTGTCTATCAGTGTTTTTTTCTTTTTCGCTATTTCTATAAATAGTTTGACATTTTTTCTATCTATGAAAATTTTTCTTTACATAATATATATTTAAGTTGGATTTGTCTCGACATCATTTAAGACAAATGTCTCGAGTTAGAAATGACAGTGCCAATCAAATTTGGACAACATATAAAGGAAAGATACAACTTTGTTATTATATTTAGTTGTCATAGAGACTTACTTGTATTAGAAGACATAAAATTTTGATTACATATATTTTTTTTTAATGTTTAATATATGACATATCTTATTTTTTATATTATATTGTTAGAAAAAAAGAAAAAAAAAACACAAGAAACAAGAAATAGTTATCAAACAAATTTCTATTTCTGTTTTTGTTCCTTTTTTTTAAAACAAAATAGGAAACAAGAATAGTTATCAAACATATTCATGTTTTTTGTTCTCAGAAAAGAGGAAATAAAAAACAAGAAATAGGGAACGAGAAACAGGAAACAAGAAACGAGAACATTATCAAACGGGCCCTTATCAAACAAACATCATCCCAAAATTTTGAATGTTTTAACATAGCAAATAAAATCTCAGATTCTTTTTATTTTTTTATCAAGAAAATAACATCAAAAAAAATTTTTTAGAACTTTTTATCATATGTTATAAACAAATAACACCCTAAAATTTTGGATTTAATTTTTTTTTTTTTAATTTACTGAGCAAATAAAATCTCAAACTTTTTTTTTATCAATATCGTTATAGACCAAATAACATCTATAATAATAGATTGATAACCATGTTCTTTTATTTTTTTTTATTTTTATCTTTTATCAATAAAATGGTTTATGGTTAATGCAACAAATAAAATCCCAAAAATTTGATTTTTTTTTTATTGATTGTTATCGGGCATAACATCCCAAAATTGGATTCACTTGAATTTTTTTTATCGATACTATTATAGATAAAGTCATATTACTGTCAATAGAATTGGTTAAACCATTCAAAAATATTTTAAAAATATGGTAGATCCCACGTAATTTTTAAAAGTAATCTGATTGATTACCTTTAAGTCCTCAATCAGGTTACAATATTTGATCCCATATTTTATTACAATTACAAAATAATAATAGACAACGATAACCGCAATCAAATGGGACCCACTTTTTAAGTTACAATTGATGAATTACGTTACAAGTGTCGTAAATAAGGTCTCAATGTATAATATTCAAACTCAAACGAAAGTCAGATGGTATAACAAGACTTAGATATAAAGATAACTAAAGACTTGAAAGAACCTCAAAACCTTTGGAGATTCAAAACATAGTTGAGGCACACTTCTGATAAGCGCTATTTTGAAGACAATTATTCGTTCTGTATGGATTGCAAGCAGACTACAACAATCGTCTTAGCATGATACAATGACTAACTCCGGTAGAACTGTAATCTCAAACTACTCGGATCTGACAAACTCTTAGATACTTGCTCTCAACTCAACTCATGAACAAAAGAAAGAAAGAAAGAAAGAAAGAAAGAAAGAAAGAAAAAAAAGAAAGAAAGAGAACTCTTCACTTTGGAATTGGATGCTACAAATGAAGAACCAAGTTGCTAATCATAGGTTAGCAACTTAGTAACTTTCCAAGATATAAAATAAATCAAATAAATACAAAAATTGAAACATTTGTCAAATTTAACTCAATTGAGTTGTACTCGACAAAAAGAAATGTAACATTCAAATTGAAGAAACTACAAATTTAACTTTGGGAAATTGTATTGTATGAAAAATACATTTTAAGAAACCAAAGTCATGACTCCAACATTTTTGTAATTGCAGGTGTGGCAATCATGTAGCAATCACATAGCAATCACATAGAAATCAGATAACAATCAAACAACAATCACATAGAAATCACATAGCAATCAAATTTTCAGGCGGAAGTTTTTTTGACATGTTTGCAAAAAAGCAAAACCTGGAGATAAGTGCCCAATTTTTAATTTTTTTTTTTTTTTTATTAAAGTTTCAATTGTCCCTTAAACTTTCATACATGTTAAATTTGTACATGAAATCTTAACTTGAAGTTTCAATCCAATTTGAAAATTTCCAACAATGAATTTAACCTATGCAATTAAATCCATTTGCTTTTTTATGTTTCAAATATTCACCAAATTTTCTCTTTCTTTCACTATATATATCCAACAATAAAGATAACGATAACGATAGCAGTAAATGTGACAAAATTCATAATTTTAAGTAAACGTGATAAACAAAAGTTCAATTACATTTGTGATTATGACCCACTGTCAGACCTTTAAGACTCGACATGAACCAATGGAGGTTCGAGCGTGGCCAGGGGCGCCAAAGGGGTAGACTGACAGTTGACGACAATCAACAAAGTGTGGACTGGAGTTAAGAGACTTGGCAGAGACCAGGTAACACATGTGGAGACCCACCCAATCGTTGGAGGGTGGAGGGTCAAGTGGCACACGCCTCAACCGAGAGAGGAATGGTTGAATAGGCGGGCGACACACACAAGAGAAAGGTACAGGGGCAAGAGGACGACACAGAAGGCCCCATGCTAACCTCTAAGACATGCACAAAAAAACGGAGGCTACGCAGTTGGAAAGGCGTGTGAGATACAGATGGCACATGCATAATTGTGCTAGACACGAGGATGGTGCGCATCCAACGCACATGGCACGAGAAACGTGCGCAGGCGTGCGTGCGCAAGAAGTGGCATGCTTAGAGGGTGCACGGTCAGCGCTCGGCAGGGGTAGACGCACACAAGGAGGGCATCCCAAGCCCCAAGCAGACAAGGTAGACCACAGGCCTCACACCTTAAAGGCTACCCAAGGAGGTCCAGAAGGACATGTGGCAACTAAAGGTGAGCATGGCAGACTGAAAAATTGAGCTAATTGATCCAAACTGGTCGAAATGAAGATGGACGGTCAAAAAGTAGTGAATATTGATTGGAGTCGGTTTAAGAATTCTGAAGCCGACATTTAAGTTGGTCTATGGAGTTGGTTGGTTGAGAATTGATTGAACTGACCAAATACTGGTTTAATATATATATATATATATATATATATATATATATATATATATATAATAACATAAGGAAATATCGATAATGAAGAAAGGGATAGAGTAAAATGAGAATCACGAAGGCTTATAATGATAACATAAGCCTTCACGTATAATTCCTCCTCCAAAATTAAAACGAACTTAAAACCCTAATTTCGTCACCACCACGAAGGCTTCCCCTATATTCTCTAGGATGAGAAACCAAGGAGTTGTGGGCTCTTGGTATTTTGGAAGAAAGGGATAGAGTTTGAGAGAGGAAGAAGGTTGTGTGAAAGCTTGAGAACTTTTCTCGGAGTTTTTTTGTAAAAAAATTTGCAGATAGCGTTCTCTATAAGTCTCAAGCACAAAATGAATTAAGAAGAGAACAACCCTCAACTATTCCTACCACTCACGTAGTATGTTGAGAGAAAATAAGGGAAAGAAGTTATTTCCCTCTCCCATTAATTCAAATTCAAATTCAAATTAAAATAACATAAGTTAATTTTAATTTAAATAAAACTATTATATATATATATATATATATATATATATATATATATATATATCTATAACTATAGGTTATACGACATTAAACATTTAACTTATGGTTTAGTATTGTATCACCTACAATATATAGTTTTTAATTCTCTAAACAATGATATTTAATATAAATTCCATTTATATTAAATTCAATTATATGAATCCAATTCACATAATTAATATTTGAATCACATTCAAATTTTTATTTTCTCTCAAATAAACTTTATAGTATAATGTATCAAATACATTATAGTAATTATATCATATATGATTAAATTAAATTAATTATATCACATATAATTAATTCCCTCAATTAATTTGAACAATTCAAATTAATCAAAAATTGATTCTCATTTAATCCCTGTTGAGCTACAGATGGGACCTCATGGACCTGTAGATTGAAGTTGCAATGGTATTTGAAAATTAGTTAAACCCCGTTAATTAAATTATTCAACACCCTTTAATTGTCCAACACTCCACTAAGGACCGACGGCTGCACTCTTCATACTACAAAATTATTTCTGTGTCCATTGCATATAACCAGTCAGTAGTGTGATGACCTTTCACAAATTGCTCGTAAGCAGAGTTGGACCAAAATTACCGTTTTGCCCATGTAGTTACATCTAACATTTTAAATACCACTGATCCCTCTAATGAACAATAAATCATAGTTCAACTATGATTGAACCCCTCTCTGGCTAGGAGAGGGTGTGAAGCCACATTATTCAAACCCCATATAAGTCCTTAAGGGAGAAATTTATCTACTTACCCCAACATTAGAGAAGGAGTGAATTCTTTCTTGTGTAGCTGCGTTTCTAGCTCCCCAATCAAATGAATCCCCAAAATGGTAGACCTTTTGAGTTAGCGATTTGGCCACTCTCACCCATACAAATCAAAGAACTACCTTCATAGGCAAGAGTTCACAACTCACTTAGGATCAAATCATTTGTAGCCCTTTACAACAATTGTAACATCTACAAAACGGGCCATATTCGTAGTGTCACCAGGATAAGGTATCCAGCCTATCCATCTACTATAGACCATTTAGGTTATCATTTAAACAAGATCCACCTGTATGTCTCTACATACATGTTTAAGCTACAAAAGATAACCTTGGATGTTAATTTATTGGTTTGTGGGTTCAATGCTACTAAATGTCAAATTAAACATCTTATATTTTATTAAATAAATAAAATATTTGTATAATGCAATTACAAACTACATGATCCTATGAGATTTAAGGCATCAATCCCAACAATCTTCAGTTGTCCTAAGGTTAGTGGGTGTATGATATATAAGTCATACTAATATACGAGTACACAAATAAATAAACTAGGGCATAAAATGCGTCCAGTACAAAATCTCCTACTTGCTCTAAACTAAATATGGCCTGTCCCGTAGACCCATACTTTACAGGTGACCCTCAAACATCTTAGCCGTGAAGGCCTTTGTAAATGGATCAACAACGTTGTGCTTTGAAATTATCTGCGTGATGATCACGTCCCCTTAATGCACAATCTCTCAAATGAGATGATATTTTTGTTATATTTGCTTCCGACATTTGTGACTCCAAGGCTCTCGGGAATTAGCCACAACACCAGTATTATCACAATAAAGGGTGATGGACTTTGACATGTCTAGAACCACTTCTAGATCAGTCAGAAATTTTCTGAGTCATATAGCTTTCTTAGCAGCTTTAAAAGCTGCTACATACTCAGCCTCCACAGTGGAGTCAAATTACGCCTCTTCTAAATCTTTAAATTTCTGAGACAGAGCTAGCGATTTTTTCTTTCGATCTCTAAAGATTTGAATGCCTAGACCAAATTGCACCTCTTCTAAATCTTTCATTTGGAATTGGGTCGCTAGCCAATTCTTTGAACGAGCCCGGTTAAAGATCCTTAAGCGGAAGTGGATCGTTCCAATTTTCCAATTTTCACAAAATACATAATTTACAATGGAAAAACAAAAATATATACGGAAATTACAACATGCCCATAAACAAAATACAGAAGAACAAATTTGGGCTTGAAACCCTTACCTTTGAAAACTAATCTTCAATAGAATTCCCTCGAACAATGGGCACTACCATAATGGCTATCTCGGTATTTTCTGCGATGAGAACCCACGAGTTGTGAGCTTTGGCTATTTTGGATGAGAGAGATGAGAGAGAGAAGAGAGTAGAAGAGAGGAGGAGGAAAGGGATGAGATCTCAGAGACCTTTTCTGTCTTTCTTTTCACTGTGCTTTTTGTGTCTTCACACTAAAGGAAGAAGAAGCAGAAAACTAACCATCCACTATCACGTAATGGAGAGAAAGATGGAGAGGGAGTTATAACTCCCTCCCAAAATTGATTTTAAAAAAATTATTTAATAAATCATTTAATATATAAAATATATGATAACTACTTTATCATATAATATATATATTAAACTATATATTATATCAAATATAACGTATAACCTATAGTTTCTATATTGTATCAAATACAATATAACCTATAGTTTCAATTCTCTATCAGCAGTGGCTATTAATATAAATTTTATTTATATTAAATTTAATTGTATAAATCAAATTCATATAATAAATATTTGAATGTATTTATTTCCTCTCAAATGAACTTTATATTATAATGTATCAAATATATTATAATAATTATATCATATATAATTAAAATAAATTAATTATATCACATATAATTAATTCCCTCAATTAATTTGAATAATTTAAATTAATCCAAAAACTGATTCTCATTAATTCCCATTGAGCTACCAAGGGGACCTCATGGACCTATAGCTTGAAGTTCTAATGGTGTGTGAACAATTAACTAAATTCCTTTAATTAAATACTCATAATCCGTTAGCTCTCGGACACTCTACTAAAGACCGACAGCTGCACTCTTCGCACTACAGATATATTTCTGTGTCTATTGAATATAACCAGTCAATCGTACGATGACCCTTCACAAAATGCTTGTAAGTACAGTCGGGCCAAAATTAGTGTTTTCCCCCTATAGTTACATCTAACTCCTTAAATGCCACTGATCCCTCTAATGATCAATAAATCATTGTCCAACTATGATCAAACCCCTTTTGGGCCAGGAGAGGGTATGGCGCCACATTGTTCAAGCCTTGGAATCAACCCTTAAGGGAGCAATTTATCTACTTATCCTGACATTGGGAAAATAGTGGATTCCTTCTTGTGTAGCCGTGTTCCCAACTTTCCAATCAGATGAATCACCAAAATGGTAGGCTTATTGAGTCAGTGGTCTGGCCACTCTCATCCATATAAATGAAAGACCACCTTCATAGGTAGGAGTTCACAACTCACTCAGGATTCAAATCATGTTACCTATGGTCATCCTGGTGAAATGTAAGTCTCAATTATGAATGGCGTTATATAATGAGACTAAACATTTTGTGGTCCGGTCTTATACAAACTCTTTTGTATAGAATATCCCCATTCACATGTCTCCACATGAATGATCAGGATTAGATCATTTGTAACACTTAAAACAATTGTAACATCTACAAAGCGAGCCATACTTGTAGTGTCACCAGGATAAGGTATCCAGCCTTATCTATCTACTATAGACCATTTAGGTCATCACTTAAACATAATCCATCCGTATATCTCTATATACATGTTTAAGCTACAAGATAACCTTGGATCTTATTTTATTGGTTTGTGGTTAATGCAACTAAAATTGAAATAAAACATCATATATTTTATTAAATAAATAAGATGTTTGTATATTACAATTACTAACTATAGGACCCTATGAGATTTAGGGCATTAACCCCAACAAATCTCCCACTTTACCTAAAGCTAGTGGGATGTACAATATATAAGTGAAACTAATATACAAAGTACACAAACAATAAACTAGGGAATAACATGCCCAGTACAAATCTTCCACTTGCCCTAGTCAAAACATGGCTTGTCCCATAAACCCATATTTTTAGGTAACCCTCAAACATTTTAGCCGTGAGGGCCTTTGTAAGTGGATCAACAATGTTGTGCTCGGGAGCTATCTACGTGACAATCATATCCCTTCGATGCACAATCTCTTGGATAAGATGATACTTCTACTCTATGTGCTTCTCGTGCTTATGACTCCTAGGCACTTCAAAATTAGCCATAATATCACTATTATTCACATAAAATAAGATGGGGTTTGACATGTCTGGAATGACTTCCAAATCAGTCAAGAATTTCTTGAGCTAAACAGCTTCCTTAGCAGCTTCATAAGACGTTACATACTCAGTCTCCATAGTAGAGTCAGCAATGCACCCTTCTTGGTGCTCCTTCAGACTACTACCCCTTCGTTAAGAGTAAACACTGATCCTAATGTGGATTTCCTAAAATCCTTATCAGTCTGGAAATCAGAGTCTATGTATCCTGTAAGGATCAAATCCTTAGAACCATACACGAGCATGCAGTCCCTCTTTCTCCATAGATACTTGAGGATATTCTTAACGGTGGTCCAGTGATCAAATCCTGGATTAGATTGATATCTATTAGCTATCCCTACCACATAGTAGATGTCAGGTTTAGTACACAACATATGATGCATCCCAACAGCCGATGCATAGGAGATCCGTCTCATTTCCTTAACCTCTTGAGATGTCTTAGGATACTGTTTCTTAGACAATATAACTCTATGCTTGTAAGGTAGTAAACCTCTCTTGGAGTTTTACATCGAATGCTTGACAAGCATTTTGTCAATGTATGATGCTTGATACGGAGCTAGCGTTTTATTCTTTCGATCTCTAAAGATCTGAATTCCCAGAACAAATTGAGCCTCTCCCAAATATTTCATTTGGAATTGAGTCGCTAGCTAGTTCTTAAATTCAGTTAGTAAACCTACATTATTCTCAATGAGTAGGATATCGTCTACATACAACACTAGGAAAGCTACTGAAGTATTGATGATTTTTTTGTATACACAAGGCTGATCAACATTCCGATCAAAGCCATAAGATTTATTCCAGTGTCAAACTTTATGTTCCAAGATCGAGAAGTGTATTTTAGTCCATAAATGGACCAATTAAGCCTGCAAACCTTTTGCTCTTGACCTTGGGTTATGAATCCTTCAGGCTGCTTGACGGTCGGGTTTTTGGGCGTCGTTTAATCCAGAAAATCTAATGATCAAAGAAAATTTGTAAATACTGAACTACTTCTATAACTACTAAAATGTGGCAACAATGGTAAGTTCGAGTCGATCTGCAACTTGTTTTGTTAAGCTAGTTTCCTAACTAAAGTAACAAATTGGGGGGGGGGGGGGGGGATAGGGTTGGTGTGGAAAAGATAAATGCGTGGAAATAAAAAGGTAAATGTAATCTAGGATAGGGGCCTATCTAATTTATAGAGCAAGAGAGAGTATCCTATGTAATTTCTATCATGGAAATTAATAGTTAGACAAATATTCCATTCTATGCATGCATGACTACTAAATCGATTCGACTTAATTAATCTCTATAAAGATCGACAATCAATTAAACCAAAATCAATCAAGTGTCCTAATTATTAATTAAGATCGAAAAGACCATACCCTAATTAAACTATATGCTCTTAATTCTACTGGGTTCTCAGCGATCATATAGAATTAAATATCAAGAAAAGCATATTCAATTAACCAAATTATTCTTTGAGTTTAGATTAAACGTGCATTACCAAGATTCAAGATCAACCTATAAATCTAAGCACTCACATCTAATCTTTTGCTACGAGGTAAATTCAAGCATTGATGAACACACAGAAACGCGCGAGCTCGAAATTAACTAGCAGAGACATGCAATTATGATAGGGTCGTTAGTCCAACACACAAATGCAAATCTAATTATACCAAGATTCAAATAAAACATAGAATCGAAGAACATCAAATTTAATCATAGAATTCTCAAGAAATTAGATCTACGACTCTTGCTCAAGGAAATTAGATAGAAATTACCTCTTAATTCATAGATAAATCCTAGATAAACATCTGATCCATTGATTACAACCAAAATGAAAAGAAAAACTAACCTAAAGTTACTAAAATTTGAAGGGAAAAGAAGAAGAATGAAGATTAACCTCAACCTCCATCAATTCGGCCCCAAAATTCAACACACTTTAACCTAACAGCGAAAAGAAATATTTATAGAATAAATCACAACGTTGTAATGCGCTGCCCTGTGTTTGGGCCAAAAAAGACTCACGCATGGACAACATGGGAAGCATCACTCCAATTGAAGTGTTGCAATGTTGCCCTACACACCCATGTTCTTGAAGGAACTCGTTTACTAGGAGATCCATGAGCAGAAGCAGATCGTCCAAATTTCATTTAGATTGAAAACATAAATTTACAGTAAACACCAATAGTTTATGCATTCTAAATAACATCATAGCATGCTTTTTAAATTAGAAAAAGAGTTCAACAAAATATACCTATGAAGAACGTTCCTTCGTGTATATCCCTCGAACTGTCATGAACACTTCAATTAGCAACATGAACTTGAAGACCCTCTTCAAGTGAGTCACGAACCAAAAAGGATGAAGACACTACCACTTGGTATCCTTGGTATTCTCAGGGTGAGAACCCATGAGTGGTGGGCTCTGACTATTTTGGTTAAGCGAAATTTTGAGAGTTTGAAAGAGGAAGACGATTGAGGAAGAAACATTATCGCATAGAGAAGCTTCTCAATCACATTCAAATATTTATTCCTCCAATTAAACAATAATGTATCAAATACATTATGTCAATTATATCATATAATTGAATCAATTTATTCCCTCTCATTAATTTGAACAATTCAAATTAACCCAAAAACTGATTCTCAATTAAATCCTTTGAGCTACTAAGGAGGCCTTATAGACCTGTAGCTTGAAGCTCCAACGGTACGTGAATAATTAATCAAACTCTTTAATTATATTATCGACCATCCGTTAACTGGTGAGCACTACACTAGAGACCGACAGCTGCACTATTTGCACTACATATATTTTTTTGTGTCCATTGAATATAGCCAATTAACAGTACGATGACCCTTCACAAATTTCTCGTAAGTAATACTAGGCCAAATTACTGTTTTTCCCGGTAGTTACCTCTAACTCCTTAAGTATCATTGATTCCTCTAATGAACAATAGATCATAGTTCCACTATGATAAACCCCTCTCGAGCCAAGAGAGGGTGTGGCGCCACATTGTTCAAGACTTGGAATCATCCCTTAAGGGAATAATTTATCTACTTACCCTTACTTTGGAAAGGAGTGAATTCTATCTTGTGTAGCTGAGTTCTCAGCTCCCCAATCAGACAAATCCCCAAAATGGTAGACTTGTTAAGTCGGCAATCTGGCCACTCTCACCCATATAAATCAAAGAACCACCCTCACAGGCAGAAGTTCACAACTCACTCAGGATTAAAGTCATGTTACCTATGGTCATCTTAGTGAAATAAAAATCTCTATTATGAACCGCGTTATATAATGAGACTAAACATTTCATGGTCCGGTCTTATACAAACTCTTTTGCATAGAATATCCATGCTCGCATGTCTAATACATGAATGATCAGGATCAGATCAGTTATAGCACTTTACAACAATTTGTAACATCTACAAAGTGGGCCATACTCGTAGTGTTACCAGGATAAGGTACCCAGCCTTATCCATATACTACAGACCATTTACGTTATCACTTAAACATGATCCACCTGTATGTCTCCACATACATGTTTAAGTTACAACGATAACCTTGGATGTTAGTTTATTAGTTTATGGTTAATGAAGCTAAAATATCACATATTTCATAGACAAAGTGAATAAAGTATCAAATAATATTAATCACATACAAGTTTGTTCATACAAGGTTTACAAACTATAGGACTCTATGAGATTTAGGGCATCAACCCCTTTAGTTCTGCCTTCTGGAGTTGGGCAAGCATTGGACCAAAGCAAGGGTTGAGTGTTATATTGCTGAAGCAGGGACATTATGGTATTTTTGCTCATTTTAAGTCCAGATACTCAAATAGACTCCAATTTGCTTCAAAATTAACCCCGTTTAGCTTCAAATACTCGGTTATACTTCTTGATTGCTCAGTACCAACAAAATAGGATAATAAACACATAAAATCCCATAACAAGTCCGAATTAAGCTAGGAATGATAGTTCTTTTTTAGAGCTATCACTGTTCCATATAAATGGTCTCCTTAAGATTGCCATTCAGAAAGGCAGTCTTCACGTCTATTTGCCAAATCTCATAGTCATAATATGAGGCAATGGATAGGAGAAACCAGATAGACTTCAACATGGCAACAGGTGAGAAAGTCTTCTCATAGTTGATTCCCCTAACTTAGTTATAACCCTTTACCACTAGTTTAGCTTTGAAGGTTTGTACCTTCTCATCAACACCTCGTTTTCCCTTGTAGATCCATTTGCAACCTATAGGTTTAAACAAGCTTTATGACCATTCCATAACTCTGGAGGTGTTTTCGTAACACTCTTGGATGACAATTCAAAATATATGCTGCAGTCTGTACTGCAAAACCCTAAAATGAATCAGGTAATGAAGCGTAACTCATTATAGAATAAACCATGTCCAACAGGGTTTGATTTCTCCTTTCTGATACACTATTCTGCTGAGGTGTACCAAGTGCTGAGAGTTGGGATACAATTTCATGCTCTATCAAATTGTTCTGGAATGTAAGATCCAAAAACTCTTCATCTCGATCAGATCGAAATGTCTTAATTGTTCTATTTAATGCATTTTCAACATCGGCCTTAAATTCTTTGAACTTTTCAAAGGATTTAGACTTATGTTGCATAAACATACCCATATCTTGAACAATCATCAGTAAAGGTGATGAAATATTCAAACCCTCATTTTGCTTTACATTCATCGGACCATAGAGGTTTGAATGTACTAGCTCTAAGAGTTCTTTGGCCCTATGATCTTTTCTAGTAAAAGATCTTTTAATCATTTTGCTTTCAAGGCATGACTCACACACCGGTAAAGAATTTTCTTCTAACTCACCTAAAAGTCCATTCTTCTTTAACCTTTCAATCCTATTGAGATTGATATATCCTAATCTCAGGTGCCAAAGTTGGGTATTTTCTTTAGGAGAAATTCTAAATCTTTTATTTTGAGTTACCGTAATTTTAAACATTTCAGTGTTATAGAGCTTTAGTTGCTAACGGTCTTAGAACATAAAGATTGTCTCTAGCTCAGCAGAACAAATATTAACACCATTCTTTGAAATAAACATTTTATTTACAGAGAAGTTAATATAATAAGAACGTTCTAATAAATATTTTACATAAATTAAGCTATTCTTCAAACCAGGAATATCAAATACATTTTCAAGTAAAACACATTTATTCTGTAAAGTCAATGGAGAACTCTCACTGCCAAAGCTGAGACGACGTGCCCAGTTTCAACCCGTATCGTCATCTCCCCAGCATCCAGTTTTCACCAGGAACTAATTTCCTGAAATGAAGAACAAACGTGGTTAGTGGCGCTCGAATCAATTATCCAGGCCGAATCATCATTCTCCACTAAATAGATTTCCAAAACAAGTAAACCATATTTACCTTACTTGGCCTTCTTCTTTTTTGCCAAGTATTTGGGATAGTTCCTCTTCCAATGTCCTTCTTGGTTGCAAGTGTTGCAATGAAAATAGATTCCCTTTGCAACCTTGGCCTTCTTGTCTTTTTGGGCAGTAGCTGGTGGGTTAGCTTTCCCTCTTCCACCTTTATTCTTCTTCTGCTTTTTGGTGCCGAAGAAAGAAGGCACAGATTTCGTCCCAGAGGTTGAACCTCCGTGGAACTTCTTAGAGGATGAAGCAACATTTGCTTCACCCTACTGTTCCTTGGTTTTCATCATGGACTAGAAGGTCTGTAGCTCGTTGTGCAAGGTGGTCAAGTTATAGTCAATCTTGGTCATAAAGCATTGCTAAGGAACTGTAGGAAACTTTCAGATAAAGATTCCAGAATAAAGCTAACCTGACTGGCTTTATCGATGACAGATCCATTCATCTCTACCACGTTGAAGTGGACCATCATGTTGAGAACATATTCTCGAATAGATGCCCCTTCTTGCATACGAGCATTGAAGATGTGTTTGAGAGCGTCGTGCTTGAGTTGTGTGGATGGTTGCCTGAACATTCCTCTCAAGGACTCTATGATTTCACAAGCTGTGAGTATGGGCTCATGCTTCTTGGTCAAGACTTCAAAAACAATTGCCAAGATATACGCTCGAGCCTTCCTGTTTACTCGTGTCCATCGCTCGTATGCTTCTCGAAAATTTTGAGCAACATTTAGAGCTGGAATGGGAGGACAATCCTCCATTAGGATAAAATAGAGGTCATCAATGATTAGGATTGTGTTGATCGTATTTTTTCAGGATATGTAATTTTTGCTCGTTAATTTGTCGGCAACAAGTATATTAAAAGTTGTAGAAGTCATTATGAATAAGCTTGCTGAAACCATACAAATTATTTATATTAGTTTATTTGCATTAAACCACTTACGAAAACCAATCAATTTTAGCAAAATAATCTAATGTACCCTAAGTGACATCTATTTTGCAATGATATTTTAGTGAGGCAGGATAAAAGCCACTGTAGAGTGATTAAGTATCCCTCCACTGGAATGAGATAATCTCAACCAATAGACAGAACAACTCTCTGTTACTGTAACTACTAGTCACCATTGTTCAGTCTAGAAATTGTTAAACTCGCTTAACATTTTTTGTAAGTATAACCCCTCATTTTGGATTTTAGAGTTCTACTCCAATGAGCCAACTGTAGGGAAAAATCGACTGGGGCATGAAACTAAAGTAACCCTATCTATTGCTGGAGTTTGAATAAAGCGTCATGCAAAAATGTCATCCGTAGGGGAACACTCAAGGTGCCATGAGATCGTGCAAGAAACTTTACTTCAAACTAATGAGAGAGACCGAGGGATGTGTTGTCATACATCCTGCTCCCACTTACTATAGACACTCTCTCCATTCACCTTGATATTGTTCTATACAAACACCATCTATAGGGGGACACTCAAGGTGCCTCGAGGGCGAGTGTAGATCTTCGAGTGTGAACTTTTAGGTAGAAACATGAAGAGGAAAAATGAAGTATCATATACCTCTTTTCCTCCCACTGAGCATTTTGCCTAGGGTTAATTAACTTAGAAAACTTCGCCTACTGATTTTTAACTAAGTGATTATTTAATTTGCCCAAAAACAACACTTGCTTTGGATAGTTAAATAATTTTGATTAAGATTTATTAAACACTTTAACAAACTTTAATGAAACATTGCATGCTTATGATAAATCTATCTAATTCACCTTTCCAGATAAGTTCCCAAGTAGAGGTGTTACGTTTTCGTCAACTTAAATACCCCAGCCTAGACAGAACTAGTCTTAGACAAAAGGTCCCTTATAGATACATTTGTTACAATGTTAATCTTTTAAATAAGAATCAATTTAATCCTATTGAACTAATTAAAAGATTAAACTTAATTTCAAATTTCATTAGAAAAGTGATCTTAGGTCTATACGAATTATATTTTAAAAGTATTTTAAAAGATGATTTTAACCTAAGATTTGCATGCAATTCTGATTTATTGATTTTAATTTCTAATTTCAATTAGTTATAACAATTATAAACAAATAAAACAAATTAAAATCATACATTGCACGTAATTGACCTACTTAGTAAATTATAACAATTATGAGTTACCTAAGGTCATCATGATTCATGCAAATTCGTTTCATTACTAATATATATTACAAATATATAATAAGGTAATGAAATAAACTATAACAATGATCCATACATACATTCAATCATATATTATAATACATATAATAGAAATTATGCATGGATATGTTATTAATACATGCATGCATATATTATAACATTTATATTATATGATGCATGAGTATGATGCTATAAAATAAATCATGCAACTAGATATATTATAACATTATAATATAACATGATGCATAAACTATGAGGGATTTTATAAAAAATGGCATATATTATGGCATATAATAAAAAAAAAAAATAAATCATATATCACATGCATAATTTAAAAGCAATTAATAGACATGGATTGGACACTTAAAAGAAATTTAAATCTAACTATTACAAAAAAAAATATCCATCCGGTTTGAAACAGGTGAATTGGGCTTTAAACCGCTTGAACCAGACCCTGAACTGGTCCAGATGAACCCAAAAGCCTTGAAATGAAGAACCCATGAATCGAACCGGAGCATCAGGCCACTAACCGTGCGTGAACCGAAGCTGGACCGTGCGAATTCTTCATCTCGAAGCATCACGACGCTGTGTCCTAGCATCACGATGCTACGAAGAATTTCTTCATCTGCCGCATCACAGCGTCGCAACGCTAGGGCACAACATTGTGATGCTGCAGTACAGTCACCCACTGTATTGCTTCGAACTCCTTCGAAACAACACCGAATTTTGCCTCGTTTTCTCTAGAATTTGGCCGAAAACTTCACGAACGACTCAAGGACATATATTACAGACTCGATCAAAAATTAATGCCCTAAAAACATGGGCCCTTACAAAACAATTTTGTAAATAAAACGATAAATCTATACGGTCCAATCCCAAAACATCCATTAACGCAAACCAATTTTATCAACCAGAATTCATCATATGAATTATAGAATCCAGAAATCCACCAAAATTATAAAAAAATTCTAGAAAATTAATAAAAATTGGGACCAAAACCTGACTCTGATACCAATTGAAAGAAACTGATTAAAGGTCCTTGAGTGGAAATAGATCGTCCCAATTTCCAATTTTCACAATACAAAATTTACAGTGGAGGAACAAAAATATGCATTTAGTACAAAAATTACAACATGCTCACAAAATACTGAAGAATAACTTTAGGTTCGAAACCCTTACCTTTGAAGACTAATCTTCAATAGAATTCCCTCAACAATGGGCACTACCACAATGACTACTTCGATATTCTCTAGGATGAGAACCTAGGAGTTGTGGGCTCTGGCTATTTTGGATGAGAGAGAATGTAGAGAGTAAGAGGAGGAAGAGGGGATCTCAGAGACTTTTTCTCTTTCTCTTCACTATACTTTCTGTGTCTTCACACCAGAGGAAGAAGAAGTAGAAAACTAACCACCCACTATCACATAATGGAGAGAAAGAGCGGAGGGCATTACAACTCCTTCCCAAAATTGATTATTTTTTAGAAAAATTAAATAACTAATTTATTTAATAAATCATTTAATATATAAAATATATAATAACTATTTTATCATATAATATATGTATTAAACTATATTTTATATCAAATATAATATATAACCTATAGTTTCTATATTGTATCAAATACTAACCTATAGTTTCAACTCTCTTTCACCAATGGCTTTAATATAAATTCACATATAATTAATTCCATCAATTAATTTGAACAATTAAAATTAATTAAAAAACTGATTCTCATTAATTCTTGTTGAGCTATCGAGAGGACCTCATGGACCTGTAGCTTGGCTACCGAGAAGACCTCATGGACCTGTAGCTTAAAGCTTTAAAGGTACATGAACAATTAACTAAAGGCCTTTAATTACTTACTCACCATCAGTTAATTGTCAGGTGTTTCACTAAAGTTCGATAACTGCACTTTTCATAAAATGATCGTAAGTATAGTTGGACCAAAATTATTATTTTGCCCCTGTAGTTACATCTAACTCCTTAAGTACCACTGATCCCTTTAATGAACAACGAATCATAGTCCAACTATGATCAAACCCCACTCGAGCTAGGAGAGGGTGTGGCACCATATTGTTCAAGGCCCAGAATCAGCTTTTAAGGGAGCAATTTATCTACTTTTCCCCACGTTGGCGAAGAGTGAATTCCTTCTTCTGTAGTTGTGTTCCCAGCTCCCCAATCAGACGAATCCCTAAAATGGTAGGCTTATTGAGTCGGCGATCCAGCCACTCTCACCAATATAAATCAAAGGACCACCTTCATAGGTAGGAGTTCACAACTCATTCAGGATTCAGGTCATGTTACCTATGGTCATCCTGGTGAAATGTAAATCTCTATTATGAATGGTGTTATATAATAAGAGTAAACATTTTATGGTCCAATCTTATACAAACTTCTTTGTATAGAATATCCCCCCTCACATGTCTCCACATGAATGATCAAGATCATATCATTTGTAGCACTTTACAACAATTGTAACATCTACAAAACAGGTCATACTCGTAGTGTCATGAGGATAAGGTATCCAGCCTTATCTATCTACTATAGGCATTTAGGTTATCACGTAAACATGATCCATCCGTATGTCTTTACATACATGTTTAAGCTACAAGATAACCTTGAATCTTAGTTTATTGGTTTGTGATTAATGCAACTAAAGTTGAAATAAAATATCATAAATTTTATTAAATAAATAAGATGTTTGTACATTACAATTACAAACTATAGGAGGACCCTACGAAATTTAGGGCATCGACCCTAACATTCTTAATTTCAATCAAGAGTTCTACATCATTCCCAATGAGTAGGATATTCTCTACATACAACACTAGAAAAGCTACTGAACTATTGATGATTCTCTTGTAAACACAAGGCTCATCAACATTTTGATCAAAGCCATAAAATTTGATCGCAATATCAAATCTTATATTCCAAGATCGAGAAGCTTGCTCCAATTCATATATGGATTGATTAAGCCTGCAAAACTTTTGCTCTTGACTTTGGGATATGAATCTCTCAGGCTGCTCCATATAAATTGTCTCATCAAGATTGCCATTTAGAAAAAGCAGTCTTGACATCCATTTACCAAATCTCATAGTTATAATATGAGAAATGGACAGGAAGATCGGGATAAACTTTAACATGGCAACAGGTGAAAAAGTCTCCTCATAGTCGACTCCCTTAACTTGGGTATAACTCTTAACCACCAGTATAACCTTGAAAGTTTGCACCCTCCCATCAATACACTGTTTTCTCTTGTAGATCCATTTGCAACCTATAGGTTTTACCCCATCAAGTTGATCTACAAGATCCCAAACATAATTGAAGTACATAGGCTCCATTTTCAGATCCATAGCCTTGATCTATTCATCTTTATCAACATCCTCTTTTGCTTTCTTATAAGACAATGGATCCTCAACATCTCTGTCATCTACCATAGTTAGGATTTCTGTTAAACCCATGTAACGGACGAACGGGTTTGCAACCCTCCCACTACGTTGAGGTTCCCTCAACGCTTGAGGTGGACATGACCTACTAGATGAACCAACTTCAACAACTCTTGTTGAGGTGTTAAGTTCTTCAACAACTCTTGTTGAAGGTTTAGTAGTTTCCTTGGAAAGTTCATTCAACACAATCTTACTGAATGACTTATGCTCCCTAATGTGGTCCTCCTCTATAAATGTAGCATTTTTTGACACAAACACTTTATTTTCTTTAGGATTGTAAAAGTAACCACCTCTAGTTCCTTTAGGGTAGCCTACAAATAGGCACAATTTTGAACGAGGTTCGAGTTACTTAGGATTTAGCTCAAGCATATGTGTCGGGCAATCCCATATCTTGAAATGGAGTAAACTACCCTTACGACCATTCCATAATTCAAAGGTGTTCTCATAACACTCTTGGATGGAACAAAGTTCAAAATATAAGTTGGACTCTATACTGCATAACCCCAAAACGAGTCCCGTAGGGATGTATAACTCATCATAGATCGAACCATGTCCAATAGGGTTCAATTTATCCTTTCTGATACACGATTCTACTTTGGTGTACCAAGTGCTGAGAGCTAGAATACAATTCCATGTTCTATCAAATAGTTCCTGAAAGTAAGATCCAAAAACTCTCCACCTCAATCAGATCAACATGTTTTAATCGTTTTATTTAGTGCATTTTCAACTTCAACATTAAACTCTTTGAACTTTTCAAAAGCTTCAAACTTATGTTTCATTAAATAAACATACCTGTATCTTGAATAATAATCAATAAAAATGATGAAATATTCAAACCTTTCTCTTGTTTTAACATTCATAGGGCTGTAGAGGTCTGAATATACAAGCTCTAAGGGTACTTTGGCCATATGATCTTTTCCAGTAAAAGATCTTTTAGTCATTTTTCCTTCAAGGCATGACTCACCCACAGGTAAAAATTTTCTTCTAACTCCCTTAGAATTCAATTCTTTACTAATCTCTTAATCCTACTGAGATTGATGTGTCCTAATCTTATGTACTAAAGACGGGCATTTTCTTTAGGAGAAATTTTAAGTCTTTTATTTTGAGTTACCGCAGTTTTAAACATTTCAGTGTTAAGGAGGGTTTTAGTTGCTAACGGTCTTAGCACATACAAATTATTTTCCAGCTTAGCAGAACAAATATTAATACCATTCCTGGAAATAAATGCTTTATTTACTGAGAATTGTATAGAGTAGTTTTGTTCTAATAAACACTTTACATAAATCAAGTTCCTCTTCAAACTAGGAATAATAAATACATTTTTCAGTAAAATATATCTATTCTGTAAAGTCAGTTAGAGTTCTTCCACTGCCACAGTTGAGACAACGTGCCTAGTTCCAACACGTATCGTCATTTTCCCAGCTTCTAGTTGCCGTTAGGAACTAATTTCTTGAAATGAAGAACAAACCTGGTTAGTGGAGAATCATCATTCTCCACTAAATAGGTCTCCTATACAAGCAAATCATATTTACCTTGCTCGACCTTCTTCTTTTCTACCAAGTATTTGGAACAGTTCCTCTTCCAATGTCCCTCATGCTTGTAGTGGAAACAGATTCCCTTTGCAATCTTGGCCTTCTTGCCCTTCTGGGCAACAGTTGATGGGTTAGCTTTCCCCTTTCTACCTTTCTACCTTTCTTTTTCTTCTATTTTTTGGTGCTGGAAGAAGAAGACACAAACTTAGTTCCAGAGGTTAAACCTCTGTTGAACTTCTTATAGGTCAAGGAAACATTTGCTTCACCTTTTTGTTCCTTGTTTTTATCAAAGACTGAAAAGTCTAAAGCTCATTGAGCAAGGTGGTCAGGTTGTAGTCAATCCTGTTCATAACAGCATTACTACAGAAATATAGGAAACTTTCAAGTAAAGATTCCAAGATGAAGCTAACCTGACTGGCTTCATCAATGATAGACCCGTTCATCTCCGCCACATTGAATTAGACCATCATGTTGAGTACGTGTTTTTTAACAGATGCCTCATCTTACATATGGGCATTAAAGATGTGTTTTAGAGCGTCATACTTGAGTTGTGTGGACGGTTATTTGAACATCCCCCGCAAAGACTCCATGATCTCATGGACAGTGATCATGGGCTCATGCTTCTTGGCCAAGACTTCTAAAAAGCTTGCCAAGATATACGCTTGGGCCTTTTCATTTTCCCTTATCCAGTGCTTGTATGCCTTTCGAACATTTCAAGTGGCCTTTTGAGTAGGAATAGGAAGACAATCCTCCATAAGGACAAAACACGGTCATTTATGATCGTTATCGTGTTGATTATGTTTTTCCACGTTGTATTTTTTTTTCGATATGTTTGTCGGCAATGAGTAAATTAAGTGTCATGGAAGTCATGATTTTAATTTGCTAAAACCATACAATTTATTTATATTAGTAATCTATGCATTAACCCATTTGCAAAAACTAATCAAATTTAACAAAATAATCTAATGCACCCTAAGTGCATCTGTTTACAATGATGTTTTAGTGAGTCAGCACAAAAGCCACTGTAGGGTGATCAGGTGCCCCTTCACTGAAATGAGACTATCTCAACCAATAGATAGAACAACTTCTTGTTACTGTAACTATCAGTCACCATTATTTGGTCAAAAAATTGATAAACTCGCTTAACAATTCTTGTAAGTGTAACCCCTCATTTTAGATTCTAGAGTTTTGTCCCAATGAGCCAACCATAGGAAAAACTCGATTGGGGCAAAAACTAATGTAATGCTATCCATTATGGAGTTTGAGGTAAAGAATTATGCAAATGGAATCCGTAGGGAGACACAAGCAAAGATGCCTCAAGGTCGAGCATGAAACTTTACAATAAAATAATGAGAGAGACCGTGGGATGTGTTGACACACGTCTCGCTCCCACTTACTATAAACACTCTCTCCATTCAACGTGATATTGACTTATACAACATCCGCATGGGAACACAAACAAAGGTTTCTCAAGGCCGAGTATAGATCTCACGGTGTATACTTTTAGGGAGAAATGTGAAAAGGTAAAATGCAGTATCATATACCTCATTTTCACCCCACGGAGTGTTATACCTAGGGTTATTTAATTTAGAAAAAATCCAGCTACTAATTTTTAATTAAGTGTTTGTTTAATTTGCCCAAAAGTAACACTTACTTTGGATGGTTAAACAACTTTGATTAATGTTATTAACCACTTTAATAAACTTCGATCAACCATTGCATGCTTGTAACAAATCTATCTAATTCACCTTTTCAGGTAAGTTCCTAGGTAGGGGTGTTACGTTTTCGTCAACTTAAATACCCTAGCCTAGACAAAACTAACCTTATATAAAAGGTCTCTTATAGATATATTTGTTACAAATTTAATCTTTTAATTACGAATCAATTTAATTATATTAAACTGATTAAAAGATTAAACTTAATTTTTAATCTTATTAGAAAGTGATCTTAGGTCTATGTGAATCACATTTTAAAACTATTTTAAAAAATGATTTTAACCTAAAGTTTACATGAAATTATGAATTATTGATTTTAATGTCTAATTTCTTTTAATTATAACTTTTATAAAATAAATGAAATAAATTAAAATCATACAATTGCATTTATTGACATACTTAGTAAGTTTTAACAAGTATAAATGACCTAAGGTAGTGTCATGCTTCATGCAATTCCATTTCATTAATAACCATATATAACAACTATATAATAAGGTAATGAAATAATTAATAACATCCATCCATACATACATAAAACTATATATTATAATACTTATAATATAAATGATGCATGACTATGTTATTAATACATGTAAACATATAATATAACACTTATATTATACGATGCATGAGCATGCTATAAAAATAAAATCATGCAACTATATATACTATAACATTTATAATATAAATAATGATACATGAATGATGCATAACCTATGGTGGGATTTTTACTATATGATATACATTATGGCATATATAAAATTAAAATGAAATCATACATCAAATGCATAATTTAAAACAATTATTCGATTGGGATTGGACTTCTAATTAATTAATCAAATTAGTATAACACTTATATTAATTTAATTAATAACAAACAACTATCTATTACAAAATTATTGGTCAACCGGTTTAAAACAAGCAAACTGGGCCTTGAACCGCATAAACCGACCAAGAGTCGTTCGAACCAACCAAATCGAATAGAAATCAGCTGAGCCACAAACCGAATTAGGTGCGAACTGGATTATTCTTTCTGTCTCGCAGCATTGCAACATTGTGACCTAGCGTGCAATGCTACGGATAGCACGTTTCATTCGCCTAATCGTAGCGTTGGAACACTAGGGCACAACGTTATAATGCTACTGTATAGAATGCACTGTACATTTGCGATCTTCTTCGAAACTCCTTCGATTTTGGTCTTGTCTTCTCCAAATTTCAATTGGAACAACCACGAACGACTCAATAAACAATAAATACAAATTCTATAACATGAATTATGCCTAAAACACGAGCCTTTACAAATCAAATCTGTAAAATTAAAGGTTGTAAAGACTAGATCCAATCCCGAAATTATCCCCCCCCCCCATGGTACCAATTGAAGGAACTGATTAAGGTTCGGAGCGGAAGCGGTGATCAATCCCAAATCTCAATTTTTACAGAATATGAATTTTATAGAAACAAAACAAAAACATTATGCATTTAAATTAAAATTTTACAACATGTTTTTTATGAAAAAGAGAAAAGAATGGGAGAAGAATGACTAACCCTTGAAGATCCGATCTTCACGTATAATTCCTCCTCCAAAATTTCAACGAACTCAAAACCCTAATTTAGCCACCACCACAAAGGCTTCCTTTGTATTCTCTATGATGAGAATCCAAGGAGTTGTATGCTCTTGGTATTTTGGAAGAAAGGGATAGAGTTTGAGAGAGGAATAGGGTTGTATGAAAGCCCGAGAACTTTTCTTAGAGTTCTTTTGTGAAAAAAATTTGCATATAGCATTCTCTATAAGTCTCAAGCACAAAATGAATTAAGAAGAGAACAACCCTCAATTATTCCCACCATTCACATAGTGTGTTGAGAGAAAATAGGGAAAGAAAGTTATTTCCCTCCCATTAATTCAAATTAAAATTAAAATATAATAAAATAATTTTATTTAAATAAAACTATTATATATATATATGTACAACTATAGGTTATACGATATTAGACATATAACCTATGGTTTAGTATTGTATCACATACAATATAACCTATAGTTTTTAATTCTCTCAACAATGATATTTAATATAAATCTCATTCATATTAAATTCAATTGTATGAATCCAATTCACATAATTAATATTTGAATCATATTCAAATATTTATTTCCTCCTAAATAAACTTTATAATATAATGTATCAAATACATTATAGTAATTATATCATATATGATTAAATTAAACTAATTATATCACATATAATTAATTCCCTCAATTAATTTAAACAATTCAAATTAATCTAAGATTGATTCTCATTTAATTCCTATTGAGCTACATAGGGGACCTCATGGACTTGTAGATTGAAACTCCAATGGTACTTGAATAATTAATTAAACTTCTTTAATTAAATCATTAACACCCATTAACTGTCGGGCACTCCACTAAAGACCGACAATTGCACTTTTAGCACTACAGATATATTTCTGTGTCCATTGCATATAACCAATTTGTTGGGATTGGTGTCCTAATTCTCCCGAAGTCTCGTTGTTTTGTAAAGATACACATTGTTCTTAAAATAAGTGTTATTTAATTATGACATTTACTTATATCCAATAAACAAAGCTCCTTGGTTATCTTATGTGAACTTAAGCATGTATATGTGATATACAAGTGGATCATGCCTTAAGTGATAACCTAAATCGGTTTGTAGTATAAGGATTAAGGTAGGATACTTGATCCTAGTGACACTACGGATACGGCCCGCTTTGTAGAAGTTTGCAAGTGTTGTAAACTACTACAGATGGTAGATCCTAACCATTCATATGGAGATGTGGAGCGGGGGATCCTATACAAAGATTTTGTATAAGACCTGGACCACGAGATGACTAGACTCTGTATATAACGTCGTTGATACTAGAGACTTGCATCTCACCTAAATGACCATAGGTGACACGACCTCAATCCTGAGTGTTTTGGGAACTTCTGCCTTTGAGGGCGGTCCTTTGATTAGTATGGGTGAGAGTGGCTAGATTGCCAACTTAACATGCCTACCTTTTTGGGGACTTGTATGATCTAGGAGCTGGGAACTCAATCCACAATATGGAATTCACTCCTTTCCCGAAGCATGGATAAGTAGAGAGATTATTCCCTTAAGGGTTGATTCTGGGGCTTGAACATAGTGGCCATAGTTTCTCTTTGGAAGAGAAGACTCAGTCATAGTAGGACTATGACTTATGTTCATTAGAGAGATCAGTGGTACTTAAGGAGATAGATGTAACTACAAGGGCATAACGGTTATTGGCCCAGCTGTACTTACGAGCGATCTGTGAAGGATTTTCGTACTGCTGATTGGTTAAGATGGCCACATAACATATCTGTAGTAAGAAGAGTTCAGCTGTCGATCTTTAGTGAGGTGTCTGGCAGTTAACGGATGGTGGATCCCGTGACTAAAGAGTTTAGTTAGTTATTCACGTACCGTTGGAGCTTCTAAGCTACAGGTCCATGAGGTCCCTTGGTAGCTTGGATTCTGTTGAGGATCAGTTCTTAGTGTTGATTTGAAATGTTCAAATTGACAAGAGGTATTTTGATTATATATGATATAATCGGTATGATATATAAGATACATCTAGTGAAGGATTGATATAAATAAGATTTACATTAAGTACCATGGAATAGAAAAAGAACTATGGTTTATATGTTTCATAAGATGAAATATTAAAACTATAGGTTATAAATATAGTATGATAAGTTGGTTATCATTTATGTTTATAATAATATTAATTATTAGATAATTAATTCTTTTTCTTTTAAATAACCAAAGTAGTGGGTGGTTATTGGATCATGGTAACCATGAGTTTAAAAGGAATATGGTTTCCTATTTTAAAAAGAAGTTTTTTTACAAACATTTAAAAAGGTTTTTGAGTTTTCTCTCGCGAAAAAGAAACTCACGAAGTCGTCAAGTAAATTCGGATTTACTAAATGACGGCTGGGGGAGCTAAACGATCGTGCAGTGTTTACTAAACGATCGTATAGCTTGGCTAGGCGATCGTTGGCCCAAGGTAAACGATCGTGTAGAGTCTGTAGACGACAGACCGATCTAGACGATAGACTAAACGATCGCATAGCTTTTGCTAGACGATTGCATAGCTTTATCTAAACGATTGGGCATCGACCTATATGATAGGTTTCTGCCATCTCCCACTTGCCCAGTCGTGTACGCGATTGGTGTTTCCTCCATTTGTCTGCCTCATACCAAGTCCAAGCAGACCCCACCCTCTGGATTCTCACACCAAGAACACCAAGGTCGCCTTGTTGGTGGTGTCAAACTCAACTCGACACCGTCGAGGTTTTCTGGAGGTCTTTGAGGACGAGTGTGAAGTGTTCGTGCTGCGTTGTGGTCGTGTAGATCGAGCATTCGAGGCTGTTATTATTTCAGCGTTCGTGCGCAACGAAGCATGAAGACGTTTCTGCCAATGTGCGTGGAGTTTGTCTCTTTATGCATTTGTAATGTTCATGCTGTAATTTCTGGAAATATTTGTATAACCGTTTGTTTTGAAGTCGACTGTAAGTATATGTTAATTCATTATTGTAATTTGGAATAGTCTTGTTCCGCTGCTCATGGAAATTGTGATTTTGATTTCCTTCACAGTCAATAACACGATGACCCTTCACAAATTTCTCATAAGTACAATTGGACTAAATTTATCGTTTTGTCTCTGTAGTTACATCTAACTCCTTAAGTACCAATGATTCCTCTAATGAATAATAAATCATAGTCCAACTATGATTAAATCCCTCTCGGGCTAGGAGAAGGTGTAGCACTACATTGTTCAAGCCTTGGAATTAGCCCTTCAGGGAGCAATTTATATACTTACCCCGACATTGGGAAATGAGTAAATTATTTTTTGTATAGTTGTGTTCCTAGCTCCCAAATCAGACGAATCCCCAAAATGGTAGGCTTGTTGAGTCGGCGATCTAGCCATTCTCACCCATACAAATCAAAGGACCATCTTCATAGGCAGGAGTTCACAACTCACTAAGGATTCAAGTCATGTCACCTATGGTTATCCTGGTGAAATGTAAGTCTCTATTATGAATGATATTAGATAATGAGACTAGTCATTTCTGAAGGAACTCTTATCAAAGAGGACCTATGAGCGGAAGCAAGATCGTTCCAAATTCATTGTGAGAGAAAAACTGCATTCACAAACATATAACATGTTATGCATCTACAAACAAATTACGACATGCTTTTAACAATTAAAAAACAAAGAACAAGAGACTTACCTTTGGAGAAATTTTCTTCCCTTGATCTCGTCAATATCAGCAACGCTCGTTGTCGCTATGATCGCCAAGTCAATCGTCCACCAAATCTCGTTGTTGCTCACCATCGAATGGTCTACTGCACGAACAAGCAGCAAGGAGGACACCACCACTCAGTAACCTTGGTATTCTTAGAGTGAGAATCCAATAGGTGTGGACTCTATTGGATTTGGAAGAGGGAAGAAGGAAAGACGATCGTACTCAACAACCAAGCAAGTGGGAGAGATTTCATGTCTATCGCATAGACGGGTGCTTGATCGTTTAGAAAAAAGGCACAATCGTTTAGTAAATCGGGCTGATCGTTTAGACGATCGTTTAGGTAAAATCGCTTGCACGCTCGATCGCTTAGTAAAAGCTACACAATCGTTTAGTTGGACTGCGCGTGTACACGATTGTTTAGGAAAACTTGAGCTATGGTGTATGCTCTCGTTAGCTAGACGATGGGCAATGTATAACTCGTGAAGCGATTGTCTGATCTCTTTGCAAAATGAAAATTATTTTCATTTTATCCTTCAATTACGAAAAGTGGATGCAACCTCTCATTATCACATACGGCTATGGAGAAAAACTACCAACAACTGTCTCATAATTGTTTGATTAAAAATAAATATAATCATATTATATATATAACCTATAGTTTTAATATCACATCATATGCAACATATAAACCATAGTCATTTTCTCCTCCACTAGATATAAATCATATTTATATTCTTTTCCTCCAATTAATGTATCTCATGCATCATGTCAACTATATCATATATAATTGACCCGTTTAATCATATCATATATAATCAAACTCCCTCTTGTCAATTTGAACACTTCAAACTGACCCAAAAACTAATTCTCAACGTGAAACTATTGAGCTACTAAAGGGACCTTATGAACCTGTGGCTTGAAGCTCCAACAGTACGTGAATAACTAACTAACTCTTTAACCACCAGATCCACCATCCATTAACTATCAGGCACTCCACTAAAGACCGACAGCTGTACTCTTCTCACCACATATATATTTCTGTGTCCATTGGATATAACCAATTAACAGTACGATAATCTTTCACAGATGCTCGTAAGTACAACTGGGCCAATTTACTATTTTGCCCCTATAGTTACATCTAACTCCTTAAGTACCATTGATCTCTCTAATGAACAATACAACATAGTCCTACTATGTGTGGACACCTCTAGGGCCATGAAAAGGTGTATAACACCACATCGTTCAAGCCCTGAAATCAGCCTTTAAGGGAACAATTTATCTACTTACCCGTTATTCAAGGAAGAAGTGAATTCCATCTTGTGTAGCTGAGTTCCCAACTTCCAAATCAGACGAATCCTCAAAGTGGTAGGTTTGAGTCGGCAATTTGGCAACTCGCATCCATGCAAATCAAAGGACCGCCCTCAAAGGCAGGAGTTCCCAACTCACTCAGGATTCAGGTAATGTTACCTATGGTCATCCTAGTGAAGTGAAGTCTCTATCATGAACGACGTTATATAATGAGACTATAACACTTCGTGGTCCGGTCATATACAAACTCTTTTGTATACGATGCCCCTGCTCGCATGTCTCCACATGAATGATCAGGATCAGACCATCTGTAGCAAGTCACAACACTTATAACTTTCTACAAAGCGGGTCACATCCGTAGTGTCACCAGGATAAGGTTTCCCTCCTATATCCATATACTACAAACTATTTTGGTTATCACTTAAGGCATGATCCACCTGTATGTCTCCACTTACATGCTTAAGTTACAGTGACAACCCAGGATCTTAGTTTATTAGTTTGTGGTAAAGCAAATAAAACATCCCATGTTTCATAGACAATGAAGAAGAATGACACAATTTGTGAATGATTTTGTCTAATGAATTTGTGAATGGCAAAAAAAAAAAAGAAGGATTTATGAAAATGGCATAAATGTTGGTTTGATGTGGTTCTCTACTATGAATAATGGGATATTGTCCAATGAATTTGATGTCCAATGATGAATTTGTGCATTAGAAGCCTTTTCTTGAAATTTTTGGGTGAAGGTTTGTGAATAAGTTCAAGTTGTTTTGTCATTTGTGAATGATTCATGTGTTGTGAATTATTTGAAGTACAAATGTTCTAGATCTTGAAAATTTAGTCCTAATTTTAAAAGTGAAATATTTAGTCTCCAAACAATGAAGAAGAACGACTGAGATTTATGTTTTCTTATTCTATATATTTATGTTTTTGTTTGAACCTCCCTAGTCTTGTCCTGTAGTCCCTTCCCTAATAAAATCTCATATCATTTGTTTGGCGATCCCCTATACCTTGGATTTGACTTCAATCTTTTATGTAATTAGTTTAAAGTCCATTCTTTAGTTTAGGAAAAATCGGCTTAGGTCGACCTATGAAGACCAGCCCAATGTTAGTTCCTATTTCCTGAACTCTTTTTTCAGGTTGTGGTAGTTTGTTCAAAAATCTCATCCAAGATTTTGTAGTTTTAAATGGATTCACAAATATGGAGTTTGATGGAACTACAATTGATACTTTAAAAAATGTATGAGATGCAGACACGGATGCCAATACAAATATTATTGATGTTGGTTCAGCAAATGAGATATCAGATGTTCCAAATCCACCGAAAAGAAGAAAGAATGTGAAAAAATTCATCACTCATGCTCAATGTAAATATTGTGGAGTTATCTATGCATGTCATTCTAAACGTAATGGTACTGGGACTATGAAGAATCATTTGGAAAATTGTAAAAAGTACCCTTATCAGAAAAAAGAAAGATCCAACCCAAATGACATTAGCTTTCAAACCTAAAGACAAAGATAATGTTGGGGATAATACTTCACTACTTGTATGTGAGTCATATAGTTTAGAGAGTTTTCAAGAAGTTTTGGTTGAAATGGTAATTGTAGACGAATTTCCATTCAAGCTTGTGGAGGGTAAAAGATTTAAGAAATTTGTTGATAGATTAACATGTGCAAGTCAACCTAGATTTGTTATTCCGTCTCAGATTACAGTGGTTAGAGATGTACTTAAGTTGCATGTTAATGAGAAAAAGCGTTTGAAAGACATGTTTATGAACAAGTCACTATAGATTGTTGGACATCGCGACAAAATATAAATTACATGTACTAGCTGCCCATTTCATAGATTCTGATTGGAGATTACATAAAAGGATACTTAGTTTTTGTCCAATTGAGAATCATAAAGGTGATACTATTGGTAAAACCATTGAAAAGAATTTGAAGGATTGGGGCATTGAAAGGGTAATGACTTTGATGGCTGATAATGCAAGTTCGAATGACACTGTGATTGCTTATCTTCTGAAGAGATTTAATAAGAAATTATTGTTTAGTGGAGAATTCCTGCATGCTCGTTGTTGTGCTCATATATTAAATCTTATAGTATGTAATGCTTTTAAGGAACATAATGATCGCATTAATAGGATTTGAAATGTTGTACGATTTATAAGATCTTCTCTTGCACATTTTTTGAAATTTAAAAAGTGCATTGAAATCGAAAAAATTTGATGTTCCCACTAGATGGAACTCCACATATTTGATGCTTGAGGCAGCCGTAAAGTTTGAAAAGGCTTTTGATAGATTAGAAGATGAAATGCTTCTTATAGACATAATTTGTCACCAAATAAGGAAGATTGGACAAATGCTAAGATGTTTATTTGGTTTTTAAAAGTATTTTATGATGTGACGTTGAAAATTTCAGGCTCTTTGTACACCACTTCGAATATGGTTTTTCATCAAACTATAGTGGTTTAGGATTGTATACGTTTGAATGTTGGTAGTGCAAATGCAATGCTAGTTGGAATAGCCAATAGCATGAAGGCCAAATTTGAGAAGTATTGGGGGAACAATGAAAAAAATAACCTATTGTTGTATGTTGCTATTGTGTTGGATCCTAAAAAAAGCTAAGGTTTGTATCTTTTTGCCTTAAAAAAAAATTTGGGCCAGCCAAATCTATAGGAAATGTAGTGGAGCAATGTTGTAGATGTCTATTTCATGAATATATTAGTACTCAGAGTGGGAGTGGGAGTAGTGGTAATAATACTATTACTAGTACACCAATTGTCTCAGCCTCAAAGGCCATTATTGATTGTGATCCAATTGAAAAGGTGGGTCAAGACTTTGTCTATGATCCAATTGTTATTAATTTTGAAGGCGATGAGGCTACATCTTTCGAATAGGGGTCAGAGATTGATATTTATTTGTTGGAAGCTAATGTTAAGAATGATTGTGATTTTGACATACTTCAATGGTGGAAGATAAACAATCATCGATTTGAGGTTCTTAACCGTATGGCTGGAGATATTTTGGCAATTCTAGTATCTACTGTAGCATCTTAGTTGGCTTTTAGTATAACAGGACTTGTTGTTGATTCATCATATTATTCTTTGGCTCCAAAAATAGTGGAGGCACTCATTTGTACTCATAATTGGCTAAATTCTGCTCCAATAGATCTTGAAATTCAGCATGAATTGGAAGAAGCTTCATTATTTGAAGAAGGTATTTATTCAATTGTTTAACTTTAAACTTTATCTATTTGTATTTTATAGTTGTAACTTATTAATTTAAAATCTTAATGAGGTTATCTTTCTCTTCTTAATCTTAATTACATAAGATTCAAAGCAGTTATGATAATGAAAAAGAGATTCAAGACCTTCTAGATTTTGCAAAGTTGTCATTTATCGATTAAGCATTTATCATTTACTAGTTAGTAGTTACTAGTTATTTTGGTTGTATTTATTGGTTGTATTTGTGTGACATACTATTTATTGTTTATGACTTTATATTGTAATTTTTAATTTGGTTATATTTGACATTTGTGACGTACTGTTTATGTTGTTATTTGGTTGTATTTGACATTTATGACTGTGTAACTTTATGTTGTAATATGAGGCTATAAGCAATGTAATTTGTATATTTTAATATGAGGTTATGAATCATGTAATTGATATTTGAATCCGACAATACAAATTACAAACAAATTGAAGAAGGCACTCTTGATTCTCATATTAGCTTTGTTTTCAAATATATGTATTATGTGCTTCCTTAAGCAATTAAGCCAAGCCAACACAATCCCAAATAATGGACATTTTGAATATTAAGGGTTTTCAAATCAAATCATATCAATATTTTAATACCTCTCTTCCATAAGTATTAAAATTTAAAATGGTATCTTAAATTCTGAATCACAATCACAGATTAAGAGAGAAAACAAAACATGATTGATAAGCCAATATTCAATCCAAATTGACTAACTAAATTCATAGGGAGAAAAACAAAGTTAACAAATAATAAATTTTTACATAGTTGAAGCTTGAAGAAACCATGAATGGGGAAAAAATGAAAAAAAAAATTTAGACATGAAAAAAATTGAAAGTTAAATTATCCTTACTTTTACTATTCCATTTCTTATTTTACTCGACTCCAACTTTTATAAATCTTTAAATTAGTTTTTCTAAACCTAGTTTTTAATGAGTTGACTTTGATAGTTAATTTAATTTGTATTAGAAAATTGTTATTTATTACGATAATAATTTATAACAAAATATAACTTTTACCTAATAATGTAATAGTAATAGCTAATAGTACTAATTACTAAATGGTAAATAATTAAATATCACTTTTTTTTAAAGTAAGTAAATAAAAGAATAAATAAATTTAAAAGACCAAATAACCAAACCAACCGACCGACTGACCGTTCGGCCGGTTGAGTTTTTCCCCAATCAACGATTGAGATAGTTTGGTCATTTTTCAAACCAATTATGGTTGGCTCGATGTCGGTCTAATCGGAAAACCGACTTCGATTGACCGACGATCACCCCTAGTGGCAACCATCGGTGGATGGAATGGCTAGGAAGAGGTCTATGTCGGATTTTATGCCTTAAAACTCGTAGATAGTAAATGTAATTAATTAACCATCATCAATAAAGAGTTGTCGATGTTATTTCAATAAATGTTATTGATTATGTAAACATCAATAAAGAGTTATCGATGTCATTTCAATAAATGTTATTGATTGTATTATATTTTATTTTGTCTTGATAACCCTAAATTCAATAAACTAACATCCAAGATTGTCTTATGAGTCTTGAACAGTATGTGAAAACATATAGGGATCAATGTTCAAGATAGAGCCTAAAGGGTCTATAGTATAGGGATAAGGTTAGGTACCTTATTTTGGTGCCACTATAAATACGATCCACTTTGTATTTGATACAAACGCAATGATCTAACGTGTTCATGTAGATGACATGCGAGTGAAGGTATCCTATGCAATGAGTTTGCATAAGACTGGACCGCGAAATAGTAACCATTAGATGTAACATCGTATACTAGTTAGGTTTCTATTTCAATAGGATGACCTAGACAATTCAGTCTTAATCCTAAGTATATTATGAACTCCTGTTCACAAAGGATTGTCTTTTGATTTGTATGGGCGAGAATGTCCAATTCACCGACTCAATAAGCCTACAAATTTGGAGATAAGACTGAATGGGGAGCTGAGAACATAATAACACAAGATGAAATTCACTTCTTCTTGACTTTAGGTAAGTAGATGAGTATTCCTTAAGTGGTGTCCCAAAGACTTGAACAAAAGGTCCTACCCTTTCACTAGCCCGAGAGGGGTTTTTGTTTAATGGTTGGACCATAAATAAGTTGTTCATTAGAGAAGCACTGGTACTTAAGAATGTAGAGGCAACCCAAGGATAAAACGATAATTTGACCCATTTGGTGTTATGAACACTCGTGAAGGACTAACTGGTTGTTATTGATCTATATCCATTGGACACATAAATATATCTACAATGAGAAGAGTGCAGCTGTGGGTCATTAATGGAGTGTACCCACAGTTAACGAATATTGATTAATTTGGTTAATGAGTTTAGTCAATTAATCTCATATCGTTGGAGCTTTTGGTCTGTAGGTCCATAAGTTCCATTGTTAGCTCACTAAAGGATATTAATGAGAAGTGATTTAAATTGTTCAAATCAATTAAGGAAATTGTATATTGATGTGAAATTAATATATAATTGATTATATATGTGTCTATAATTCAAATTATGTAAGAGAGATATTTTGAATGAGATTCAAATATTAGATTTATATGAATTGGATTCCTAAAGAGATGTATACATATAAATATGTGATATTTATATGTTAATTAACTATATATTAAATATGATTTAATATAGTTATTTAATTGATTAATTAATAGTTAATTGGTTGATTAAGAAATGTGTTTGAACTAAAATAAGTGTCGTTAGTTCTATCTTACCCAAAACAAATGAAATTTATAATGCTCTAACTACAACTAAAACTAGCACGTAACAATAGTGGAGTAAGATGTTGATCCCAAGAGAACCTCTATTAATTGGCCTAAAATAGACTAAATGAATTCCAAAATACAAAAGATTAAACGGGAGAGGGGATGGGGAGGGAGTTGTATTTTTAAAGAACTATAAACCAACAAAGTGAAAAAGCAAAAATTGATATAGGAATTTTAGTAATGAGAGAATTAAGAGAGATTATGAGATAAGATTCAACTGAAAATGAAATCTTGGGGATTGTATGTAAACTAAGCAATTCTATCATTGACTTAACAAAAAATCATGCAATTAGATTATTCAATAGATCTTTAAGAATAAATTCTTAATGTCCTAATTAGTTAATTTGATAATTAACCCTAAACTAGGTTTTAATTGCTTCCTAAAGACATTTCACAGTTAATCCCTAAATTGCATTAAAATGGGTTTTCTTAATTATTCAATATCTTGAAATCAAAAGAGTGAAAATTCAAGATTGATTGCATGAATGTTCTGAATTAATAGGTTCTTTGAAGAAAAGAGGAAAAGATGCCCACATTTTCTATAAGACTATTAATTCTTGCAACCCTAATTACAATTTTGTTATAGAACTATGTAATTTTTGTATACAAAAATTGATTAATCTTGAGTTATCAATTCATTCTTAAGCAATTTTATTCTAAATCTCAGCAAGAACATTTAAAAGAAAGTATAATTACATGAAAGAAATTTCAAGGAAAAGTCTCAAGAAAGTGCCAATCTACATAATTCTTCAAGAAAAAAAATTACCTACTCATGGATGATGAAATTCTTCAAGAAATCCATTGATAGTTACATAACTGGTACAAGGATTGAATACAAATTGATTGAATCTCCCCAAAATTTACAAGAATAGCTTTGTAAATTTGAAGTCTCTCTCTAAAAGTACAAGTTTTTCTTCCCCCCTCTCGCTAAAAATGAAACAACGAAATATATATCAACATGCGTAGTGTCGTGACGCCAAGGCCAACATTGCAATGCTAAATCGTAGAAAAGTCAAGAAGCGTTGGGCTAACGTTGCAACGCTACACCGACGCTCGGTTGCACAAGGCACGCAAACTGTTTCATGAATATTTGGAGTGATGCAACCCTGGGTCAAGCATTGAGACGCTACCCTGTTTTGCTGCAAATAGATGCATTCTATCTTCAAGCGTCGAGCTAGCATCAGGCTTAGTGTTGTAAAGAACATCGCGACGCTGCAAGCATTGCTGAAGTATGTTGAATTGTTCCTCTTGAGGGGCAAACTGATAATTTATCATGGATCTTCTTGTTAAGTGATCTTTTTGTGTCATTTGGCTTGAATTAGAAATAGCTTTGTTGAGTGAGGATTAGAGTTTATCTACAAAAATAGACATTTTAAGTAAACATCTACGATAGAATTTAGGGTTTTATCATAGAAAAAATAGTCTTTTACAAGGCCTATCAAAATACCCCCAACTTAGCTCTTGGTCATCTCGAACAAGTCTAAACTAGAAATATGCATATATTCAACCAAAAATGAATTGTTTATTGTTTATTCAAAGTTTCATTCTTTTATTCAAAATTGACTTATTCAAGTTGACACATTTTCATCTTCACATCCAAATGGTCAATACATACAAGTGTCTTTCACAATGAATTGATTTTCATCTCTTTTCTCAACAATCAAGGAAGTAAGGATATAAGCAAGCATTTAGAAATTCAAAGTTTTTCTAACAAAAAGTTGAAGCTTATTTTGAAAAGAAAATGTGTTTTTCTTGCAAAATCATAAAAGAAAAAACAACCTAGTTTTAGTTTACTTAAAGGCCTAAACTAATAGAAAGGAAACATCTAACTTTTAATTCCTCTTCGCCCTACACTGGCCCTGTTATCGGTCTATGATATAACTAACTTACATTGAAGAGAGGCAATTCTAATGGGTGCCTTTTTTTAAACTCACGCACAAAAAACGTAATTGTCATTTCTTTTACTTAGAGGGACAGTTTCACACTCGCACCATCGGGAACCTATCACTCTTTTCTCGCGGACCCTAACAGAAACATGATGAAGGTTAGATCTTTTCACCTCTACCCATACACATACACACGTTAGTGAAGGTTATGTTAATTTGGCAATTTTTCTTTATTATTATTTTTTTTTTTTTTGTGCTAGCAATTTTTTTATGTACACTATGCCCTTTATTTCTCTATGTCTAGATATGCCTCTAAAACAAGATGGTTGTTCTTAGATCAATTGGGGTAACAAAGAAAATTAAGTAGATATGACATTTTTAGGAGTTTAAAGATTCTAAATAAATCTAAAAGTCTAAATATTCGATTTTTTATGAAGTTAAAAGGAAAAGAAAGTTTTTTTGGAAAGTTGAGTTTCAAAATTTTGTTTGAAAAACTTAAAAGGTCTAAAATTTTGTTTGTATCCTTACTAGAAAGAGTGTGTCATCAAAGTTTCATCAATAAGAATCAAGAGATTGAGTAAAAATAAATGATGTATGGAATCAAAGTGAATGAGATTCTTGAATGCGCAAACATGAATTTATTCAATTATGAATTTATTGCATTCAAGGAAAAAAAAAAAAAACTTTTGAAGAATAAAGAGTTCAATAAACATGTTTTTTAAATAATCAAAATTACACTATCAAGATAAATCAGAGCCTTAAATTTATTCAAATATATCATAACAGAATTATGAAATCTATGTAATCAATCTAAGTAATAAACAATCTATTAACCCGAGTTCAGATGCTCAAGGGTTCCAGGCATACAAAAATTTTCAGTGAGGCTCATTTTTAAAGCTAATCAAAGAATACAAAAAACATGCAGCGTTTACCCACTCCCAACTTAAAGATGGAACATTGCACTCAATGTTGCAAATGAATTCAAGAAACAAAAGAGAATGGATATAGAGAGAAACTTCCCTGGTTTTGTTGTTGACCGTTTTGCTTGAGAGAGAATTTTCTTGCTTTTGTTTTTTTTATATTTATTTGAGAGCTCCTTTTTCTTCTTTTTATTGAGAAAATCACCTACAAAGAAAAAGAGAAAAATCAATTATTCTATTTATTTGAAATGCTAAAATAAGAAAGAAAGAAGAAAAACTTGAAAATGAAAAGAAAGAAAGAGGAAAAAAATTTTCTTGTTGCAAATTTTGTCGTTTACATGCCCTTCATTGTAGATTTTGAGTCTATGCCCGTTCACCTTGAAGATTTTTGTGTTTTTCAGGGAACATCAAAATTTTCGATTTTCTAGGTTTTTGCTTTTGGGGTTTTTTTTTAAAACTTCCCTAGTTTTTGCTCTTCTTTGGAGAAGGGAGAGCCTTGGGCTCAATCCCTTTTACCTGTGCATTGAAAACAGAGCAAAGATTAGAAGTTTTGTTTTTGTTTTTATTATTACAAACAAATTTTGAATTTAAATTATCAGTTGAAGGTTTTTCATTTATACAAATTTTGTTTTGAAAATTTGAATCTTCTTTTGAAGTATTTACATTTTGGTAAAATTTGTTGTTGAAAGAATTCAAATTATCATCTTTTGAAGAAGATTCATTCTTTTTAGAAAATTGAAGTGAAGAATTAGAAACATGCTTTTTATTTGAATTATCATGGTCACAAAAGTTAAGAGATACATGAGAAGAATTATGAGTAATCAAATCAAAACCACAATGAATGGAAGGGGCTACCAAACAATGAGAACTTTTGTATAACATGGAATCAACAATGTAATCAATTTCATCATGTGTGTCTATGGAGCAAAGAGAATAATATTCCTCCGAAAATCTCATGGCGTCATAAATGTTGAAGGATTTTACCTCTCCGTCAAATTCTACTAACAAAGACCTTTTATCTACATCAATTATAGTTTTTGCAGTTTTTATGAAGGGTCTACCAAGTAAAGTATTAGAGAAAGAAGTAGAGTATGGTTCATCCATTTTTAAAATGTAAAAATCAACGAGAAAGATTAGTTCGGTATACACAAATTTTCTTTTGATCAAGTTTGAAGCTTATTAATGGCGTAAGTTTCAGGCCTGTCAAGGAGGTTCAGGAGGACACGTGGCACTCACTGAAGCGGTCAATGGAGGAACATGGCAACCATCAGTGGACGGAGTGGCTAGGAAGAGGTATAAGAAGGAGTAGGAGTTTTAAGTGCAAGTGGTCCACGTTCACTACTCCCTCCTAAAGAATAGGAAGGATGTTGGTTGTGGGACTCAAGGGAGTGGTCGAGAGAGAAAACTGGAGAGTCAACCCATCCACTTAGGCCACTCCCTCGACATTTATAGGTTAAACTCCCTCCTCTTCTTGCATATAGAAGGGGATCGAATTTTGTAAGGATCACAATGCTTTCACTTGAGCATTTTGTGAGCAAAAGTGAATCCTCTCTATTGTAAAACTTTTCTAGAGTTGGTCTTGCAAGTTAGAGTCCTTTTTAATTGTGGTTTTCATAACCTTGAGTAATAAAGTGTTATTTCCACAAGTGTGTCTCTACATCCTTTTTTCCTTATAGCCATAAGTACCTAACACAATCTGTTCCAAGGTGTGTACGACTTGCAATAGGCATCTGGTGAACAAAATTTTGGTTAAGTTAGTAGGTTGATCAAGTGTAACTTGGCGCCGCACGGGAAAAATTTTAAAAATATGCAATACCGTGCTTCCGCCTCGTGACACCCACTACAATTGATCTATCTATAATATTCTATTACGATTATACCAAATTTCATTACAGATCGATTAATATGGTCTAAAATAAATATATATACACATACATGTGGTGCCATATGAGCTCAATTGTGGAGGCATTTCCATTTTTTTCTGAATGAGTGTATAATTAAATTCTCACTCTTGTTACTTCTTTTTTCTAAAATAATGGATGCATGTGAATTGTGACTGTGAAATGAATGTAGATCCTTCATTTTTCTGTTTCGAATTTGGAGAGAGGTTAACGTGCATCTCTCATTTTCTTTTTTCAATTTTTTTGTGTGCATTTATGTTTGCTAATTTCATTCTTATATTTTTAATTTTTTTTCCATTTTTTAAATATGCAAGTTAACTCTACCTAGGGTAAAATAGTTTAATGATAATTGACATATACTTATGTTTTTTAAGGTTGGAGTTCAAATTTGCCACTCTCTCACATTTGTTGTACTATAAATATCTCCCCAAAAGAAATGAAAAAAAAAACTTATATACCTTCGGACTTCTTGATTTTTTGGTTGAGAGTAAGTACTTTAATTAGTTGAACTACAATGATGTTATCCCTAATATTTTGACAATAAGTGGGATAAGAATATATTCCTCCATATATCATATCGTCGACATATTGTTGATTTTTAGCGATATTTCAATGCACAAGTTCAACACAATATTTGGAGTGGCAAAATTCAAACTTCTAATCTTTTAGTTAAAAGATATATGTCTTAACTAGTTGAGCTATATTCAAATTGGTAGATAGCTAATAATCATTATATAATAGATGAAAAAAAGTTATTGATTACATTAATGTAATTCATGTTAAGATGTATTCAAATTAATACCAACATAAAATAATATATCAAAATGAACATAACTCCACGATAATTTATATGTATCATCTTTCTCACAGATAAGAAAGAAGTTTGAATTTTCCTACGAAAATAATTGTACTAAAAAAACATGGAAAAGGTATTATTTAGCCGAAAGTAAAATGAATTAAAAGATGGAATTTAAGTGTATTTTATCATTATTTTAGGTATGTGTGACATCCAATTAACAAGATAACTTTATAAATCACGGGGAATTGCCTTTTTGGCCGCTTCATGTAGTGGTGGTCAGAATACAAAAGCTTTTGGTTGAAACGTCTGGTGGAACCTCAAATGATTGACCATAATTTTTATTAAAACAACAAGTAAAATAAAATTTTTGTCTGTTAGATTGGAACCAATGTCATATTTTTTAGGCAAAATTATTGTTGGGGAATGGGAAAATATAATATACATTTTTTTTAGGGCAGAACTACTGTTGGGGATGAGAAATTATAGGACTCAAAAGAAAAAAGGGTGTATCATGTCATATTTTTATTCCTTATTTTAAGTGGAGATCTAATGACATTATTGTTTTGAATGGATCTTAATGATTAAGGATTAATTTGAATGAATATTTTACAATACTACTGTATTACATGTATATCACTATTTTATAGATAGACAATCTTGTCTATGTTTTGATTAAAAGATATTACATTTTGGCTTTGAGAATTAAATTACTAGTTGATTGATTGGATTTTGGGGTCATTTTGGGCACATATATATAGAACTCTTTGTTAGGAAAAGTATTATTAAAAAAAATGAATGATTGAATTGGAGGGCAGTTGAAAGAAGTCCTTTGTTGGAAGATAAGAGCATGTGGGTTGCCCATGTGAAGGTATCTCTCAAAAGCTCACTCACTCCACCTAATTCCATACATATTTAAATATTCAATATGTAAAGGAGAGACCATGTGAGAAATCATTGCCCCACAGCACAATGCCATTGAGAGAAGATTTAAAATTTTTAAATATATATATAGGTAGAAAATGTCACCTTTATAGACCATAAAATCCAAATTGGAAGTAGGTTATGTAGGGGATAATGTGTTATACTCAACATCAATCACTCACTAATAATTTATAAAGTGTGTTTTATTACTTTTTATCATTAGACTTTAGAATGATTTGTAGGTTTTATTTGTTAGGTATAGATATTAATTATTACTGGGGTTTTGAAGTCGATTTAGACATAACTTGATAAATAAAACACATTATTTTTTTTTAAAGTTGAAAGGTTTGATCCTACAACTCCAATATTTGTTAAGGAAAATATAGTAATTAAAATATGGTTGAACAAAGCAATAATTTTCTTTATTTTCAATAAATAGTAGAGTCAACGATGAATAATTCGATCTCATATTACGTGAAACAAGGATGTCGAAGGATGTTTGATGTAGAGTTTGTTGAGAATGTCCTATTATAGTCTGAATACGTTAACTTTATGTGGTGACATAAACAGGATCAAGTTAATAGTATATTGCCTAAATAGTCTAATAAATATATGGATGAAATTTGGTATATCATCCTGGTAACACTATTGGATGCGACCCACTTTGTAGTTGTTACAAAGAGTTGTAAAGTGCTACAAACGATGTGATCCACAAATCATTTATGTTGAGACATGTGAGTGGGAGCATCCTATGCAATGAGTTTGCATATAGATTGGACCAAAAAAATAGTCACTTTTCTTTATAACGACCGTTTACTGTTAAAACTGATTATTTCATTTATTAAGTAACTTAGGTTAACTCGATCTTAATCTTGAGCTAGCTATGAACTCTTGTTTGTTTGGGATTATCCTTTGATATGTAAACAGTGAGAGTAGTCCAACAGCACTACTCAATAAGCCTCCCATTTTGGGATAAAACCGGATGAATAGCTGGGGACATAACCCTGCAAGATGGAATTCACTCCTACCCGATTTAGGGTTAGCAGATAGGTTGTTCTCTTAAGTACTGATTCCAGGTCTTGAACAATCGAGGCCCCGCCTTCTCATGATAGAGAAAGGACTTGATTCATACATATTATGAATCAAAATTGTTCATTAGAGGGTCAGTAAGAACTTAAGGAACAAGATGTATTCATTGGGGTAAAACGGTTATCTTAACCCAGCTGTGATTACGAACAACCTGTGAAGGATCGACTTACTGATTATGGTTATATCAAGTGGACATAATATATCTACAGTGAGGAGAGTTTAACTATGGGCTATAGTGGAGTGACCCATTAGTTAACGAATGGGGTTAATTCGGTCTAATGAGTTTAACCGATTAATCTCAGATCGTTGGAGCCCATGATCTGTAGGTCCGTGAGATCCCCTACTAGCTTGTAAACATAAGCTTTAGAGTAGCTTGATAAGTTGAAACGTTCAAATTAGAATTAAATGGAATAGGAGAATCTATATTAAAATATGATTTAAATATATGAAGATGGATTTGTGTAAAAATTAATTTAATATTTGATATTAAATTAATTAGAATTATTTAAATGATTATTTATTAATTTTATTAGAAAATTAAAATATGAAATTAATTTTATAAAATTAATAATATTTTCAGTTTTATCAAATTGGATTTTGAAATCAATTTTGATAAAAAAAATAGAAAAGTTGGAAAATGCACAAATGGAAAAATGGTTTTTTCCATTAGCCATCTTCAACTCGCTCACACAAACACCACTTATCTTCTCTTCAATTACTCCAAGCATGAGCTGCGTCTCATGTAGTGATCTTCTTTTGCATGTTCACCTACAATAAACAAAGAAGATTGAGGTGGAATTGAGGCATGCATTCAAAAGAAATTTTAGAGAAAATTTCGTGTTAAAGAAAAGGTTCTTCAAGCAAATTGGTGCAGTGGGCTTCTCCTTATTTTTCCGTTGCTTCAAGCTGTTCTTGAGTCTAATAACTCGTTCTGAAGCTCCAAGAGGATAGTGGGGAAGATCTTGAGGTGGTTCAACGGTGAGTTTTGAAGAAAACAATTGTTGTTGTTCAAGATCTTGAAGAATTCTACAAAGGTATGACTACAAACCCTTTTATATTAGATGAACATGCTATAGTTTCTGCCAAAATTAATGAATTTGACTGCTTATTGATTCTTGTTGCTTTCCCTGCATGTTAATATACTCTTACAGAGTTTATGTTTCATTTATTTATAATGGATCCATTTCAAGGTCAAGAAGGTAAAACTTCATATTGAAAAGAGTTTGGACATTAAAAAAAATATTTTGTTAGGTAATTGAAAAGTTTGCAACAATACTCAAAGGGTTGTCAACCAAACCAATTATGCCTTATCTTCAATAAGTATCACCTCTACTTTTCTCTTTTTTTGTATGGATTCAATTCATAATTCTCAAAGTCTATTTTTTCACTCTCTAAAACCCATATTGTCCTTTTCTTTCGTCATCTGTTGATTTGTCTATCAAATAATTTTCATATACAAAATGACAACATGCATGTATAAATCTTACATTGAGTTATCAGTAATACTCTCACTTTCAAAAATTTTAAGTTATTCAAATTGAGACAGATCGATCAAAGAAATGATAACCACATTATAATAGTCACTTGAATGAAAGTAAATTAAAAGATATATGAGCAGGACTTGACGTTTTAAAATGGAACTCGTCTAATAATTATCCTTTTATGTTTGAGACAAGCTCTTGTGACATTCAAACACAAAGAGGGGACACCTTAGTGTCGTCTTCAATGGCCAAACATTCATGAGAGACAAGCACTAAGCTGTCGGAATGCAAGAGCAAGACAAGCACCGATGAAATTCACGAGTTTTTCCCAAAAATTGTTGCTGCCAAATCAAAGGTATAGGTCTTTTCTGTTTCAACAGCCCCACATGCCTCTTTCAATGCTATCCATTTGGACCTTTTTTTTTTCTGGTCAAATTTATCCTTCCCTCTTAGATTTGAATCTGATTTTCATTTATTCCTTAGATTTCAAAATGTTATCCTTTGTTTTAAGTTTAATTGCTATTTGTATTCACTATGTTTTGAAGTGTTATGTTTATACATTTGGATTTTGAGTTTTGTTTTCATTTAGTTCCAAGTTTCAAGATTTACACTTTTAACCTTTATTTTTCACTGAATACTTACTTTTAGTATTTAGTGTTTATGTCTATTCATTAATTAAAATGAATTATAATTAATTATTTTTCATTAATCATCGTTATTATTAAAATTAATTTTACAATTTCACTTAATAATAATTTTAGATTAATTAATTCAAATTTAATATCAAAGACCATTGTGAGCATTAGTGAAGACTCGGGGTAAAAGTGTAAAGATATTGAAACTCATGAACCAAATGAGAACTAAACTTAAAACTCAAAGGTAAATATATAATATTTTCGAAACTTAGGGACCCAAATAGAAATTAAACTCAAAATTATGAGTAAAAGCGTAAAATTTAAAATTGATGGACAAAATGGTAAAACTAGAGTTGAACTTGTTGAGGAAAGAATTTTAGTCTAATAGAATAAAGCTAAAAATCAATATAATATAAAATAATATAAGAAAAGATAAGATTTGATCTAGTAAGTTTCGAATTAGGAAAAATCCATATCCTAATCCTAATAGGGTTAAGATAAACCCTAGATTGAATCGCTATACACCATTATGGCTCTATATGAGGCATCTAAAAACTTTTGATTTATTCTCTATTCTAAAATTGACTTTGACAACGAAATCATTATTATTTGTTTTGCAGGTCATCTCTCTTCAAATTACAAATTTATCGTTGCTGTCACGTGAAGAATATGTGTGTTTTTCTTATTGCAAAATTTGGCATCAAGGAAATTGAAGGGCAATTTTTGTTTTTTTTGTTTTTTTTTTGTTCTTTTTCTTCTTTTCTGTAAAATTGTGAACTAATTTGGAGTGCTATATATTCTGAATGAAGTCACATGGGGAAGGCAAGAGAAAAAAAAAACATTTGGTCTTTACCCTAACAGCCAATGCATGTGTAGGGACTTAACAAAATCTTCTCAACTTTCATGGTCCACACTTCTAAGTGCTGATTCTTGTGGACATTAAATGACCTACATATATATGTTTCTTGGGAAGGTAGTGTTGGAAATCTGTTGTCATCATCTGACAACTAGTCGAAAATTTGTTTGACTTCTTTTCTTTTTCTTTTTTTTTTTCCTTTTATGACAATATAGATTGATGAAGTTTTCGTCAATTGAGTTATGTTCATGTTGACTTGTTTATTAAGACAATAATTAACATTTATAAAAGTCAATCTAAAACATAATTCAACTAGGTTAAGTCATAATACTCTCGACCAAAATTCAGAGATCATAGATTATAATCTAGAATATTATTTATAAAAATGACTTTGAAAATAATTGTGATGATAATCTGAAAGGAGAAACTATATTTAGCAAGTTATTATATTTTACTTATAGGGATGCTAGTTTCTTTTATTTGGATAACAAGAGAGGTATAGGCATGAGTATGCCACACCGACGTGTCCTTAACTTGTGGTCATAGTTGAATATATATGAGTGATAATAAATAGAACATATGATCTATATCAATCAATTTGTGTCGTTGAACAAACACAAGTAGAGCAACTTAACATCATTGAAAAAAAATTGTACGATTGTGAATTCCCATTAATAAACTAATTAACAAATATTTTTTCTATACTGAAAACAGTAAAAAGTCGATCTCTGTCTATATCTTTACTATAGTAAGATATATTCTCGATATTGTACTAAAACGACTCATAAATTAGATACTTGATAAATACTGTATATATATAATTGTGTATATATTCAAGATCGATTCAATATACTCGACCTTTAGTTGATTGAAAAAAAAAAACAATGTATATCCAACATGGTACCTTAGGGTAAGGTAATTAATAACAATATTGTTTAGGGTATAATGAATAATGAACAAGGAATTATGAGAAGTAGCACGATGTTGTGTCCCAAAAAAGATGAGAAAATGGAAAGTGGTTTGGAATTACTGACAAGACTTCTCTAAAAAAACAAAATATAACATGTTCAATTGTCGTCTCTACTTCCAAAATTTTCAAGTAAAATGACCAATTGCTATCCGCCAAACGTCCAAATTTTGGGGGGCCAATTTAAGCTCCATGCATTTAACTAATACTAAATTGGTCATTTCATTTTGCTTGGATCAAGGGAGAAAATTAATGCAAAACATGCTAAAGGCAATACCTAAACCTAACTTTAATAGCTACCTAAACAAATAGGGTGGAGAATTAATTTGCTTCTAAAGATAATTGGAATAGTTTAGTAAAGCAAAAACGTGCCACTCAATCTATATAAAATTTGTATATTGATTTTGAAGGTAAGAAGTTCGAATCGTCTACCTTATATATTATCAAAGAAAATAAAAATTTATTGAAATATTTTGTAGTTTATTATAAGATTTTTTTAAAGAAAAAAATTCTACATTCATTTTATGGGGGTGATTTAAAAATATATATATATACATATCATATACTTATAAGGTTTTCACATAATTAAATTGGTAAATTGACCAATTAATTAAACTAGCAAAACTACACAAACCCAACCACATACAAAATACCTAAGATGAATCCACCAAAATCCAACTAAGAAAATACATGGCATACGTGAATCACACTAATTTCTAATATATGTAAAATACTACTCAAGTACGTAAGGTTAAAATCTCAACTAAACTACTTGCCATAAAATAAAGAGTGTTTGAAATGACAGCTTTCTAAGTGTACTTTTAAGTGCAAAAAAAATGTTTTTTTAGTACTTTGAAAGTAATTCTAAAGAAGTTAAAATCGATTGGTTACTCAAATATTTCTTTCTTTATTATAGAAAAGGGTCAAGAAAAAGAAGTTGTCATCTTTTTAGTATTTTATTTATTGTTTATAGAATTCAATAACATGTTGGGTGAAAAATTCAACCCAAAGTCTATAATATATGCTTTAATTGATTGTATTATGTTGAGATTGACATCTTTAATCACTTCGAAATCGAACTGTACCTTATTATGAACCTCTAATTCTAGAACATGGTCAGATATTACCACTCAATCCCAACCATTCAAAACCAATCACTTGACTATTGAACCACTCAAAATTAGAGTCATTTTCAAGCAAAAATTGTTGACATGAATACAAACAGAAAAACAAATAATCGATTGCCATCTCATGCTCCTAGCCTTCATCTCCTTTAAGAGGCAATGCTTTCTTTTTTCCTCTACCATTTTTAATAGAAGATAAACTCCTCAACTAAAGTTTATAACCAATTTGGAATGCATGTAGCTTTGTTCATAATGGAATTGATTCTCTCTCTTTTTTCCTTTTTGAAATTTGATTAATTATGGTCTTCTTTATTATGTTTTCGTGTTTGTTTGGCATATTCCATCACACTTTTAATTAACTATTTTTGTCATTTTTGAATAATCATTTTCTTTTAACTAAGATACAAAGGGAGTAGGGGGTATTATTTAAGTTATTAAATATAAATTTCAATATATACTTGATTTTGTAACTTCAACCATCATATATATCATATAAGGTTAAATTAAATTATATTTGGTTGGTGTAAAATTAAATAAGTTTCATTTTTAGTTATTCATTTTTTTGAAAATCTAGAACCTACTCTTTTTGCACTCCTCTTAATACATAATTTTCAATAAATATAATACTTTTAGTTCAAGAAAGGGTGGAGAGCAAATATTCAAAATTCTAACCTTCGATGAAAGTTATTAACATTTTAATTGATTGATTTATATTTAAATTAATTAATTTATTTGACCCGATATCTTAAAAATATGTATCACATCATTGAACTCATTTGTTAGATTCCCACATCTACCAAAAAAAAATGTTAGGTTTAAATTTTAGTTACTCACCCCCTTAAATATGCATTTGGTAAGCTCAATCACTTAAAGTAGAACTACAATAATGAAACCGAAAGACCAAAAACTTAGTTTAACCAAAATAATCACACTTATGTATAATTAATTACGAGTTTGGCAAAACTCACACAACCATTTTAAAATTACTCAATAATTATTATTCTTTATAAATTATATGGTTAATGATTGTGTGTTTTGTACAGAAAATGGTAGAATTTTCTTGAAAATAGAAAGAGAAAGAATCCAACTAATAAGACGACTATAGTCAACGGTTTTAATATATATAAATATTATAAGATTGATGATATAATAATTAATAAAGCCAAAGGGAATTTTGGTATTTAATACCTTAAAAGCACCTCCTCTTCAAGGTCTCTTCCGACCAACACTTTGTCCCTTTTAAATTCCCCTGTTTTTTCTCTTTTAATTTCCTCCATTGATGCCCAAAACCAAAGCCATTTCAAAATCCAACACTTGCCCATTTCACCAAATTAGCATTCAATTTCTGGGTCATCTTTCTTTTCTTCAATTTGACACAAAAGTTTCGAGCTTTTTCTTAATGGAGATTGAACTTGTTGTCACGTGCGATTGCTGTGGGCTGAAAGAAGATTGCACTCAATTCTATATCAGTGAAGTTAAGGCTAAATTTGAAGGAAAATGGCTTTGTGGTCTTTGTTCTGAAGCTGTTAGAGATGAAGCTAAACGAAGCAAAAAGCCGTTGATAGGTAATTTGGAAGAAGCTGTTAATGCCCACATGTCGTTTTGTCGGAAATTTAAATCTAATCCTGCTGTTCGTGTTGCTGATGGAATGAGGCTTATGCTTAGGAGAAGATCCAGCGACATATCGACTTCTTCTTCTTCCTCTTCTCCTTCTTCTTCGGTTAAGAAGTATGGGAGATCCGCTAGCTCGTCTCAGGTGGGTTTCGACATGTCGTCTCTGTCGCTCTACTAATTTCATTTTTGGAACTTTTTAATTATTTAATTATGGCCCGTTTGGTAGTTATTTGAGTTTTGGTTTTTAGTTTTTTGAAAATTTTAGGATATAAATTTTGAAAACTCAAAAAATCGTTTTTAGAATTTGAATTTAATTAGTCATGCTAAGTTTGATGAAAATTATAATAGAAGGATTTAAATAAACCAAACTTAAATTTCAAAACAAAAAAAACTAAAACTAAAATCGTTATCAAACGGGGCCTAACAAATTAAAGATTTGATTCTTATCTCTCTCCCTCTCTTTCTTAATTATTGAAATATTATATGTTCTTTTAGGAGTTTGCTTTTGCCTTTGGAAAGGCTTCCTTTGTACATAAATAAAAGTCTATTTAACTATATATGGGTTGTTTTCTAATTTTGCTTCGAAAATAATAAAAATGTTAAACGGGTAAAGCATATATATACTAATTATGTATTTATAAAATCCTAATAATAGTTGAGGTTGGAGATTCGTTACAAAACATACTTCTCTATTAATTGAGTTATGCTCGTCTTGGTAAGTATATATTTCTTTAGTTTGTTTATGTTATGAGCTAAAAAAATCATTTTAGTCTTTATACTTCAATAATTATTAACTCTTTCATTTATAAATGTTAGATGTCAAAATTAGCTCCCGGTAAATTTATATAACATAAAGTATAAGTGTGGCTTGTATTTCAGTGGTCAATTCGTTCATTCTTAAAACATAAGAGACTATATTCAAACTTCTTTTAGTACAAATAGAATGGAAATATTCAAATTACAAATCTTTTAATTGTTAACATATACTTCATGTCAGTTAAGTTAAAACTTATTTTCACAAGTCTAGGTTAATACAATACAAGATAATAATAATAATTTCATATACTATAGTAAATTTTGTACATTTTATTTTAGGGGTCAACTTTCGTGTCAATACAAATAAGAAAGAAACTAATGCTACGAGTAAATCTACGTTTTGGTAAGAAAATTTCCTATCTTGCAAACTTTAATTATTGTAGTACATGTTAACAGACATTTTTTCTTTCAAATGAAAATGTGCATTTCCTTTTAATATAAGGATGAATATTTAAGAAAAAAATTATCTGATGAATTATTTGCATTTTATTATCTGATCCAAATGTATAAAAATAATTGAGTGGAAAGTAATAATTGAATCAAAATAAATAAATAAATAAAAGACCAAAAACTTGTGCACATGTTTGTCAAATGGGTTGAAAAGACAGAAAACTATTTGTCTTTATGGTTTAAATTAAAGACACAAAGAAAAATAAAAAGTGAGATTCAAAAGATTAGCAATAAGTTGATTTGATGAATAATTGAGTTTGGTAAAATTAAAGGAACAGGATTTAACTTTTGACTTTCTTAATGAAATTATTAAGAGTGGTTGCATTATTATTTAAGCAATTTTAATTATAACAATGAGTTGGCCTTTTGCAACAAGTTTGAGCCACATAAGAGGGGTCCACCTTTAGTTATTTAGTTACTAAACTAAATGCCAAAATTTAACTAAAAATTCTTTGGTAGAAGTTAGAACTAACCCCTTTTGCCTTTCATAAAATATGACTAATTATATATGTATAATTAAAAGATTTATGAATCTTGAATAAATGAGAAATTGACCTATTTTTTAAATTTGTATATAACAATTTAATTAAAATGATAACATTATATATCTCTTGGTAACATTAATCTCTAAATTTTGCTAATAAATCTCCCACTCCCTTTCACGTATTGAGATAATTAATAGGTTTAAAATCAAATTATAATTTAACCTTTTATTTAGTTTGAATCATAATAATTAATATTATTTTTTTCCTTAATATTAATTCATTTTATTTAAACACAAAATCTGAAATAAAGGTTAAATTAATATATTTGTTGAAATCGAAATTATAAATAATCTAGAACGAACTAATAAATTACCTTAAATGTTTGTCAAACAAAATTTTCAAAATCTACCATCCATCCACACTAACATTAAAAAAGAAAAAAAAAATTGCCAAAACAAGTGTAATTTAGCTAATTGTTAGTGATAAGATCTTTGGTTCTTTAAAAAATAATAATAATAATAAATAATTATGACTCAAATCCTCTTATCTTTATTATACTAAAAATATATATAAAAAACAATTGACAGAAAAAAACCTCAGCCCCTCCCCCCAAAAATAATAATAATAATAATAGATCAATTGACATGATTGGATTGACTTTTTAAACTTAAAACATGCACGTCTAGATACTAAATATAACATCACAAAAATAACCTCATTAGTCGTAGGAACATTTGCATCTAATAAAAAATCTCCAAAATGATAAATAATTTAGCCCCTATTTGACCATTTGATTTTTCTAAAATTGTGCCTTTTTTTACAATTTCTTTATGAATGTTCTAATCTTTCTAGAAAAGTATTTGAATTCTTAATTAAATTAAAAAATAAATAATTAATTAATTAATTAAAAATTACATTACTTTTTTTAATTTTAAAAAATTTGCTTGAATTTTGATAACATTGTAAAAAGGAAATAAATAATAAAAAGAAACTCTTGAGTAATATATAGTAGCTTAATTTTAAATATTCAAATGACTATCAGGAGAGGCTTTAGTAAATTAAAAAAAATTATGCTCACTACTTTTTTAAGTTTGAAATATAATTTTATAAAACTAGAACCTTGATATTAAGGTTGGATTGAGTTTGAGAGTGATTTTGAAATGGTTAAAATTACTTTTGTCATATTCAGAATCATTTCAAAACATATATTTAATCACCCAAAATTAATTTAATATTTTATTTTATACTTTTAAATATAATTTTCATATCATCAAATTGGTCTTAAATGATTAAAACGTATTTCATGGTAATTTTAAAAATGACCAACATAATTTTAATCATTTTATAATACTCCCAAATATGTCATATTAAAAATATTTTGTGATTTCAGAAAAACTGGGCTTGATTCTTGAAGGGGCCATTTCGTTAGCATAGGGCCGAAAATTAGCAATTCGGTTGCTTTAAAACTCAATGAAAAATGGCAAAATAGGGAAATTGGATAATATGGCAAGATTCGGGAATGGATTTGAATATATAGCAAAATCTAGAATTAATAAGATTTTTGGCAAATCGTGTGAAAATCACGTGATGTCAATTTTTGAATTTCTAATTTGCCCTAAATAAGATTTTCATTAACCCGCTGATTACGTTTTTTAGGCAATAAATCTTAGATTTACTTTCAATTAGCAAATTTACATTTCCTCGCCGGCAAGCATCTCCGGCACGACTTCATCGCGTCGCTTGGGCTCCTTATGGTGACCATTGGCACAATCCCATCTCCTCCACTAATCTCCAAGCTCTCTCATCTGTACGTGTTGATGTGGTCCATTCTCTAATATACCGCCTATGTAAAAACTCAAACCAAGTCGTTGATGTCAGAACTGTTATCTTCGAAACGTTTAAAGTTGCAAGGGCTAATCGGGTGGATTACTTTCCGATACCTCAATGGACTGGACTTAGCAAGCAAATCAAGAAGAGATACATTAACTTGTAGAAGAACTGGGGTGAGTTGATCATAATCTGATTTACTTTGTTTTCTGCATAGATACTTCTAATCGTGGAGAAAATCCATTTTCAGATACCTGTCTGATACGTAGATACACGTATAAATACGGATACGATACGGATACGATACGGATACGTCCAATATACAGATATGATAGGGATACGTCTAATATACAGATATGATAGGGATACGTCTAATATACGGATACTATAGGGATACGTCCAATATACGGATACTATAGGGATACGTCCAATATACGGATACTATAGGGATACGTCCAATATACGGATACTATAGGGATACGTCCAATATACGGATACTATAGGGATACGTCCAATATACGGATACTATAGGGATACGTCGTATCCATATACGTGATTGGAAGTATCTGATTTTATTTTTCAGATATGCTTGGTAGATATGTACATATCAAATATATCTGGTTTTTTAATGGATATGTGGGTCAATTTTTTTTTTCAAATTTAAACCCAATCACTTAAAAAGCCCAACCCAAAACCTATTTTATTTTAATGATTTTTAGGAGTGATTATAAAATCATAAAAAATCATTTTTTTATAAAAAAAAATTTAATCACTCAAAAATACACTTTTAATTACTCAAAATTAATTTAGTAAAGTTCACTTAAATTGAGCAATCCAAAACAAAATAAATTAAAAATGATAAAAATTAAAAAATTTAAAAAAAAAAACGAAATCATTCTTCAATTTCATTCATTACTTCTTTTTTACCGTCTACTCTAGTCGCTCAACAATCATTCGACATTACTAGATTTTTTTTCAAGTTTTCACTCTACTTTAATCTAACCTAAAATAAGTATTATAGCAATTAATTAGACATTATATATAATGTATCCGCAACGTATCTATATCTTAATTTTTTTTAGAAATTAACGTATTGTTGTATCGTATTCATGTCATGTATTATTTGTGTCATTCTTTTATAATATGTATTTAAATGGTAAATCAGATTTTTTTTTTTTTTTTTTTTTTTTTTTTTTTTGCAATTAGATTTACCCCTTTAAAAAATTTGGTTAAATTATAAAAAATGCCCTAAACTTTACACCAAAAATGCTTATAAAGTTTCAAAAATACCCTTAGACTCTTAAAACATTTCAAAAATACCCTTAATTTAATAAAAATTTAACAAAAATGACTTTAAAAATTAAAAAAATGCTCGTGTTGGAAGTTTTCTTAAATTTGAAAAGAACCAATTTTAAAATAAATTACCTAGATATTCATATAGGTACTCACATATTTCTCTTAATTTTCTAATTTAATCAAAATTTTAAGTTAAAACGTACCACAAAATTTCACAAAACTTCAAAATCAAAATCTACCATATCAAAATAAGAAAAGTAACATACTAAATCGTGTTGGTTCTTAGAATTTAATATTTATTTTAGTCCCTATCTACGTTTTGGATGTCATTCGCTTCAATGCTTGTGCCTTGCACCATTCACTTTAACGCTTGTGTCTTGCACCATTCCCAAAGACAACCTACTAGGCAAGCATTGCAATATTGCCTTGCGGCACCACAATGCGCATGAAGAGGCATTCCTGCTAATTTGCTCTCAAAGGAGATTTTAATTTTGGAATTTTGTGCAATTTTGTGGTATTTTTTGTATTAACTTAAAATTTTGGTTTTTATTTTAATTGTTGAGAAAATTGGTATAAACTAAGAATTAGAAATATGAGAATACCTATATGAAAAAAATGAGGATATCTATGTAATTTATTTAAAACTTGTTTTTTTTTCGAATTTAAGAAAACTTCAAACAAATTTAAAATTTTTATTTTTTTTAATTTTTAAAGTCATTTTTGTCCCAATGAATTAGAAAATTAGAAAATTAAAAGAAATATGAGAATACAAAATGAGGATATCTATATAATTTATTTAAAACTTGATTTTTTCGAACTTAAGAAAACTTCAAATAAATTGATCGGTCAGAACATTTTTTTAATTTTTGTCACAATGAATTAATGGATTTTGTTCAAATACTAATTGTGGAAGTATTTTTGAACTTTTATTAACTTAGGATATTTCTACAATGTTTTGAAAGTTCATGGGTATTTTTTAAACAAAACTTTAACGGTTTCCATCCAAAACTAATGGGAAAGGTATTTTTTGAACTCTTTTGAAAACTTTAAGATATTTTTGAAACTTTTGAACCTTCGGGAGCATTTTTGACACAAAGTAAAGTTTAAGGACATTTTTTATAATTTAACCAAAAAGAATTCTTTTGAGCGTTAATAACTAAGTATTTGTATTTTTCTAATCTCAATTTCAAGGCAATTAAAAAAATCAATTATTTTCATTAAATTCCTAAATGAAATGAGGTGTGTTTAGTTATTTTTAATATATTGTATTTGTGGGACGTAGACTCGAGAACTAATAGATAGTTATTTTGAATATAATGTATATGTATATGCTCATGTTTTGAAATGAGGTGCAAATACAAGGTATCTATGTCATTGTTGATCATGTTAAAATTTGGTTGTCCGATTTTATTAAATACATAAATTAATTATTTTTGTAGTAGGACTATAGTTAATGAAATCTTGATCGTTGGGATGTTAGATTTTTTGAATTAGTAAAAATGGTAGGATTTAAAAATATTGGATTTTTTAATTAGTAGTGAAATCTTAGTTGTTATGATTTGAATTTTAGATTTTTTGAATTAAGGTTATTTTGGTCCATTGTTAATTTATGATTAATAATTCAAAAAATCATTTTGTCATTTTTCTAATTTCAAACCTTTTTTACTATTTTCTAAAATGAAATATTTTAGTTTGTTGTTTCTCTCGTCAGCCCAATCCTATATTGGAGTTCAAATCTAAATGACCAAAAGACTAAAATACGCTTATCGATCAATTGTAATTACTATTTTTCTTTGAAAATAGAAGAATGTTAACAGTTTTTCAAAAGAAAAAAAAATGTTAACAGTAGATACGTGTGGTAGATACGTGTCTCTCAAAGTTAATTTTTAATTAATCAAAATTGGTTGAATAGGAACAATAAATTTCATTAAAAAAATAATATGTTGATATGTTTCATAATTCACCCTGAAAATACTAACGGATAATAAAAAGATCTTGATAAAATCAACAATAAACTAGTGGTAGAGACTAAATATAAACTCATTGAAAAGTTAGAGATTAAAATTAGACACTTTAAACAACAAAAACTAAAAATAAACAACTTCTAAATCCAAAGTACGAGACTAAAATGGTATTTTAATTTTTTAAAATTAATTTAACATTATATTTAAGATAAAAAAAATTGTAAATAATATAGAGAATTTGCAAAAATATATACACACACGTCTAAAATTTCTAAGTTATTTTGACAGCCAACTGAATTTCTACCTTAAATAAGAAAATTTTGCATAAACTTTCTAAATTATGGAAGGAAGAAAAAAAGATCAAACTGCATAAAATAATGAATATTTTTAACATGAATAAAAATTATCGGAAAATCCTACGTATTTGACTAGTTATAGCCAAGAAAGAAATAGATTCCACGTGGCGTCTTATATATGACCGTTGGCGCAATTCAAATTTCGAAACCGATACTCTCTATTCTTGGAATAAATTTTCCGATCTCTCTTACTGAGGCTGAAATTTTGGTCATTGAGAAACGAAACCTAAGAAAGCCATGAAACCAGACCTTTCAACCTCAGCTTCTTCAAATTCAACCACCACCACCGCCGCCGCCATAGAAGAAGATGAGCGATCGGAAGCCCGCGACAGCTGTTACTACCCCGGTTGCCGGAAAGATGCGAATTGCGACTGCAAGATTTGCTTGGACAGTATCAACGCCACTTTGGACCTAATGCCTTACAGTGTCCAAAAAAGCTCCCTCACGAAGCTCTCTGCTTCAAGACCTAAAGTCGAAACCACTCCGATTTCCTTTAACCCTTCGATTTTGACGACGCCGACAACTGTCACCTCTCGGATCTTGAAGTATCCTAAATTTGAATCTCCAGTGAAATTGAGTTCGAAATTCAAGGCCGAGGAAGGGGAAAGAGATTCGAGTTCGTTGCGTCGGTTTGTTACGTTGGTTTTTGTTCTGAGTTTGATCCTTGTAGTGACTACTGGGTTTTCGTGTGCGATTGCTAGGGTTATTCGACCGAAGCTGTCGGCAGAGATTGTTAGAACTGCGAGTAAGAATTCTCAGTTCGTGCAAGATTTGAATGGAAAATTGAGGGTTTTACAGAGGGAGTTGCAGGGGATGGTGAACGGGGAGATCTCAAATTGCAGTTACTCGAATTCTTATTGGGAAATTGACCAGGTAGATTTTCAAACCCTCTAGTTTCATAAAAAAATTGGCTCTGGGATAAATTTTTATGTTTTTAACATTATGATCCATGGTCAGTTTTAACTTATGCTTCCATTGCAGGAGGGAATGCTCTTAAATTCAAAGTGTACAATGTATAAATCAGTCACTGAGGCAGTGAGCATATGGGGTTGGCCTCTGCAGACAGCTGGATTGCTTCGTACCGGATTTTCGCATCGATCATTCACAATCTTATCCGGCAGAGTTACGGAGGTAAACTCAAAATCTTTGATCAATGGACATGAAAACTTAGATATACTAAATTGATTTTTTTGGTCTTTCTGTGTCTTAGTGGTCTGATGGAGGAATTGGTTACCTGGTTCGAGAGGCGAATACTTCTTGGGTGCAGAAGAGATGGGGTGCCTCAGCTGTGCAATTAGATCCTCATACATGGGTTCTTGAGTACCGACAAAGCTCGTTGTTAGAGAACTCGAGCTTGAATGTGATGGCTGCAGATTTCTTCAAGCATTGGATGTCGAAAGTCATAAGAAGATTGAAGAATGAGCTTTGGCTGTTTTTGGATGGTGAAACCAAATTTCATCAGATTACAGCTACACGTGATTTCAAAACACCAACATGAGAAGAATGGAGTTCTCATATCTAGTGAGAATCTTTTGAAATTTCATTCTCCTTTCTTTTTTCCCTCTACTTTTTTGGTGGAAACTAAATTGCTTTGTTTCCTTTCCTATGTCATGTCTCTAGGATCAAAGATGTTAGTCGATGCTATATGTAAATGTAACTTCATAGAATCAGATTTTCTATGTATTTGGTGCTTTCTTTTTCTGGCAAGAGAATTGGTGAAGACCAATGTTGAAGAATACACACAACATGCTGATTTACATATTATATATCAGGAAAAGAAAATCTCATTTTAATAAGACTGTATACTTACGAGAATTTGTCACCAATAGTCTTTACAAGAACATGAACCGTCTCTGTAATGGTGAAATCTACTTCTGTCCCTAATGATGATCTCTCTGGCATATACTTTTGAAGCTAATTTCATAAAAGCATGACAATCCTCACAAATCCGAAGGTTCTTTATAATGCAAATGCGTGGCCCTTCATTCATGAGGGCATAGCAAAATGCCAATTTCTCGCTGTGCCAGAGGACTAATTCCTTCTTTTCCTCTTCGTCTAAATCAGCGAGCACACAATTTGTCTGTGGCGTATAACCAGCCAGATTCAACTTTTGGACTACCTCGTCTAATTTCTGATATATTTGATCTGCTTGCTTGTGCTTTCTATCTGCCATTTGAAATTCATGGACCTCATTGTTCAATTCAATTCTACTGCATCCTCTCTCTTTGGAAACACCCATCTTGTTCATTAGTTTTCTAACTTCCCCAACGTCTTCCCATCTTCTTTCTTTAGCGTATATGTTCGATAAGACGACAAGGGCCCCATCGTGATCAGGCTCGAGCTTGAGCACTTGTTTAGCAGCAAATTCTCCTAACTCAGTCTCACCGTGGACCTGACAAGCAGCCATAAGGGATCCCCAAATAATAGCATTAGGAGCAAATGGCATTGCCTCAATCACCTCAAGAGCTTCTCTCAGAAGATTTGCTCGGCCAAAGAGGTCAACCATGCAACCAAAGTGTTCATGCTTGGGACTTATGCCATACTCATTGGTCATTGAATGAAATATTCTTCGGCCCTCCTCAACTAGACCTCCATGGCTACAAGCATAAAGCACCCCCACAAATGTGATCCAATTAGGCTCAACATTTTCAACTTTCATTTGATGAAATAGGCTCATAGCACTGTGAGCATCTCCATGCATTGCAAGAGCGTTAATCATACTTGTCCAAGATATTACATTTTTCTTTGGCATCTTTCCAAAGACTTCTCTTGCTCCTTCAAGACTCCCACATTTGGCATACATATCAATGAGTGCATTATTGACAGATAGTGCCTTGCAAAACCCATTTTTATCAACATAATTTTGTATCCAATTGGCTTGATCTAATGCGCCAAGATGAGCACAAGCTGAAATGACACTCAACATGGTGACTACGTCAGGTTTCATTCCCTGTTGTTGCATTTTCTTGAATAATATAAGAGCCTCTTGAGGGCAGTCACTCTCAGTATATCCAGAAATCATCGCACTCCAACATATCAAGTCCTTCACCACCATTTGATCAAATACATAGCGAGCATCTCCAATCTGTCCACCTTTTGCAAGCCCAGAAACCATGGCAGTCGAAACAACCATGTTCTTAGGGAATATCTTTTCATGCAAATCCCAAGCCAAGTCCATGGAGCCACAGCTTGCATACATGGTGATGAGAGCACTTTGTAAATGAGGATCCATGACAATATTCTTCTTAGTAATGAACTCGTGTATTTTTGTTCCAAAATCCAAATTTCCAGCGCGAGCGCACGCAGAAAGAACTGTAGAAAGAATCATCTCATCTGGTTCCAAGTCTGTTCTCTTCATTTGTTCAAAGAGTTGAAAGGCGAGATCATAACAACCACTTGAGCAATATCTGTATATTTAAAGATAAGGGGCAAATATAATCTCCGCATTAATTTTTCTCTTAAACAGTCATGCATTTAAACTGGAAAATTATATGATAGAAAGATACTACCATAATAATATAACCTCCAAAGTAGATTTATAACTCTTCCTCATTTGGAAGACTACTAAAATTGGCAACAATACCCATGATTATAACATAGTAAATTTGAAAGTCTGAAACAAAATTTCCAAAAAAATCTAAAATCAACTACATTTTACCAAATTCACCATCACTGGTGAATGCAGAGCAACAACATTAGTTTCATACCCATCAATCATGATGCTCCAAGTAACGACATCCCTGTGAGACATTTTATCAAACACCAACCGAGCTTCCATTATCCGTCCACAGGCTGCGTACATTTTAACTAACCCCGTCTCCACAAATGGGTCTGACCCAAATCCCAACTTTGACGCGAGCCCATGAATCTCCATCCCCGTTCTCAAGGAAAGATTCCTCGAAGCCGCTTTTAACAACGGAGGGAAGCAGAACCTATCCAAACTCAGACCCTCAGCCCTCATCTTTTCGTACAAAAGAAGTGCAACCTCCGGCTCAGAACCTCGTGATAATTCGCGCAGAAGCTTGTTGCAGAAACGGGTTTTGGGCTGTGGAATTTGATCAAACACAGAGAGGGCATAGTCGAGGCTAGGCAAGAGAGCACAAGAAGAAAGAATAAGTTCAAAAAGAAGGGAATTAGAATCATAGCATTCGAATTTGGAGCGGAGAATTTGAGCGTGGACTTGTTTGAGGTGGAGGAGGCTGGAGGCAGAGGAGAGAGCGGCGGAGAGAGCGGTGGGTCTGGTGGGGTATGTGTGAATTTGAAGAGGGAGGACGGAGGTTGAGTGGCTGAGAGTTTCCATTGTGTTTGGGTTAAATTAGAAGTAGAAGATACAGTGGTGTTGACTTTGGAGTAGTTTGCAGACCGACATTGAAGGAAATCGGAGAGCAGAGCAGAGCAGTGGTGGTGGGTGAGGTGGATGGGGAAAATGGAGGGAAATTCAGGATGAAGACGTTGGATACCTATACCTTTTCGTGGCATAAGCTTTTTTCAAACTAATAAAATTTTGGCTCTATAAAAATATCCCTAAACTTGAGAAATAGCACAGTTATACATTATGGGGGCCAAAATAAAAAATATCCCATTTTAAAAAAAACAATGTATATGGACCTTTTACCGATATCACGAGGGTTATTTAGATTGAGGGTTATTTTGAAAGTTAATTGGGAAAAATGGTAGCTTTCGAACTATTTAGGGAAAAATGGGAGTTTTTTTGTCCCCATCCGAATGCGTCTGACAGATGCATTCGAGAATATTTTATTATTATTTTTCTTGTATTGAATGTGTCTATTGAAGAGACGCTTTCAACCATATTTTATTTTTTTCCTCACACTGAATACATCTCTTCAAGAAACGCATTCATTAAAAAAAAAAATGTGTTTCTTGAAGAGACGCATCCCTAAAAAAAAATAAAATAATAAAATATTTTTGCTATTATTTTTTTCATTCTTTTAACAACCCGAAACCAACTCTTTCATTACTTTTGTTTTTTTTACAATTAATAATATTTCATTTGTTTAACTCTAAATCATTCTTACCTAAAATCAACTATCTCACTAATCTCGTTTTTTTTATTTTGATAGTAATATTACTAGTTTTTTTAACCGTATAAACAATAATGTTATTTTGAGATTAAGAAATTTCTATGATTGATTTGATATACTCAATATTAATTTTTAATTTATTTTTTTTTTTGTTTAAAGTTGTTAGAAACTTATGCAAAAATATAGATATTAACTTTCAACTATTATAAATAATAATCAAGGTTCTCTAGGATATGTTATAGACTGCAAGTGCATTTTCGTAATTGAATTTCATTAATAAATTTAATCATATGTACAATGTTCTTTATTCACGACTGGAAAAAGATCCTTTATTACGCCTAGATTGATCATGTTGAGTGACATAGTGTCCATGATCGCCACGCCCTCTTACACTTAATGGTTGACTTTCCTCTGGAAAGTGTATACCCTCACTACGTTGTCGATATATAACATACTGGTCATGGATATTTGGATGGACATGTGAAGTTTGTCCTTCTTCCATGCTTAGTGTACTGAGGGTTGTTGGAAAAAAAAAATCAAATGTTGAGGAAGAGGACATCATGGAAGTGTACTGATCGAGTGGCGTTGTTGGATATTCATTCCGAACATTAGGTCGAATAGGAACATCCTCATGTCTTGTTGGATCACCTTGTTCTTCCATTGGAACGTCACCATCAAAATATCGCACTCGATATATCAAGGTGAGTCTACGCAAGGCTCTTTGAGCAGATATTGGCAAATTTGGAAGCTTGGCCTGAAAAAGAATCGAATAACAAGTTAATGACTTTAAAATTTATTTTGGTGTGCAATGAAGAAATAAAATCAAACAATCATAGTAAACAATAAACTCATACCAACAAGTGATAGGATGCTCCTACTTTAGTTTCTACCGCTTGCTCATAGTAGAATACCATTCAATATATCTAGGCTCAGTAACTACACCGTTGTTAATAGAAGGTCCATTAACAATCAAACTCTGTCGATTTTCCTAGATTGTAATTTGAGGAGCCAAATATGCGATCTAGTCTCGCTCATGCCTGCCCCTTAGATCGTGTGAATGAAGTCGAGCGTCCGTGTTGCAAGGTTGAGGAATTTGTTGCAACATCCCAAATTGACGCATCACATGATCTGGGTGATGCCACTCCACAACGAATAAGCATATGAGTGGACATCTAGATGTCATTATCTCATTGTTATCGAGACAGTATGGTGGCAATAGTTGGATCAGATGATTATTTGGCTCCCAAATAATCTGCATGCATATGTGTCAAAAAATGAATTAACCAGAAGATTGAAACATTATGAATATATGATATATGAATGAATAAAATATTAACTGGTTAGGCATATGTGTATCGAGTATGTTCCTATACTATACTAGAACATGTGTAGGTACTCTAATTACAAAATAGTTATTGTTCCATCTACAACAATCAGAAGTTAAATTTTAGCTATTAGTATTTCATAATGAAAACAACAATAATGAGGTAAATATACTTACCTTACTGCAAATGGTCTATCGCCTAAGTTATTCTCGTATCTATGGAGTCGTCGAGGTGCTAGAAGAGGAAATCGATCCCATGGCCAAATTTGTAGCAATAAAAGTGGGCTTGCAATGTCTTTTCCATCTATAATTGCACCCTTGCATAGTTGCCTATACAACCATGCAAAACATCTAGCACCCCAACTGTAAGTCCAGGCAACATCAAAATCCACCAAAAGAGGAAGATACATCAGGTGCACTCTGCTGTTAGATTTGTTGGGAAATACCTATCCTCCAATCAACGTGAAAATATATGTTCAAGCATATCGTTATAGGTCTTCTTCATCTGCATGGTCTGATAGATGGGTGAAGTTGTTAAATTGATCAGCTATCCATGGTAGGCTTAGACGACCTCCCTTAAGAATGGCGTCATTCGTGGTTATGCCTAAAAGAAGGGCACAAAGTTGTTCCCAGTCATAATTTAGAGACCCGATCAATGGTCTTCCATTAATCGGGAGTCCAAATTGGATGGCTACATCTTGAAGTGTAATTGTACACTCTCCATGCAACATGTGGAAAGTGTGTGTCTCCTGGCGCCATCGTTCCACTAATGCTGTTATCAGATGTCAGTCTAGTTGTATAAATTTTATACAAGAGACTCCGTAGAATCCTGCAACTCGTAGATAGTTCAATATACGAGGGTCTGGGTTCTCGTGCCTACGAATAACAGCCTCTCTTCGTCGACAATGCATTGCATCGATATGCTTGTCTTCCCAAATAGCCTCGATCTATGGTTGCGCTATAAGTACAAAATCGAGTCGTTGTATGGCCATGTGGTAACATCCCCGTCCATCTGATCCCATAAAAATAATATTAAATTTAGTAAAAATCAATGTGATTACAATCAACAAATATAATGTCAGTTAATAAAGAATACACCCTTCATTGTATAAATACAATCAATAAATACAATGACAATTAATAAAGAATACACCATTCATTGTATAAATACAATCAATTAAATATAATGACAATTAATAAAGAATAAATAAGTAAAAGAAGTTACAATAAATTAAATACAATGAGAATTAAAAATAAATAACTAAGTTGCATCACGAGCTCGATTGGGACAATTCCGTCTATTATACCATTCTTGTCTGCAAATTGTGCACCGTGTCTTGTAACGTTCCCTCCAATCCATCTCTTTTTGCATGCGAGAAGTACACGGTCTGCCTGAAGGATCTCTTACCGAAGAGTTCCATGGGCGTGCTCGGATTGCTCCGATCTCACAGTGACCGAAATACAACAATATACATTTAAACGCACAGCTATGTAAACAAATAGTAATTATCGATATGCTATGAACAACAAAATAACAAGGGAATGAGTTGCCATACTAGTTGAAGACAGTCTTCACACTTTGGAACTCAACGCAGCGGACACATCCACGCGATCTACCAACACCCAGCAGCAACGTCGACTACAGTAGCACGAACAATCGCACAAACACGAACGCCGTGGGGACGACGCCACCAGAAAAGAGCCCCGGGTATTCTTGAAGTGAGAACCCAAAGCATGTCTTTGGTGTATTTAGTAAAGGAAGGAGGAAAAACAGATTGTGTAGGCGATAAGCAAGTGGGAGGGAAAAAAGTGCTATGCAATGCTTATCATTTAGGAGACATTACACGATCATGTAGGTTTTACTGAACGATCGTTTAGGAAATGGTATACGATCGTTTATCAAACTCGGCACACACTATGATCGTTTAGAGAAGTTATGCGATCGTCTAGGAACTAGTGTGCGATCATTTAGGCGCGAGGTGGATGATCGTTTAGGCGTAGAGAAGCTATCATATAGTCTCTCGATTTTCTTACGCAATTGTTTTCTTTTCTACCAACGCGCGCTCTCTTTAATTTCTTTTGGACGACATTGAACCATTCAAAAAATAAAAAAAATTCATTTTTATTTTATCGGTTACAATAACCGACTCATTCCCACTAACCCACGTCCAAACGTGATTTTTTTGGCTTAATTATCATATAATTAACCAATTAATTAATCATAAATATAATCATATTATATTTTTACCCTATAGTTTGATATCACATATTTACTATAGTATTTTCTCCTTTACTTGATATAAATCATATTTATATCTAATTTCTTCCAAAATATTGTATCTTATACATTTAGCCAATTATATCATATATAATTAACTAGTCCAATTATATCATATATAATCGAACTTCCTTTTATCAATTTGAACATTTCAAATTAACCCAAACACTGGTTCTCGACTTTATCCAATCTACCCAGGGGACCTAATGGACTTGTGGCTCAAAGCTCCAACGATCCGTGAATAGCTGACTAAACTCTTTAGCCACGAGATCCACCATCCGTTAACTGTCAGGCATTCCACTAAAGACCAACAGTTGAACTCTTCTTACCACAGATATATTTCTGTGTCCATCGGATATAACCAATCCTGAGTACGATGACCCTTCACAGATGCTCGTAAGTATAGTTGGGCCAAATTACCGTTTTGCCCCTATAGTTACATCTCACTCCTTAAGTACCACTAATTCCTCTAATGAACAATACAACATAGTCTAACTATGTGTGAACACCTCTCGGGCCAAGAGAAGGTGTGTGGCGCCACATCGTTCAAGCTCTGGAATCAGCCCTTAAGGGAGCTATCTATGTACTTATCCCTGTCTCGGGGAAGGAGTGAATTCCATCTTGTGTAGCTAAGTTCCCAACTCCCAAATCAGACGAATCCCTAAAATGGTAGGTTTGAAACGACGACCTAGCCACTCGCACCCATACAAATCAAAGGACCGCCCTCAATGGCAGGAGTTCTCAACTCACTCAGGATTGAGGTCATGTTACCTATGGTCATCCTAGTGAAGTGAAGTCTCTGTCATGAAAGGTGTTATATAACGAGACGTTAACACTTCGTGGTCAGGTCTTATACAAACTCTTTGTAGAAGACACCCCTGCTCGCATGTCCCCAACACGAATGATCAGGATCAGACCATCTGTGACAAGTCACAACACTTGTGATCATTCCACAAAGCGGGTCGCATCCGTAGCGTTACTAAGATAAGGTTCCCTCCTTTATCCATATACTACAGACTATTTTGGTTATCACTCAATACATGATCCACTTGTATGTCACCACATACATGCTCGAGTCACATACAGATAACTAGGGATTTTATGTTTATTGGTTTGTGGTAAAGCAAATAAAACAAGTAACTGAGCAAAAATACAAGATGTGAACTAAATATCATATATTAACAACACAAGCGTTCGTACAAACTGTTTACAAACTATAGGACACGAGACTTTAGGGCATCAACCCCAACAATCTCCCCCTTATCCTAAACCGAAGTGGGGTGTACAAAAAACTAGTACAAAACAATAAACTAGGGCATAAAAGCCCAGTACAAGAAAATCTCTCCCTAGTCCAGTCGCGGGCGATCCTGTAGACCCATGCTTCGTAGGTGACCCTGAAACACTATAGCCATGAGAAAACGGGTCAGCAACATTAAAATGGCCTGGGTTAGACTGATTCGTCTCATCTTCTCAACCTCGTAAGGCGTCTTAGGACACATGTCCTTAGACAAAGTGACTCCATGCCTGAACAGCAGTAGGCCCCTCCTGGAGTCCTGCATCGAGTACTTGAGCAACATCTTGTCAATGTACGATGCCTGAGACAGTGCTAGCACTTTGTTCTTACGATCTCGAAAGATTTGTATACCTAGAACAAACTAAGTCTCTCCCAAATCTTTCATTTGGAATTGGGTCACTAGCTAGTTCTTAACTGCAGTCAGTAGACCTACATCATTCCTAATTAGTAGGATATTGTCAACGTACAACACTAAGAAGACTACTGAAGCATTGATGATCTTCTTGTAGACACAAGGTTCATCAACGTTTTGGTCAAAGCCATACGACTTGATTGCAGTATCAAATTGTATGTTCCAAGATCGAGACACCTGTTTCAGTCCATAAATGGACCGATTCAGTTTGCAAACCTTTTGCTCTTGACCTTGGGCTATGAATCCCTTGGGTTGCACCATGTAAATGTTCTCCTCAAGATTTCCATTCAGAAAGGCCGTCTTGACATCCATTTGCCAGATCTCATAATTATAATAAGTTGCAATGGACAAGAGGATGTGAATCGACTTTAACATGGCAACAGGCAAGAAAGTATCCTCATAGTCGACTCCCTCTACCTGGGTATAACCCTTTTCCACAAGTCGAGCCTTGAAGGTCTGTACCTTCCCATCAACACCTCGTTTACGCTTGTAGATCCATTTACAACCTATAGGGCGAACCCTATCAGGCTGATCTACAAGATCCCATACTGAGTTGAAGTACATCGACTCCATCTCAAGATCCATGGCCTTGACCCATTCATCTCAGTCAATATCCTTCATTGCCTTCTTATAAGACAACGGATCCTCAACGTCACCATCTGCTACCATAGCAAGAATTTCCGTGAAACCCAGATAAAGAACAGGTGGGTTTGCAACCCTCCCACTATGTCGAGGTTCCCTCAACTCTTGAGGTGGAACTGACCTACTGGATGAACTCCCATCAACAACTCTTGCTGATGTAGCAGGCTCTTCAACAACTCTTGTTGAAGTTTTAGTAGTTTCATTGGAAAGCTCACGCAACACGACTTTGCTTCGTGGACTGTGCTCCCTTATATGATCCTTCTCTAGGAAAGTGGCGTTTGTTGAAACAAACACCCTGTTTTCCTTCGGATCATAAAAATAACCCCCTCGTGTACCTTTAGGGTAGCCTACAAAGAGGCATAACCTTGACCGTGGTTCAAACTTCTTTGGATTAGCTTCAAGCACATGTGCAGGGCAACCCCAAAATGCAGAAGTGACGTAAACTAGCTTTACGCCCGTTCCACAACTCCAGAGGTGTGAAACCCGAATTTCTATTTGCCTTACTTAAGCAAGTGATAAAAGGAATTAACTAAGTGAAAGTTAAATCCTATGTTAAAGGGAATGAAATTTCTAAGTGTTGAGTAGATTTTCCTTGAATAATTTAAGTTGAGCTTTAATTGGTAAAATTGTAATGAAATTTGTATAATAAGTAGGTTGATGAGAAAGTTAGTATGGAATGGTGAAGAAAGGGATGGAAATTTGAAAAGAAAAGAAAAATATGGAAATTAAGTTTGGGAAATTTGGGAAAAATTGGCTAAGTATGGAATTTATGTGAAATGCGTTATGGCTGAAGAAAGGATTGAAGAACTGAGAAAAATATGGAAAATTATTTGGGGAAAATCTGGAAAATTCGTGTAAAAGTGGTACAAAGTGGTGGGCAAACGTGTAGAAGTTACACGGAGACAAATAAGGTTCACAATAGCTAACAACAAGATTAGCGAGATTGGAGAGAAAATGGGAGAGAACAAGATTGGAAAGAATGAGATTTTGAGAGAGAAAATGGGAGAGAGCGAGATTGGAGAGAGCAAAACTAGTGAGAAAGTGGGAGAGAGCGAGAGTAAAGAGAGCGAGATTTTGAGCGAGAAAGTCGGAGAGAGAAAGAGTGGAGAGAGTAAGACCAATGAAAAAGTGGGAGAGAGCGAGAGAAGCCTGTGCATGCAGCAACGCCTCGTCCGGTGCTGTTTTCGAACGCCTCGCCCACGCAAACGTCGAAGGGCCTCGCCTATGCATCGAACGGCCGAGCAAGCACTCATGCATTGAATTTGGCTGCGTTATTGTGGATTATGGGTTGAAAACCCTAAATTGAACACATACGGAGGGTGAGGTCACAAGGGCAAACGTCAGCCAAACCATGTGTCTTCTTGAGAGAAATTCTTAAGGGCTAAGGAATTGTGGTGGATGCATATGAAGAAGACACTTTGGGCCAAGATGATGCAAGCTTGCATTGATAAGGGGAGAGGTAAACACTTGGCCATGTAGCTAAGTAGGCGGTGTCAACACCAGGGGAAATTTGGACGCCTATAAATAAAGCCTTTGGAATATCATTTTCAAATCACAAAATCAGCAATTTCGTAAAAGAGAGGGAGAGCAGTGAAGGTTGAGGAGAACACATCAAATTGAGACGAGGAGATCCCCCAATCTACTCGTGCGTTTGGAGTGATTTCAAAGCCATCTGAAAGCTCTAGAAGTCTAGTTTTCAGAGTAGGCTGCCGGAGGGAAAAACTCAAAGGAATCGGGCTGGAGATTGAAAAGAATGCAGAAGGGTAAGACTGTTGGATCAGTCTGGGCCAGTCTGGAAGATTCTATGATTCCGGCCAAACCACGAGAAGTTGTGAGCTGAAATTTTAGGGTACGTTTTCTGAGACATTTTAGAATAGGTTTGTAGAAGGAAGTAATTCAAAATAAGGTCCAGAACTATGAGTAATCTAAGCTGTAAGTTGAATATGGATTCTAGGGGTGAAAAGGAGCCCGAGGAGACACTAGAGTGAAAAGCTCCTAAGAAATCAAGGTGAGAGGCTAAAATGTTTTGACTAAAACATTTTGCTTAAACTGTTTGATTACAACGTGTTATAGAAAGCATGTTTTCAAGAATATTCTCATGCCTACTAGTTTATGAAGTGATTTCCAAGCAAGTTTTGAATTATGTTTTGAACGCATGCATGTGTGAGAAATTGTTGAAAAACTATTTATATGTGTTGATTTTATCCAGCATGCGTTACCATCTTTAAAGCCATGTTTTATATGTGTTATACTTTACATGCTTTAAAGAGAAAAGTCGTTTATGACTAGTTTTACTAAAATGCGATTCCGAAGGATATTTGAGAAGGTATCTGTCCAACTAGATACTGAAGGACATTTGAAAAGGTATCCATTGGTACTGAAGGACGTTTGAGAAGGTACCAAACCAACAGAATACTGAAGGACATTTGAGAAGGTATCCTAGTAGCTCAATACTGAAGGACATTGAGAAGGTATCTGAGCAACAGTACCTAATGTGTGAGGGTACTTAGTGTGGCCACAGGTAATTAAAGTCAGAGATTGAGCAAAAGAGTTCTCTCTGTACTAGTAGTTGGTGTTGGGATTGTTTTACCCACGGTAGGGTATGTTGGATTGAGAAATGATTTTACTGTTTTATGATTAAAACAACTTTATATGTTTTAGGCTTGGAAAATGTTTATGTTGCAGTACAAGTACTGTAAAAGTTTATGTTTCAATTAAACTTTTTACTGAAATCATGCATGAGAATTTACTATGTTTTCTTGGTCACTCACTGGGTGTAAGCTTATCCCATTTTCAAATGTTTTGTTCCCCCCTCCACAGGTAGCGGTCAAATCCTCGAAAGATAGCTCAGTATCTGCTCTGCCACTAAAGAACCAAAAGACTTGTAATCGTTTGCTAGGTGGTTACTGTTAATATTGTACACATGTTACTATTGTTCATATAGGGACTAGGGTTTGTGGGTTTTGGGACTTGTAAATCTAGTGTTGTAATGACTCCAAACATATTATGTTTTTAAGTTAATAAATTATGGGCCTAAAGACGTCCCGTTGCATATGAATTATAATTGGTATCAGAGTTATTCCGCAAGAGTTATTAGACAGTAAGTGTCAGCCCAAGGGTTGGTAACTGTTACAGTCACGCCTTTCTCTAGGCTAAAAAGGTGGTCTAGGGCGGGGTGTGATAAGAGGTGTTCTTGCAACACTCTTGGAGGGAACACAATTGAGTATGTATACCGTAGTCTCCACTGCGAAACTTTAAAACGAGTGCGGTAAGGAAGCGTAACTCATCATCGAGCGAACCATGTCTAACAAGGTTCTATTTTTCCTCTCCGCTACACCATTTTGCTGAGGTGTACTCGCCGCTGAGAGTTGGGAAACGATTCCATGTTCTATCAAATAGTCCTGGAATTCCGAGTCCAAAAACTCTCCACCTCGATCTGATCGAAGTGTTTTAATCCGTCTATCCAATTCGTTTTCAACTTCAGCCTTGAACTCTTTGAAATTTTCAAAGGATTCAAACTTCCATTGCATAAGATAAACATACCCGTACCTTGAGTAATCATCAGTAAAACTGATAAAATACTCATAGCCACCTCGGGCTCGCACATTCATAGGACCACAAAGGTCAGAATGTACTAACTCAAGAGGCTCCTTGGCTCTATAACCTTTTCCAGTAAAAGGTCGTTTAGTCATCTTACCCTCAAGGCAAGATTCGCACACTGGCAATTCTTCTAACTCACTTAGAAGTCCATTCTTCATCAATCTCTCAATCCTATTGAGATTGATGTGCCCTAAACGTAGATGCCAAAGTTGGAAATTTTCTTTTAGAGAAATTCGTCGATGTTTTGATTGAGTTACGACAGTTCTGAACAATTCAGTATTATAGAGAGAATTAATGGCTAATGATCTTAGCACATATAAATTCGATTCCAGATTTGCTGTACAATTAAAAAACCATCTTTATGAATAAACGTTTTATCCACATTAAATGTGATAGTATATTTACATTGCAATAAATATTTTACAGAAATAAGGTTCATTTTTTGTTCGAGAACAATATATACATCATTTAAAATAAGAAACCTATTCTGTAAAGCTAACTGGAGTCCTCCCACTGCCACAGCTGAGACAACGTGCTTGGTGCCTACTTGCATCATCATCTCACCAACCTCCAGCTGTCGCCAAGATCTAATCCCTTGAAAATAAGAACAAACATGGTTAGTGGCGCCCGAATCAATTATCCAGGCAGAATCATCATTCTCCACTAAACAAGTTTCAAGAACAAGTAAATCACATGTACCTTTATCGGCCTTGGCCTTAGCCTTGGTTACTTTCTTCTCTTTCAGATATCGAGGACAGTTCCTCTTCCAGTGTCCATCTTGGTTACAGTGGAAACATTTTCCCTTAGCAACCTGTAGACGCCTCCTTGGGGCGACAGGCGGTGGGTTAGCAGGTGCCTTCCCTTTTCCCTTACCACCCTCCTTCTTCTTCCCCTTTGCAGAGTTAGAAACAGAAGGTGCAGACTTCGTTCCTGAGGTCGAACCTCTATGGAATGTCCTAGAGGATGAAGCAACATTTTCCTCACTCTTCTGCCTTTCATTACTTTTCAGTAAAGATTGGTAGGTCTGCAACTCGTTGAGGAGAGTTGTAAGGTTATATTTCACTTTGTTAAGAATCACATTCCTAACAAAGTGCAAGAAGCTCTCCGGCAAAGAATGCAGAATTATGCTAACCTGGTTGCCCTCATCGATGGTAGACCCATTCAACTCCGCCATATTAAAGTGAACCATCATGTTTAGCACATGTTCACGAACAAAGGTGCCTTCTTCCATTTTGGAGTTGAATATGTATTTAAGAGCCTCATGCATAAGCTGTTCAGACGGTTGTCCAAACATCCCCTGCAGGGACTCCATGATCTCATACGCTAAGACCATAGGCTCATGTTTCTTAGCCAAAACTTCAGAAAGACTTGCCCAGATGTAGGCTCGAGCCTTCTCATTTGCCCTTGTCCATCGCTCGTATGCCTCTCGAACATTTCGAGTGGCATTAGGATCTGGAATGGGAAGACAAGCCTCCGTGAGAGCGAATATGAGATCCTCAATGATCAGGATCGTCGTGATCATGTGTTTCCATGTTGCAAAATTATTGTCAGTGAGTTTTTCAGTGCTTAACAATGCTAACGTGGCTGTTGCCATTTTGAAAAAGTTGCTGAAAATACGAACAATATTTTATTAGATTTTGCTAAACTACTTTTAAACCAATCAGTTTTGCAAAACAGTTTCAAGTACCCTAAGTTATAGACTTCTATTTTGCAATGATGCCCCAGTGAGGCAGGACAAACGTCACCGGTGGGTGATCAGTTGCCTCTTCACTGGGATGAGACATTCTCAACCATTAAGCAAAACCAACTCTTGGAATTGAACCTAACAACCACCATTTTTCGGTCCAGAATCGTTAACTTTTAACTATTCTGTATAAGTGTAACCCTTGCTTTCGGTGCCAGAGTCCCGCCCTAATGAGCCCACCATAGGGAAGAAGCAAATTAAAAAAAGAGACTAAGTTACCTTATCCTCTTACAGGAAATCAAATAAAGAAACGCGCAAAACTGCCATCCTTTAGGGGGACACTCCCAGGGTGCCTCGAGGCGATGCGCAGTAAGTTTATTCAACCTAACGGGGGAGACTGAGGGATATGCTGTCACACTTCCCGCTCCCACTTACTATGAACACTCTCTCTCCATCCACCTTGATATTGACCTACCCAAACACCATCCATTAAGGGGACACGCCAAAGGTGCCGCGAGGCCAAGGGTAGATCTCACGGTGTGGACTATTTAGGAATGTGAAAGGTTTAAGTGAAGTATCTTGTGCCCCAAGTACCTCCCACTGAATGTTCTACCTAGGGATTCATTAACCTAGACAATCCGGCTACTGATTTTAGTCTAAGTTATCTTTTTAAACTCTGCTCATAAACAACGTTTGTCTATGAAAAATGAACAAGTTCAAGTAGTCACATTTAAACACTTTAATGGACTGTCCTTAACTTGCATGCATGCATCAAATCTATCTAATTCACCTTTCCAGGTAAGTTCCCAGGTAGGGGTGTAACATTTTCGTCAACTTAAATACCCTAGCCTAGAAAGAACCTGCCTTAGACAAAAGTCTCTTATAGATAGATTTGCTACACTTTAACCTTTTATTAGCCAATTTAATCCTATTAAACTGATTAAAAGATCAAAGCCTTAGGGTTGCTAATCGTATTAAAACCGTGATCTTAGGTCTATGTGATCCAAGTTTTAAACACTTTAAAACCATGAATTAAACCTAAGTGAGCATGCATGTGTTTCTTATTTCTTTTTCTTCTAATTTCTATTTTAACTTTTAAAAAGAAACAACTAAAAATATTGCACACAACGAGGCATTTATAACATTTATAAAGTAACCTATGTGTCATGCTTCATGCAACTTTCGGTCATTACTATATATAATTTTAAATAACGCGTAACAACCTAGCAAACATTCTATCATTCACCCTTGTACTATAACAATTATAATATAAAGATGATGCATGTCATCAGTTTTTATGCATGCATAAATATAACTCTTATATTATATGATGCATGAGCATGCTCTTACATAATTAAATCATGTTTCTCTAAATTATAACAAATACAATAAAGAGAAGATGCATGACCGTTGCATAACCTAAGGTGGGATTTACTATATGTGTATACCATATGACATATAAAAAAACATACATCGCATGTAAAAAATAAAGGATTAATGGACTAGGATGAGCCTTTACAAAAACCGGAATGAAAAGACTCTATCTATTACATTTTCCATCGAGCAAACCAGTTCACAGGCGAACCGGGTCTTAAATCGCCAGGAGGTCTTCATCGTGTAGCAAACGCTGCAGGTAGACGATCGTTCAGCGCGTACTAGACAATAGGAGCATAATTAAATGATCATGTAGACGACGACGAGGCTGCGAAGCTTGATCGTCTATGCGATCATGTAGTATGACAACAGATAAATGATTTACCGTGTGTTACTAAGTGATCGTTTAGTCAGTTACTAAGCGATAAAGCTTACTGACCTAAACGATCGTCTAGCGCGTGCGCGTTAAATGATATGTGAGCATCTCATCGTCTAACCGATGCGTGCAACCAGGTAAACGATTTACCTTGCGTTACTAAGCGATCGTTTAGTCAGTACTAAGCAATTGCTGACTAAACAATCGTCTAGCGCGCGCGTGTTAAGCGATATGCGAGCATCTCATCATCTACATGACGCGATACTCAGTGATCGCGTACCTGATCGTCAATACGATACGATCAACTCTTGATCACATACCTCATCATTTAACTGATTCGTTCAACAGCGATCGCATACTCCATCGACTTTACGATGTGATCAACAGCGATCGCGTACCACATCTTCTGCACGATGCTATCAACCCTAGATCGCCTCCTTCCTCGAAGAACTGCAATGCTTGCCCAGAACTTCTTCGACGAATGACTCAAAAATTCAAACAAACTTTGAATACAGACTCGATAACAATTATTAATGTCCAAAAACGTAGGGGCCTTTATAAACAATCATAAATGTAAAAGGATCTAAATCAAACCAAGGCTAATCATCCTGAAAACATCCATTAATCCACACATCCACGGAAAATTTAACCATTAAATCAGTGTAGAAATGCACCCACCAAGAACGTAAATGTCATTTCGTTGCAACATATGAAATCGGAGTATCAAAACCTAGCTCTGATACCAATTGAAGGATCTCTTACCGAAGAGTTCCATGAGCGCGTTCGGATCGCTCCGATCTCACAGTGACCGAAATACAACAATATACATTCAAACGTATAGCTATGCAAACAAATAGTAATTATCGGCATGCTATGAACAACAAAATAACAAGGGAATGAGTTTCCATACCAGTTGAAGACAGTCTTCACACTTTGGAACTCAACGTAGTGGACACCTCCACGTGATCTACCAACACCCAGCAGCAACGTCGACTATAGCAGCACGAACAACAGCACGAACACGAACACTGTAGGGACGACACCACCAGAAAAGAGCCCTGGATATTCTCGGAGTGAGAACCCAAAGCGTGGTCTTTGGTGAATTTGGTAGATGAAGGAGGAAAAACAAATCGTGTAGGCGATAGGCAAGTGGGAGGGGAAAAGGCGTTATTGCATAGCACAATGCTTATCGTTTAGAAGACACTACACGATTGTGTAGGTTTTACTAAACGATCGTTTAGGACATGGTATACGATCGTTTAGAAAACTCAACACACACTACGATCATTTAGAGAAGCTATGCGATCGTGTAGGAACTAGTGTGCGATCGTTTAGGTGCGAGGTGGACGATCGTTTAGGCAGAGAGGAGCTATTGTATAGTCTCTCGATTTTCTTAGGCGATCGTTTTCTTTTCTACCAACGCACGCTCTCTTTAATTTATTTTGGACGACGATTGAACCATTCAAAAAATGAAACAATTTCATTTTTATTTCATCGGTTACAATAACCGACTCATTCTCACTAACCCATGTCCAAACGTTTTTTTTTTTTTTTTTTGCTTAATTATCATATAATTAACCAATTAATTAATAATAAATATAATCATATTATATTTTTACCCTATAGTTTGATATCACATATCTACTATAGTATTTTCTCCTTTACTTGATATAAATCATATTTATATCTAATTTCCTCCAAAATATTCTATCTCATACATTTAGCCAATTGTATCATAAATAATTAACTAGTCCAATTATATCATATATAATCGAACTTTCTCTTGTCAATTTGAACATTTCAAATTAACCCAAACACTGGTTCTCGACTTTATCCAAGCTACCCAGGGGACCTAATGAACCTGTGGCTCAAAGCTCCAATGGTCCGTGAATAGCTGACTAAACTCTTTAGCCACGAGATCTACCATCCGTTAACTATCAGGCATTCCACTAAAGACCAACAGCTAAACTCTTCTTACCACAAATATATTTTCGTGTCCATCGGATATAACCAATCATGAGTACGATGACCCTTTACAGATGCTCGTAAGTGCAGTTGGACCAAATTACCATTTTGCCCCTGTAGTTACATTTCACTCCTTATGTACTACTGATTCCTCTAATGAACAATACAACATAGTCCAACTACATGTGAACACCTCTCGTGCCAAGAGAAGGTGTGTGGCGCTACATCGTTCAAGTCCTGGAATCAGTCCTTAAGGGAGCTATCTATCTACTTACCCCTGCCTCGGGGAAGGAGTGAATTCCATCTTGTGTAGCTGAGTTCCCAGCTCCCAAATCAGATGAATTCCCAAAATGGTAGGTTTGAATCGGCGACCTGGCCACTCCACCCATAAAAATCAAAGGACCACCCTCAATGGCAGGAGTTCTCAACTCACTCAGGATTGAGGTCATGTTACCTATGGTCATCCTAGTGAAGTGAAGTCTCTGTCATGAACGGTGTTATATAACGAGACGTTAACACTTCGTGATCAGGTCTTATACAAACTCTTTGTATAAGACACCCCCGCTCGCATGTCCCCAACACGAATGATCAGGATCAGACCATTTGTGACAAGTCATAACACTTGTGATCATTCCACAAAGCGGGCCGCATCCGTAGAGTTACCAGGATAAGGTTCCCTTCTTTATCCATATACTATAGACCATTTTGGTTATCACTCAAGACATAATCCACTTGTATGTCACCACATACATGCTTGAGTCACATACAGATAACTAGGGATTTTATGTTTATTGGTTTATGGTAAAGCAAATAAAACAAGTAACCGAGCAAAAATACAAGATGTGAAGTAAATATCATATATTAACAATACAAACGTTCATACAAACTGTTTACAAACTACAGGACACGAGACTTTAGGGCATCAACCTCAATACTGCCAACCTTCCTAACTCGTGATTCGATCCAATCTCCAAATATCTTCGCAATTGCCTTTCTTCTTTCGTCCCACACTTTCTAGTAACTGACGGAATAACCATACTGTTTCAAGATAATATCTTGTAATGTTTTGATGTCAACTGACTGATTTTTTTTTCACTATGCTGTTTACCTCAAATGCAATTAGATCTGAGTCCAATTGATTGTGATCTTGACACAGTCTTACATACACACAAGAATGCGGGCCATTGTACTGGGTAATTTTAAATTTACCGTGTTTTTTTACGGTAAACAGTGCGAAGTCTCCACGTGCACCCATTGCCATATCTCTTACACCTGACATCCCATGTTGTTTTCTTTGACTCAATGACTTCAAAATTTTCATGATTGAATAGTTTTTTACTGTATTTTTTAAATCCAATTTGGAATTGAATATCATCCCCTTAAGCAGTGAATCAGACCCCATATTACTTCCGCCGTGGTCGAATCGAGTTCAATGGTCATCTCGTTTAGGTCTATCTCAGCAAGTGTTTCGGGGACTTCATGTACACCATAAAATTGACTAGGTAGTTGATCTATATTGATATCATCATCGTCTATTTCAACTTCTTCGTCGTTTGTGGCAATAGTTAGATCACACTCCTCATCCTCCACATCATGGCTTTCCAACTCAATAGTAGTTTCAACTTCTTCTCTCGTTGATGTTGGACTTGGGATACTGGGTTGGGATATATACATTTCAACTCTATTTGGAGGGTATGGAGCATTGCTCATCATGAACCGTACATCAGCCTCACTTCGTAACTAGATGGGCATATAGAAAGTAGATCCCGCTACATAACTACCATATCTAAATATTACCTCTATCCCATCATCTCTATTTATGGATAATGTATCACATAATCCATCGATTAATGTGTTGAAGTTAAGTTGACGATGCATGTTTCTACAAAGAGACGGTTGCCTATCATATTCTATCCCGTTTGGCCTATTAACAATGTTTCCGTGCATATAACATAAAAATTCCACAATGTCCATTGTAGTTTGGAAAATGCAATCTGATATTTATCATAATATTTGTAAGTATATATTAGGCCAGCTATATTAATGTGTTATTACTATTTTTTTTAATATGTACAAATAAAGGAATTTTTTTTTATAAACAAACAAAATATTAAGACATGCATCATCATTTGACCATAAATCAATGATAAATATCCTTTTATATTGACATGAATCTTTGTTCTTTAATCATCATAAAATTTACAATATTAAGATGAATAATCCAAAATAAATTGACTAGATAAACAATAAACATAACAACAACAACAACACAATATTACTAAAAATAACATTAACATTAACATTCAAACATTTAATATTCAATAATGAATACATCATTCCAAATAATGGTAAATAGATATACATATCTTTTGAATGACTTGATTGTAAAGTTTTCTCCTAAATAATAGCCACTGTATAAAAAAAAAAGGTCAATACAAAATTATGGATATTTTTTTACTAAAATAATGGACATTAGGAACATATTAATAGCTATTAGTAAAATTTTGAGTTATATTATTTTTACTAAAATAATTTTACATTAATACCCATTAGGAACATATTAATAATTTTACATTAAAAATTTTCTTTCAACGTGAATCAAAGATAATTTTTGTTTTTAAAATTTTGAGTTACAATATTTTTACTAAAAGTATTTTTTTTATTATGTATGAAAAAAAACATTATTTTTACTATGTAATATTTTTTTTATTAATGATTTTTTATATGTTTCTAAACTCTTAACTATAACTTTAAATTCTTTCTTTAATTCGTTTTAGTTTTTTTTTTTCTTTTCTCCACAAAATAAAGTAATATCACTATTTTTTTTTCCATTAGGAACATATTCTTAATTTTACATTAAAAACTACTAATAAATTTTAAAATTTTGGTAAAGTGAAAAAATATTTAAATATAACTTTTACATTTCGAAAGATTTATTTTTTCATTAAGAACATATTTAAATACCTATTTTTAGATTCCGTTAAAATTTTCTTTCAACGTGAATGAAGGATAATTTTTTATTTTTAAAAATTTGTGTTAGATTATTTTTACTAAAAGTATGGAAAAAAATTACTTGTACTATGTAATATTTTTTTTATTAATGATTTGTTATGTGTTTAAACATAAATAATTGAACGTTCTAGTTTAAATCTAATACCGCTATTAACTTTAAATTCTTTCTTTAATTCATTTTAGTTTTTTTTCTTTTCTCCACAAAATAAAATAATATCATTATTCTTTTCTCCAAATATTCTTAATTTTACATTAAAAACTACTAATAAATTTTAAAATTTTGGAAAAATGAAAAAAGATTTAAATATAAAATTTACATTTAAAAAGATTTATTTTTTTTCCCATCAAGAACATATTTAAATACCTATTTTTAGAATTCGTTAAAATTTTCTTTCAAACTATTTTAGATTTATTTTTTTCCATTAAGAACGTTAATTTTTTTTTATTGATGATTTTTTATATGTTTAAACATAAATAATTTGAGACTATGATGTAATATTTTAAAAATCATAGTTGAACATTCTAAACTATATTTTTAAAATAATTATTATAATTTGATATGCATAATAAGATGACATACTTACAGTTTATTATATTTAACCAAATAAGACATACTCATTTTGATAGCTAAATATCAACCAAATACCAACCAGAAAAGCAACAACAGAGAATATATCAACTTATTAAATATATCAATATTCTTTTTCTTTAATTCGTTTTAGTTAATCACATGTAATTCTCCCTTATGATAACCAACTATAAAAAATATATCAACTTATTAAAAGAAAAATATTGCACATTACCAAAAAAAACTTTGCACTTTACCAAATATTCCAACTTACCAAAAAAAATTTGAATAATATCCACTGTAAACAAAATAAACATTAAAAAAATCAGTAAAAATTATCAAAAACTTAATACAAAGTTAAATAACAAAAATATATCAACTTACCATATAAAATACTACACTAAAACAAATGAAGGTAAAAAATGATCGGTATTTGAAAATAAATGAAGAATGTGGAAGAAATGAAGGAAATTTTGTTTTGGGTGAAGATGAAATGAGGGCTTCGGCGATGAAGGGGAAAATGAAATGAAGGTTTCGGTGAAGGAGGATGAAATTTGTGAAGGAGAAGAGGAAAACGGCGGAATAAAGGAAAAAAGTTGGATTTTTATGCTAAAACGCAGGGAAAAACACCAAAACTGGTCAGAATGCATCTGTGAATGCGTTTGTTATCATGACTACATAAAGTTACATATTTGTCCTTCTTTTCTTGGTATTTTTTTTCCCTTTTCTTCTTCTTATCTGGTGTGAGTTTCTGATATTTATCTGTTTTTTTCCCCTCCTTTTTCTCTTCTGGTGCCGCATCTTATTCTTCTTCTCAAACACGAAGATTCCATATGAGTAGCTTCAGTACGACCAAGAGAGCAAGAGAGACAGAAGCAAAACTATAGAGAGAGGGCGAAAGGGTGAGAACGATAGCGCGAGAGAGAACGAGAAAATGAGAGAGCGAAGAGAAATTTGTGAGGAAGGAGGGCAATGTGAGAAAGGAAAGAGATGGAGTGAGAGAGCGAGGTAACAAGACTGCGAGAGAGCGAGAGAGATCATTCCGCATGCACGAGGTTTCATTTTGGTAATTTCACCCAAATTTGACATAAGAAAATGGTCAAAAAACTTCATTTAAAAAAAAAAAAAGGGAGCAAATCTCATTTTCTCAATCAATTTGGGTCATCCGTACAAAAACTCCCCCAAACTTTGAGTAAAAAATAGTCTTAAATTTTTAAAAACCCTAAATCCTAAACCCTAAAAAAATATAAGAATACCCCTACCGTTAATTTTGGATGAGAACCGTAGTGTTTTGTTAAAAAAACACATAAACTTTTATAAGTTTTAGAAATACTCTTAATTTTTTTTAAAAAAAATAGAAAATACCTTTATAGTTAGTATATGAACACAAAATCATTGATACTCATTTCAAAAATATCCTTGAACTATTAAAAGCTGCATTAATACTTTTAGCCTTACAGAAAAAATTAAAGAGCACTCCTACCGTCAGTATTGTGGTCAATTTGTTTGAAGTTTTCTTATATTAAAAAAACCAATTTTTTTTTTTAAAAAAATTATATAGTTATCCTTTCATATAGAAAGTTTAATTTTTTTTCTCTCACATTTGTCTAATTTTAACATCAGTTTTATCAGGACAAATTATAAATCAAGACTTCAAGTTAAAACATAAGATCTCATAAAATCTCACAAATTTTCAAAATCAAAATCTTTCTTTAAAACTTACTAAAACAATAGCCAAATATAAAAAATGACATACTTGACTATTAACACACACTCAACTACTTGTTGGATTTAGTATCCTAAATCTCGTGGATCTTGCATTTTGTAATTTGTAAATACAAATTTAATAAAATAAGCAGTATTTTATTTAATATTTAAAATGCATTAAACTCAATCCAATAAACTAAGATCCATGGTTATTTTATGTAGCTTGAATAATATGTGGTAGACATACAAGTGGATCGTGTTTAAGTAATAACCTAAAAGGTCTGCAATATATGGACAAGATTGGGTGTCTTATCTTGGTGATATTGCATATACAACCCACTTAGTAAATGTTACAAGAGTTGTAAGTGTTACAAATGATTTGATCCAAATCGTTCATATGAAGACATGTGAGTGGGGGTATCCTCGACAAAGAGTTTGTATAAAACTGGACCACGAATGTTTTGTTCTCTCTTTATAACGCCATTAATTGAAGAAACTAAAATTTAATAGGATGACCATAGATAACTCGATCTCAATCCTGAGTGGGTTATGAACTTGTGTCTATGAAGGCAATCATTTGATTTGCATGAGTGAGAGTGGCCTGTATCGTCGACTCAATAAACCTACCATTTTGGGGATTTGTCCAAGTACGGAGCTGGGAACATAACTCCAGAAGATGGAACTCATTCCTTTCTACTTTCGGGGAAAGTAGATGAATTACTCTCTTAAATGTTGACTCTGAGTCTTGAACAAGAGGTCGTCCCTCTCATTGGCCTTAGAGGGATTTGTTTATGGTAAGACCGTAAACAGGTTGTTCACTAGAGGATTAGTGGGACTTAAGGAGAAAGATATAATTACAGGGGTAAAATGGTAATTTTGACCAAATGTAATTACGAGCAATTTGTGAAGAATCGACTTATTGATGACTGGTTATATCCATGCACACATAAATATATCTATAGTGTAAAGAGTGTAGTTGTGGATCTTTAGTAGACTGATCCACAGTTAATAAATGTTAATTAAGTTAATTAAAGAGTTTAATTAATTTAATTTTGAATCATTGCAGTTTCTAATCTATAGGTCCATTAGGTCCTCTGTTAGCTCACTAAGGGTAAAATAATAATCAATTAATTTTAGAATAATTTGAATTGTTCAAATTATTTAAGGAATTTTTTTTTTATTAATAAGGATTATTATAAAGTATGATGTATAATGATACATTATACTATATAGTTAATTATAAATATGTTTTATAATTAAAACTATATAATATGAAAGAATAACATTTGAATTAAGATTTGAATATTAAATTAATATGAATTGGATTCATATTAAAACTATATAGTTGAATTTAATATGTTTTAGATTCATATTAAAGACTATAGGTTAAGAGGGAGATAGTATTTTATATGATTTAAATGCTTATTAATAAATATGAGATATTTTATATTAATTAATATATATATATATATATATATATATATATATATATATATATATATAATATAATATATATATATTATATAAATAAATTAATCAATTAAAAATAAAATAATTCCCCTCCACTTATGCAGGGGAATGGAGAGTGGGGTAAGGGGTTACTTTTCCCTCACATTGGTTCCTACATGAAATACATACAAACACATAATCATTTGTACTAGAAGTCTCACTCTCTCAATCACATCTCTCTGTGTTCTCTCTCAAAATCAAAAGAAGAAATTTCCTATAAATAAGTTGGATCTTACAATCCAATTCCTTGTCGAAGTCATAGTGGGAAAGCCCTTTTGGTGGTGTCTTATCATTTGTGTTTTTTTGGGGATAGTGCGGAGGAATTTCATGAAGACTCTTGAAGAAATTGGTCTTCAAAGCTATTTCTTCTAAATTCTCTTAATTGAATGCTTAGCCTTAATGTTTCTGTAAATCAAATCTATGATTTTCCCAATCCCAATTCAAAGAATACTATTGGTATCAAAGCTATTGAATTATTTTTGTTTTTGGTTTAAGGAAATCAAAATTGATTTTGGTGGTGAATTACTGTATTGTATTTCATGTGATGAATATTGTATTTTTAATTTGGGTTTTGGCATAATAGATGTTTTCGATATTTGGCACTTAGATCTTGAATTGCTATTTGATTTTGATCAAATTGTAAGAGCCCGTTTGTTTTGGGCATTTAATTTACTGCACTCAAGTTTGCATTCATTGTCCGGGTCATTCGTGGTGGTTGATTGTTGTGGAGAGCGCCAGAAAATAGAGGAGAATTGCAAAAGAATTGAACGAATATGGGGTTTCTGGGAAAAGTGTCGCAGTACTGTGCCCTAGCGTTGTGATGCTTCGATGCGAGGTGAGGTAGACGGAATTTCTGTAGCGCCGCGACACTAGGGTCCTGATTGCAAGTTCAAGTCTCTGCAGCCGTTTTTCTCCCTTATCTTTTGTAATTTATTTGTTTTATAATTAAATTAATATAATTCGATTACATTAATTTAACTACTTGTTTAGGATTCCAAATATCGGTCTATTAATAATTTTAATATAGTTTGATGTGCATGTGATGTATGTTTAAATTATATTATGTATATGTTTCATATTGTATGCCATATAGTTTTAAAATCCCACTATAGATTAAGCATGATCATGCATCATATTTAAATAAAAATGTTATATTTAAAGTTTAGGTTATTCTTGAAGTAGGCACATGCATTTTGTATATAATATAGTATGCATGTTTATAATATAAGTGTTATATTATTTCGTACGTATGATTAAAAGTATGTTTACTATATAGTTCATTAACAACTTAATATAATTGTTATATAATGTTTGTTAATGAAATTGTAAATGCATGCAGCATGACATTACTTAGGTAATATAATTGTTATATTCGATTAATGTCGTTAATATGCATATTATAGATTTTAATTCATTAATTTAGATTTTAATTCATTAATTTGTAAGAGTTATATGGTTAATGAATTAGAAATTAAAATCTATAATCAAAAGTTACATGCAAACATGGGTTTTAATTAATTTTAAATCATTTAAAATTAATTCTCCTAGCTTATGTTAAATTGTTTCTAATACGATTATAAATAGGTTAATCTTTTATTTTTCTTTTAATATGATTAGTTGGAAATAATAAACGATTAAATTCATAAAAATAATTTTCCATAAGGGACCTTTGTCTAAGGAAGGTTATGTCTAAAGCTGAAGTATTTAAGTTGACGGAAACAAAATACCCCTACCTGGGAACCAACCCAATGCATGATTGAGATATATTATGATGCTTCCAGAAAAAGTTTAGGATGTGTTCTGATGCATGAAAGGAAAGTACTTGCTTATTCTTCAAAGCAGTTAAAAAAGAAAACATGAGTGTGACTACCCAACGCATGATTTAGAAATAGCAACATTTGTTCTAGCCTTAAAGAACAAGAGGCATTATTTGTTTGGTGTAAGATGTCACATTTTTACTATCCATAAGAGTTTGAAGTATATATTTAAATATAAGGAATCGAAATGGAAGCAATGAGGATGGCTGGAGTTAATCAAAGACTATGAGTGTGCAATTGAATATCATCTAGGGAAGGCTAGTGTAGTAGCAAATGCTTTAAGCAAGAAGACTAGTCATCCTAAATCCTCGCTTAACACAACAAAAGGGTTGTTGTTGTTAGAGTTGATGCCCTAAATCTCCTGGGTCCTATAGTTTGTAATTGTAATGTACAAATGATTTATTTATTTAATAAAATATGAGATATTTTTTATTCGACATTTAGTAACATTAACCCACAAACCAATAAATTAACACCCAAGGTTATCTTCTGTAGCTTAAACATATATGTAGAGACATACAGGTGCATCATGTTTAAGTGATAACTTAAATGGTATAGGTGAGAGTGGCAAGATCGTTGACTCAATAAGCCTACCATTTTGGGGATTCGTCTGATTAGGGAGCTGGGAACCAAGACGTAATTCACTATTTCTCTAATGTCGGGGTAAGTAGATAAATTGCTCCCTTAAGGACTGATTCTAGGGCTTGAACAATATGCACCATACCCTCTCTTGGCCCGAGAGGGGTTTGGTCATAGTTGGACTATGACTTATTGTTCATTATAGGGATCAGTAGTACTTAAGGAGTTATATGTAACTACAAGGGTAAAATGGTAATTTTGGCCCAACTGTACTTACGAGCAATTTGCGAATGGTCATCGAACTATTGGTTAGTTATATCTAATGGACACAGAAATATATCTGTAGTGCGAAGAGTGCAACTGTCGATCTTTAGTGGAGTGACCGACAGTTAATAGATGTAAATAATTTAATTAAGGAGTTTAATTAATTATTCAAGTACCATTGGAGCTTCAATCTATAGGTCCATAAGGTCTCATCTATAGCTCAACTGAGATTATTGAGAATTAATTTTGGATTAATTTGAATTGTTCAAATTAATCGAGAGAATTAATTATATGTGATGTAATGAATTAATGTATTTGATACATAATATAAAGTTTATTTGAGAGGAAATAAATATTTGAATATGATTCAAATATTAATTATGTAATTGGATTCATATAATTAAATTTGATTTATATTAAATATCATGAATAATTGAGAGAATTAAAAACTATAGGTTATATTGTATTTGATACAATATAAAAACTACAGATTATGTGTTATATTTGATATAACGTATAGTTATATATATAAAATAAATTAGTTATTATATATTTTTTATTTTTAAATTTATTGTTATTTTTTAAAATTAAATAAAGGGAGTTACAACTTCCCTCCCTTAATTCTCTAAAAAATGTGGGGACCTGGTGATTTCATTTTAACGGGCAATTCATTCTTCTTCACAGAAGATATCACAAAATCGTTCTGTGTGTGTGTGTTTTTTTTTTTTTTTTTTTTTTTTTTGGGTTTTCCTACAGAAATCTTCCCTGCAAAATCTATTCTCAAATTTTCTTCCTTCTTCCTAAAAATATGAGAGCCCACACACTCCCAAGAATTCTCATACCCTATAGAGAATACAGAAGTCTCTCTTTTGGTGTTGTCCAAATCTTTGGGATTATTGTACTTCATGTTCGAGGAGATTTGGTGAGTTCGTGATCGAATAGAGAAGGAGTTTCGTGAAGACTTTTGGCTTCAAGGGTATGTAATTGTTTCTAACCCTAATTACTCCTTCTTTAGAAGCATAGTGTAAATTATGTATAATGCATATTTTGTTCTCTGTAATTTTAATTTTGTGAAAATTGGGAATTGGATCGATCCCGCTTCCGCTACGGACCTTGAGGTTCCTTCAATTGGTATCATAGTTAGATTCTTGGTCCCAATTTTGATTTTAAATAATTGGTGGGTTTTCATTCTGTATTATTCATATAGATGAATGGTTGTGAATGGTTTGCAATTATGGGTGTTTCGGGATTGGACTTTTTAGATTTACAGCTTTATTTTACAAATTTTGATTTGTAAGGTCTCGTTGTTTCGGGCATAATTCTTGTTATAGAGTTTGTAATATGTTTGTCTTGAGTCGTTCGTGAGATTTCTGGTCTTTTTCTGGAGAAAACGAGGCCAATCGAACGATTTCATGTCTGTACAGTGGCTACTATAGAGTAGCATTGCAACGCTTTATCCTAGCGTTGAGGCGAAACGGAAAAATTTTTCGTAGCGTTTCAACACTCCGAGATGAAAAGATTTTTCTGGTTCGAAATGTAGTTCAGCTGGTTCGCATACGATTTGCTTGGTTCCAGTGGTTCGTGGGCAGTTCGGGTGTTGGGCGGTCCGGTTCATGTGATTCAAAACCTGGTTCACATGTTTTGAACCGATTTGACTATTATTTGGTAATAATTATTTTTTTATTAATTAAATTAATATAAAAGTTATATTAATTTAATTACTTACTTAGGAGTCCAATCCCGGTCCAATAGTTGTTGTTTAAATTATGCATTTGTTGTATGATTTAATTTTATTTATATATGTCTTAATGTATGCCATATAGTAAAATCCCACTATAGGTTATGCATTATTCATGCATTATTTATATTATAAATATATAATATATAGTTGCATGATTTATTTTTATAGTATGCTCATGCATCATATAATATAGGTGTTATAATATATGCTTGCATGCATTAATAACATAACCATACATCATTTATATTATAAGGGTTATAATATATAGTTTGGATGTATGGATGTATATATGTTATTAATTATTTCATTACTTTAGTATATAAGTGTTATGTATGTTTAGTAATGAAATGGGAATTGCATGATGCATGACACTACTTCAGATAATCTTATAATTGTTATAATTTTATCAAGTATGTCATTTGATGCAATATATAGTTTTAATTTGTTTCATTTATTTTATAATTGTTATAACTAAATGAAATTAGAAATTAAAATCAATAATTCAGAGTTGCATGCAAACTTAGGTTAAAATCATTTTTTAAAAAAATAGTTTTAAAATATGATTCACATAGACCTAAGATCACAAAATTTCTAGTGAGATTAGAAATTAGTTTAATCTTTTAATCAGTTTAATAGGATTAAATTGATTTTAATTAAAAGATTAAATTTGTAGCAAACATATCTATAAGGGACCTTTTGTCTAAGGCTAATTCTGTCTAGGCTGGGGTATTTAAGTTGACAGAAACGGAAAACCCCTACCTGGGAACTGACCTGAAAAGGTGAATTAGGTAGATTTGCTATAAGCATGCAATTGTTGATTAAGGTTTATTAAAATGTTTCATAAACATTAATCAAAGTTATTTAACTATCCAAAATAAGTGTTAGTTTTGAGAAAATTTAAATAGTCACTTAGTAAAATAATTAGCCGTATTTTTCTAAGTTAAATTAACCCTAGATAAAACACTTAGTGAAAAGAAAATGAGGTATATGATACTTCATTTTTCCTTTTCACGTTTCTTCCTCAAAGTTCACACCGTGAGATCTATACTTTGCCTCAAGGCACCTTTGCTTGTGTCCCCCTACTGGTAGTGTTTGCATAGGTTTATAGTAAGTGGGAGCGGGACGTGTGTCAACACATCCCACGGTCTCTCTCATTAGTTTGTAGTAAATTTTCATGCTCGACCTCAAGGTACCTTTGCTTGTGTCCGCCTATGGAACATTAGCATGACTCTTTACTCAAAACTCCAAAATTGATATGATTTCTTGAGTTTTTGCCCCAATCGATTTTTCCCTATGGTTGGCTCATTGGGGCGGAACTCTAGAATCTAAAATGAGGGGTTAACTTACAAGAAAATGTTAAGCTAGTTAACAGTTTCTGTATATTGGTTAAGATTATCTCATTTTAGTGAAAGGATACCTGATCACCCGATGGTGACTTGTACCCCACCTCACTGAAACATCATTGCAAAATAGATCTCATATAGGGTGCATTAAATTATTTTGTTAAATTTGATTGATTTTTCCAAATGTATAATGCTTAAATACTAATAATATAAATAAATTTTATGTTTCAGCAAATTTACAAAACGACTTCCGCAACTTTAAACATGCTCACCGCCGATAAGTTAACAGGCGATAATTACATTACCTGGAAAAACATGATTAACACAGTTTTAATCATTGATGACCTGAAATTTGTCCTGATTGGGGAATGTCCTCCAGTACCAACTCCAAATGTTGCTTGAAACATTTGGGAGGCATACGAGTGTTGGGTACGGGCAAATGAAAAGGCCCGAGTATATATCTTGGCAAGCCTTTTTGAAGTCTTGACCAAGAAGCATGAGCTCATGATCACTACCCTTGAGATCATGGCGTCTCTGCGGGGAATTTTCGAACAACCATCTACTCAGCTTAAGCATGGTGATCTTAAATTCATCTTCAATGCCCGTATGCAAGAAGGGGTATTTGTTCGAGAACATGTTCTCAACATGATGGTCCACTTTCACGTGGTGAAGATGAATGGGTCTGTCATCGACGAGGCTAGTCAAATTAGCATCATCTTGGAATCTTTACCTGAAAGTTTTTTACAGTGTCGTAGCAATGATGTTATGAATAAGATTGACTACAACCTAATCACCTTGTTCAACGAGCTACAAAATTTCCAGTCCTTGATGAAAGTCAAGAAACGTAAGGGAGAGGAAAATGTTGCCTCGTCCTCTAAGAAGTTCTTCAGAGGTTCGACCTTGGGAACTAAATCTGTGGCTTCTTCCTCTAGCAGAAAAAAGTGAAAGAAGAAGAAAGATGGAAAGAGGAAAGCTAACCCACCAGCTATTGCCTAGAAGGGCAAGAAGGCCAAGGCTGCAAAGGGAATCTATTTCCATTACAACCAAGAGAGACATTATAAGAGAAATTGTCCCAAATACTTGACAGAAAAGAAGAAGGCCAAGCAAGGTAAATGTGATTTACTTGTTTTGGAGACTTTTTTGGTGAAGAATGATCATTCAACCTGGATAATAAGTTCAAGTTCCACTAGCCATATTTGTTTTCATGTTAGGGAATTAGTTCCTGATAGCATCTGGAGGCTGGGGAGATGATGTGCGTGTTGGAACTAGGCACTGTCTTAGTTAGGGCAGTGGAAAGACTCCGACTTACTTTATCGTAAAGATATATTTTATTGGACAATGTATATGTAGTTCCTGATTTAAAGAAGAACTTAATTTCTGTAAAGTGTTTAATTGAACAACATTATTTTGTACATTTTTCTTTAAATAAAGTGTTTATTTCCAAGAATGGTATAGAACTTTATTCTACTAAGCTGGAAGAAAATCTTTATGTGTTAAGACCGTAAGCAACTAAAGCTATCCTTAATACCGAACTGTTTAAAACTAAAATAACTCAAAATAAAAGACAGAAATTTTCTCCTAAGGAAAAACACCCATCTTTAGCACATAAGATTAGGACACATAAATCTCAATAGTATTAAGAGACTAGTCAAGAATGAACTTCTAAGCGAGTTAGAAGTAAAAGAAGAAAATTCTTTACCTGTATGTGAGTCATGCCTTAAAGGCAAAATGACTAAAAGATCTTTTACTGGAAAAGGTCATAGGGTTAAAGAACCCTTAGAACATGTACATTCAGACCTCTGTGGTCCGATGAAAGTTAAGGCAAGAGGAGAATTTGAATATTTCATCACTTTTATTGATGATTCTAGATATGAGTATGTTTATTTAATGCAACATAAGTCTGAAGTCTTTGAAAATTTCAAGGAGTACAAGACTGAGGTTTAAAATGCATTAAATAAAACGATTAAAACATTTTGATCTGATTGAGGTGGAGAGTATTTAGATCTAAAATTCTAAGACTATTTAATAGAACATGGAATTGTATCCCAACTCTCAACATCTAGTACACCTCAACAAAATGATGGATTAGAAAGGAGAAATCGAACCCTATTAGACAATGTTCAGTCTATGATGAGTTATGCTACCTTACCTGACTCATTCTGGGGTCTGCAGTATAAACTGCAGCTTACATTTTGAATTGCATTCCTTCCAAAAGTGTTATTGGAATACCTTTGGAATTATGGAATGGTTGCAAAGGTAGTTTAAGCCATTTCAAGATCTGGGGTTGCCCAGCACATGTGCTTGAGGCAAATCCTAAGAAATTGGAACATCGTACAGAATTATGCCTATTTGTAGGTTACCCTAAAGGAACGAGAGATGGTTACTTCTATGATCCTAAGGATAATAAAGTGTTTGTGTCGACAAATGCTACCTTTTTAGAAGAATACCACATAAGGGAGCATAAGCCCCATAGTAAAATTGGGTTGAATAAATATTCCAGTGAAACTATTGAAACTTCAACAAGAGTTGTTAAAGAGCTCAACACCTCAACAAAAGTTGTTGAAGTTGGTTCGTATAGTAGGTCACATCCACCTCAAGCGTTGAGGAATCCTTGATGTAGTGGGAGTGTCACATCCCCTCCCATATTTCCCAAATGTCCTGTAAGGAGGTGTGACTACGGCAGTTACAACCCTCTCACTGACACTTACTACTTACTAATCTGCTTAACCTGACTTATATTCCTGAAATGCATTTTTTTATGCTTGATTTTATGAAGTGAATGGATGATATGCGATGGTGAAATTTCGTTGAGCACTCAAGTTTCTTCAGTGGAATCCAAGTGTAAACTCCACTGAGTTTCCTGGTAAGTCTAGGGTTGAACTCAGAGACTTGTGAAAACAGGTTGCGTTGGTAATTTTTAGGAAAACTTTGCGGTAACTGGTAACTCAATTAATTATTGGTTTGTTGTTGATTGCTTTAATGAAAAATAATAAACAAATACGGCAGATTTGAGAAAAGTCAGTTGTGTGATAGATGCATTGAGTATGTGGATGAACGAGTTGAGAAGATCTTTAGCTAGCGCTACTTGGGAATGCATCAGACTATGTGATCATGCTACAACTATGCACAATAAGTCATTTTCCAATGCAAATGCGATGCTCCTAAGTCTAGGACGCATGTGTTGAATGCAAAAGTGTCCATAGAGCTTATCTCTAAGTCTCTACTCTTTCCCTATACGATGATGCAAAATGCATAAAGGCAAGGTGACTGCAGACAATCATATCCTATCTCTAGGATGCATGCGATGCATTAATAGCAAATAGTGCTTATTCCTAAGCTCCTATCTCTTGATTATGTGTTCTAATATGACTCTCCTGAGCTTAGATTCTAACCTGACCTTCCCAAGCCTAGATCCTGTCCTTAGACTACCCTTCTGAGTATCTCTAATAGACGAATGAAGCATATATAATACAAGATAATTGCATAGAATGAAGATTCCCTAGTTGTGCTAGCTAGATGCTTCTCAACCCATTCAACTGGTTTAGCTACTCATGCGTAAATAACAGAGAGTGAACAGATATAGAGAAGTGGATTCCATTTCGATAAATGAGTTGAGTACAAAATAATAATGGAAGATGAAAGTATAGAGAGCCTAGTAACAATTCCTTGTTGATCGAGGCTTTTATACTGTAAATCTTTATTCGGCTCCAAAGATGTTCCTGCTTCCGCAGGCGTTAGCCCTCTCTCTGCCCTTAAAGCTTCTGGCACTCTCCCAAGCTTACAGGAATGATCTGTCAGCACAACCTTCCTCTCTCTCGTCCACCTTAAAATAAAAGAAAATCTAAGAACAAGGCTACACTATGAATAGGCTTCTGAACTGGTGGAACGGTGAACAACAGCTGAACTTGTAGGATCGTAAACCCTCTTTTCTGAAGGTTGCATTTGGTATTTATAGAACATCCAGGGTGAACGGCGGCTTCTCTCATATAATTGCACAGATGGGACGGCTTTAATTCCCTTTACTGATGTACCGAATATTTTTCATCGAAAAGCTTAATGTACTTGTTATCGTTAAGCGACTATCAACTTAATTCGGATTCGACTGGCATCAGTTTTCTGTCCCATCGCGATTAATTAGTCTTTCACCCAGATGCGCCCACCATTTGCACCGACCAAGTTGCGACAATCCTTCTTGAGCAAATGCTTGCGAACACGATCACCGTAAAGCCTTGTGGTAATGCTACGCTCGACCAATAATTTCCTATGATCTCAATTTCTGCCTTGCGTCAACGCATATTTTGCATAAAAATACAAAAATCAACTGTTCCTATGCGATGAACGCATGCGATCGCAATATTATGAAATTGATGCTAAATGGACGCAATTTAACATGTTCTATCAACATAAGCCAGCATTGTTTAAGAACTTAGCACTATGATAATGTGCATTTCTGCCTGTTATCAATATACTCAACCATAACTTAAGACAATGACAATCATTAACAAAGTTCTACATTACTCTTCAATAATACAACATATACACTTTACATAAACAGTTAGCCCAACACACTCAACTAGTCCCTACATGACATAATACACGCGTACTATTTTATACATAACCCACGCTTAGACTTCCTAACATTTTGGGCTTGAGTGGTAGAGCAACAACAGAGTCGTCTTCTGGGGAGTGACCGCTACTTGTGGAGAAGACAGTTAAACAAAGTGAGCTAGAAGCCCAGTGAGTGATTGACCTTTGAAACGTAAAAGACAAACATATCAATCATGCTTAACAAAGAAACCATGAACTGAAAAGCGTAGGTAAAAACTGAGAAATTAGTCAAACAAGTATTTACATAAAACTTCTCTACTAGTAACTAAACATAACTTAGGCATCATAGACATCAGTTCTAAGAGGCCCTTAGGCCTCAGCTTCCACATTAAATATCTTTACAAGAAAGTGGCTCCCCTGGTCCGCTTTTGAGCATAACCTTATTGAACTAAAGCTTGGTGGGGGAGGGACCCTCCAGCCCAACTTCCACTATAACTTTAGTCGGGGTGTGTCACTTCTGCCATTACTTATGTCTTTAGCTATAACTCATCGAACAACTTCCATAACACTTGAAGCATAAAACATACTAACGTTCTGTGAATACTTCCTGAATCTTAGTTAAGAACGAGCATTCATCGTTCAAGCTCCCAAAATCTGTATCAGGCCAAGGGACCCATACTTCAGCCTCTCAACTATGGCATAAGAGGCTCATACTTCGGCCTCTTCTTCAGAACTTTCTACGTGCACGTGGAGTTACTAAGTATCGTCAACACCTTAGCTACTTTCTGGAAACCTTCCATGCTTTTAGTATCTAGCTTACTAAAAACATATCATGCTTTAACATCATATATATCATGAATTTTTCAGAATATAGCTTTAAGCTTAGGATTTGTAGAAAATTAGCTACAGTCTTTAGAATGCATGCTTTAATAATAGAATACTTAATCTGGAATAAAGCTAACATATCACCTTGGCATGCGTTAAAACAAGTACATACTTGAGGAAAATGTTAAGCAATCTCATGAAACTTAATTGCTTGAAAACATATAAACTTATCAACAATTTTCATTGAAATCACATAGTTTATCGCTCTTTATAGTTCTTGCTAATGAGGAACCAACTCAACACATAACATTATTCATTAACAAGTTTTACTGAAACTTGAATTCATCTCCTGGGATGTGGCTCCTCTGTCCATCACCTTCCCAGTCCCACTGGCCCTATGTGTACGTAGCTAGGATCCTATCATCAATCGCATCTAAGCTCGGTTACCACTTCGAGGTAGTGAGCTAAACATACTTTACTAGGAGTCCATATAACCATCACACTTAGCTTTGTCTTATAGACTTAGCTTTCCCTAATAACAAGCGCTAACCATTCAGGCTTTATCTAGGGCAACATACTTCGTAAGCACTAGACATTAATTACTTAAGAACATCATGCCTAGACCATACTCTATAAGTTATTAATCTATCAAGCATTCGCAAACATCAGTAAAGGAAATAGATTGGAAAACGTTTGAGGCTGGCTATCAATAAGTTACTTTCATTAAAGCATGACTTGCTAATTCATTCATAAACATCTGTAAACATTAGAGTCACTCACAGCCTTTGAAAACTCCTTTTAAGATTGATGTGCTTCTCTTAGTAATGTCAACCCTGTGAACATATCAAAATACTTTTTAGTTACTAGCCATGGTTTCCCTTTTAAGACTCGCTTTCAGAATTAAGCTCACATTTATTCCTTTCTCTTTCAATTCTTCGTAACTTACCTTAGGACGTCGGGTACTTAGTCAAATTCAAAAAAGTTTAAACTTCAGCTAGTCGCCTCCTTTCTGATGCCCCACTCAGTACTTAGTATGATTTTTGGGGTGTCAAACCCACGTTTAGCAACTAGTTGCTTGTTATCCCAACAAATTCTAAATTCAGATTCTAATGTCAATAACTTGAAATCCAGAACTCTTTTTAAGAAAATTCCTTCTTCAAACATGCTCAGAATTGTGTTAGTAATGTTACCTCAAAATTTCAGTGTAAATCTCTTCGTGGTTTGTGGAGCTTTAAATATTCCCCAATGGCCATAAACTGCGAAACTGCCTGCTTGTTCAACACTTTCTAGGTTTAGTTTCCAAAATATGTAACTCAAACCCGAGACCTTATCTTGAAAATTTTCCTTTTACAAAGTTACTCATAAAGGTGATAATTAAATTTTCAACTTGAAATTCTATATAGTTTGTCCTGGATCTTGATTTCTTCATCGATGGCCTGGATTCACCCAAAAATGGAACCCATCGATTTATCCTTAATTCTTTGGCCTTCTTCCAGCGAGACTTCCTTCTAATGGCTCGACTTTAAAAACTAGACTCATAGAGCTTTCCAACAGTACCAAGTTCATCTGATTTGCTCGAAGGAATCGTCCAAAATGGGCTCTTGAAGTTCTCTTCTCTTTTTATACTACCATCCAACCCTTATGCATGAAATCTCCTTAAGCCACCTCACCCACTATTGGAGATTAAAGGCCCAGATTAAGCCATCTGTCCGGATAAATAAAAGAAAAGTTTAAAGCTGAACACTTCAAGCAAACTCGATCCTTGATGGAAAAACTCGATGGAAAAGGGTCATTACTCGATGAAAATTTCGATGGTTCTCTGCTGAATACTCGATGGGAAGAACTCGATGCTCGACCCTTCCTTGATTGCTTATACTCGACGCTCGACCCTTCCTCGATCGTTTAGACTCGATGTTCGACCCTTCCTCGATCGCTTATACTCGATGCTCAACCCTTCCTCGGTTGTGAACCCGCTTATTCGTTATATGGGTTTAATAAAAACCCTAGCTATTGTAGTTGATGGAGATGTTGAGGATCCATTGCCTTTCATTGTCTTATAGAAGGCAATGGAGGATGTTGATAAAGATGAATGGATCAAAGCTATGGATCTCGATATGGAATCCATGTACATCAATTCAGTTTGGGATCTTATAGTTCAACTTAATGAAGTTAAACATATAGGTTGCAACTGGATCTACAAGAGAAAGCGGATGCTGATGAGAAGGTGCAAACCTTCAAGGCTAGACTTGTGGCAAAGGGTTATACCAAGTTGAGGGAGTCGACTATGAAGAGACTTTCTCACCTGTTGCCATGTTGAAGTCTAACTAGATACTCCTGTCCATTGTCTCATATTATGACTAAGAGATTTGGCAAATGTACGTCAAAACTGCTTTTCTAAATAGCAATCTTGAGGAGACCATTTATATAGAGCAACTTGAGGTATTCATAACCCAAGGTCAAAAGCAAAAGGTTTGAAAGCTTAATTGGTTCATTTATGGATTGAAGCAAGCTTCTCGATCTTGAAATATAAGATTTGATACTGCGATCAAATCTTATGGCTTTGATCAGAATGTTGATGAGCCTTGTGTTTACAAGAGAATCATCAACAATTCAGTAGCTTTTCTTGTGTTAAACATAAACTGAAGGATCTCTTACTGAACAGTTCCATGAGCATGTTCAGATCGCTCCGATCTCACAATGACCGAAATACAACATTATACATTCATACGAACAGTTATGCAAACAAACACTAGCTGTCAGAATGCTAAGAACAAGATAAATAACAAGGGAGAGAGTTCCATACCAGTTGAAGACAATCTTCGACACTTTGGAAATCACCGCAGCGGAACCCTCCAAACGATATACCAATGCCCAACAATAGCGTCAACAACAGCAACACAAACACCGCAGGGACGACACCACCACTAAAGAGCACCAGGTATTCTTATAGTAAAAATCCGAAGGGTGGTCTTTGGTGAATTTGGTAGAGGAAGGAGGAAACACAAATCGTGTAGGCGATAAGCAAGTGGGAGGGAAAAAGGCACTATCGCAAGTAGAATGCTTATCATTTAGGAGAAGCTACACGATCGTGTAGGATTTACTGAACGATCGTTTATGAAAAGGTATACGATCGTTTATCAAAATTGGCACACTATATGATCGTTTAGAGAAGCTATCCGATCATGTAGGAAATAATATGCGATCATTTAGGCACAAGGTAGACGATCGTTTAGGCGAAGATGAGCTATCATATAGTCTCTCGATTTTACGTAAGCGATCGTTTTCTTTTCTTCTAACGCGCGCTTGCGATTTCTTTTGGACGATTGATCAAAATGAAAACTATTTTCATTTTAATTCATCGGTTACAATAACCAACGTTGCCCCACTAACCCACATCCAAACGTGAATTTTGGATTAATTATCATATAATTAATTAACTAATTAATTAATAAATATAATCATATTATATTTTTATCCTATAATTTGATATTACATATCTACTATAGTATTTTCTCCTCTACTTGATATAAATCATATTTATATCTAATTTCATCCAAAATAATGTATCTTATACATCTAGTCAATTATATCATATATAATTAACCAATCCAATTATATCATATATAATCAAACTTTCTCTTGTCAATTTGAACATTTCAAATTAACCCAAATACTGGTTCTCAACTTTATCCAAGCTACTCAGGGGACCTAACGAACCTATGGCTTGAAGCTCTAATGGTCCTGAATAGCTGACTAAACTCTTTAGCCACGAGATCCACCATCCGTTAACTGTTAGGCATTCCACTAAAGACCAACAACTGAACTCTTCTTACCACAAATATATTTCTGTGTCCATCAGATATAACCAATCATGAGTAGGATGACCCTTCACAGATGCTCGTAAGTACAATTGGGCCAAATTACCGTTTTGCCCCTGTAGTTACATCTAACTCCTTAAGTACCACTGATTCCTCTAATGCACAATACAACATAGTCCAACTATGTGTGAACACCTATCGGGCCAAGAGAAGGTGTGTGGCGCCACATCGTTCAAGTCTCGGAATCAGCCCTTAAGGAAGCTATCTATCTACTTACCCCTACCTCGGGGAAGGAGTGAATTCCATCTTGTGTAGCTGAGTTCTCAGCTCCCAAATCAGACGAATCCCCAAAATGGTAGGTTTGAATCGGCGACTTGGCCACTCGTACCCATACAAATCAAAGGACCGCCCTCAATGGCAGAAGTTCCCAACTCACTCAGGATTGAGGTCATGTTACCTATGGTCCTCCTAATGAAGTCAAGTCTCTGTCATGAACGGTGTTATATAATGAGACGTTAACACTTCGTGGTCAAGTCTTATACAAACTCTTTGTATAGGATGCCCCTGCTCAGATGTCCCCAACACGAATGATCAGGATCAGACCATCTGTGACAAGTCACAACATTTGTGACCATTCCACAAAGCGGGCCGCATCCATAGCGTTACCAAGATAAGGTTTCCCTCCTATATCCATATACTACAGACCATTTTAGTTATCACTCAAGACATGATCTACTTGTATCTCACCACATACATGCTTGAGTCACATACAGATAACCAAGGATTTTATGTTTATTGGTTTTTGGTAAAGCAAATAAAACAAGCAACTGAGCAAAAAAGCAAGATATGAAGTAAATATCATATATTAACAACACAAGCGTTCGTACAAACTGTTTACAAATTACAGGACACGAGACTTTAGGGCATCAACCCCAACATAAACAATATCCTATTCATTGGAAATGATGTAGGCATGTTAATTGAAATTAAAAATTGGCTAGCGACCCAATTCCAAATGAAAGATTTGTGAGTGGCGCAGTTTGTTCTAGACATTTATATCTTTAGAGATCGAAATAATAAAATGTTAGCCCTGTCTCAAGCATCATACATTGACAAGATGCTTGCTAAGTTTTCGATGCAGAACTCCAAAAGGGGTTTACTCGCTATCAGGCATGGAATTATTTTGTCTAAGGAACAGTGTTCCAAGACACCTCAAGAAGTTGAGGATATGAGACAGATCCCCTATGCATCGGCTGTTGGTAGCCTGGGAAGGAACTCTTATTCAAGAGAACCAGTGAGCTGAAGCAAGATCTTTCCAAGCCTATTGTAAAAGAATAAATGCATTCACAAACATATAGAATAGTGATGCATCTTCAAGAAAATTACAGCATGCTTTCTTAATCAAATACAAAAGTAATTGAGAGACATACCTTTAAAGAACTCTTCTTCTGGAAATCTCTTGCTCTCGTGATCAATCGACCAACAATATCTCACTCTCGTAAGCAATCGTCCAATCATCTAGCAATCATGAACTGTCTCCACGAATAACAACCCCTTGACACATAGAAAGGTCTTGTCTATCACATAGACTAAGAGTACTTGATCGTTTAGTAATCTCTCGTTCTCGTGAGAATTGTCTAGCTGATCATTTAGTCTCTCATTCAATCATTTACATGATTGTCTAGTAAATCTTGCTCGACTGTTTAGTCTCTCATGAAGGCTATCGTGTAGTCTCTCATGAATAAACGATTAGTTATTCACTAAATGAAGCAATTCTTTGTAAAATGAAAACTCTTTGCATTTTATCCTTCAATTATTCAAAACTGAAAATAACCTCCCACTTGCATGGTTAATGGAGAAAATAACCAACCAAAACCAATTATCACATAATTGTTTTTATTATAAATAAATATAATAACTAACTTATCATATTATATTTATAATCTATACTTTTAATATCACATCATATGTAATATTTAAACCATAGTTCTTTTCTAATTTATTTAATATAAATCATATTTATATCAATTCCTCCAATCAATGTATCTAATACATTAAATCAATTATATCACATATAATTGAACCAACTTAATTATATCATATATAATCAAATTCCCTTTTGTTAATTTGAACACTTCAAACTAACCCAAAAACTAATTCTCAACTCGAATCCATTGAGCTACCAAGAGGATCTTATGGACCTGTAGCTTTAGGCTCCAACGATACGTGAATAACTGACTAAACTCTTTAATCATGAAAACCACCACCTGTTAACTACCGGGCACTCCACTAAAGATCAGCAGCTACACTCTTCCACTACAAATATATTTCTGTGTCCATTGGATATAATCAATCCACAGTACGATAACCCTTCACAGATCGCTTGTAAGTACAGTTGGGCCAATTTACCGTTTTTGTCCCTGTAGTTACATCAAAATCCTTAAGTACCACTGGTTCCTCTAATGAACAATACATCATAGTCTTACTATGAGTGAATACTTCTCAAGCCATGAGAAAATGTATGGCGCCACATCGTTCAAGCCCCAGAATCAGCCCTTAAGGGAGCAATCTATCTACTTACCCCTGTTTCGAGGAAGGAGTGAATGTCATCTTGTGTAGCTGAGTTTCTAGCTCCCCAATCAAACGAATCCCCAAAGTGGTAGGTTTGAGTCGGCAATCTGGCCACTCGCACCCATGCAAATCAAAGAACCGCCCTCATAGCCAGGAGTTCCCAACTTACAGAGGATCAAGGTCATGTTACCTATGGTCATCTTAGTGAAATGAAAGTCTCTATCATGAACGGCGTTATATAACGAGACTAAACATTTCGTGGTCCGATCTTATATAAACTCCTTTATATAGGACACCCCTGCTTGCATGTCTCCACATGAATGATCAGGATCAGACCATTTGTAGCACTTTACAACACTTGTAATATCTACAAAGCAGGCCGTATCCGTAATGTCACCAGGATAAGGTTTCCCTCCTTTATCCATATACTACAGACCATTTAGATTATCACTTAAGGCATGATCCACTTATATGTCTCCACATACATACTTAAGTTACAACGATATCTAGGGATTAATAACAGGTAGAAATACACGTTATTATAGCTCAAATAAGTAAAACAATGAGAGAATGCGACGATAAAAATAAACAATATCATGTCCAAAAGCGCTAAACTGAAGAAATTGCGATCGCATGCACCCATCGCATAAAAGCAGTTAATTTACTTATTTTGTGTAGGAAAAATATGTTGGTGCAAAGGAAATTGCGATCCAAAGGAATTAGGCATCCACGCGCTTGCAAGATTGCGATTGAAAAGTCATGTGATCGCATGCGATCGTGAGAAGTTGCTCAAGAAGGTGGCCACAAAAATACTGTGCATCAAGATGACAACATAATAAATCATGATGGGACGGAAAGCTGATGATGATCGAATCCGAATTTAGTTGACAAGTTATTAAAGCCACACTGTAGTAAGTACACTCAACTTTCGGTGACCATTAATCGGTGTATCAGAGTAAGAGATTTAATGACCGCCCATCATTGCAATCATTAGAGAGAAAGGTTGTTTCACCTTGAGCTCTATAAATACCGAAGTCCACCATCGTAACGGGGGTTAACAAATCAGATATAGAGATCATATACAAGTTAGAGAGCCGTTAGTCTATTCACGTACATACTCATACTTAGATTTAGAGGACGGAGACAAGCTAGGAGACGAAGAAGCCAAGAGATCATTCCCGGACAGATCGAGACACTATCGGAAAGTGCTACAAGGAGAGAGGGCCAACACTTGCGAGAGCAAGAATATTCATCTGGATAGAGTTGGAGTGGAAAAGACAGTGTAAAAGGACACGGAAAGCAAGATATTGCTTATCGGGCTTCTTATCTCTAAATTCCATTACTATTTTATATTCAGCACTTTATTTAGAAAATGGAAATCTCATTTAAATCTATGTTCAATCTCTCCACACTTCGCATGAGTAGCTAAATTCCCGAATGGATTGAGAAGTACTTAGTTGGCATGACTTAAGATTTACATTTTATGCGATCATATTGTCTTATGTATGCATCATTCACTCTTTAGAGATACTTGAGAAAGTAGTCTAAAGAAAAAATCTAGACTTGAAAGAGTCAGATTAAAATCTAGGCTTGAGAGAGTCAGATTAGAACTACATAAGCAAGAAATAGAAACTTAGACATAAGTTCTATCGCTATTTACAGATCGAATGCACCCTAGAAATAGGATATGATAGTATGCGGTTACCATGTTTTATGTGTGCATCATCATCGCATAGACAAGAATAGAGGCTTAGACATAAGTCCTATCGACTTTTTCATATACATCGCATCCGTCCTAGAAATAGGAATTATGACATTTGCATTGAGAGATGACATGTTGTTGTTTGTGTGTAGCATGATCCCATAACTTGTATGTAATCTTAGGAAATGTTAATTAAACCCCTTCTCAACCCGTTCATCGAATACTCATTGTACTTCTCGATTTCATCAACTCTTCGTTCGAACTCCGCCACATAGGAAATTTTCTTAATCAAAACACCACCCAACTTATTTGTTTTTACCACTGCAAAAAAGTCAAAGTAACTGTCGCATATTACTCAGTAGTCCCTGTGTTCGACCCTGGACTTACCAGGAAACCTAGTGAGGCTTATACTTGGGTCTTATTAGGAAAAATTGCATGTGCAACGCATAACACATCACCTCAAACTCACACTATAATCGCATCATATTTCACAACGCATCAAGTTTTTGGCGCCGTTGCCGGGGACTACGGCAGTACATATTGCGCTAATAGTAAACCTTTTGATTTTCTTTGCAGCTTTTGACCTCTATGCACTGCCATTCCTTTGGTAAGGAAGAAGCAGGCGTCGCATGAGCGAAGGATACGCTCCTAAGCCCAACTACGACCCAAAGATCGAAAGAACGTTCCGAAGAAGACAAAGAAACAACCACCGACAACAACAAGAAAGAAATCTCATAATGGCAGAACAACTGAAAGAAAGAGCCGCAAATGCAAACAACATCATGGCAAACCCTATTCTCCTGGCGAACGACCACAATAGACCCATCCAGTACTATGCGTCACCTAACCTATATGATTTCTCCTCAGGAATCATGAAGCCAACTCTGGACGGATCAAGGTTTGAGATGAAGCCGGTTATGTTACAGATGATCCAGACAGCCGGACAGTTTGGTGGAAGGCGTGGTAAAGATCCGTACGCCTATCTCCGGAGTTTCATTGAAATCTGTAACACTTTCGTGTTCCCAAATATCTCCACTGAAGAAGATTGACTAACGTTGTTCCCATTTTAGTTATGCAATCAAGCAAGGAAATGGACATATTCCTCGAACCAGGGGAGATAACTTCGTGGGAATAGGTTGTAGAGAAGTTCATGAAGAAATACTTCCCTTCTATCGAGAATGCAAAAAGGAGGAAGTTAATTACAAATTTTGAACAGGAAATAGACGAATCGCTCAGTGACATGTGGGCGAGGTTTAAAAGATTAGTGCGAGATTTTTCGACCAATGGATTACCAGACTGTCTCCAGATGGAAATATTTTATCACGGATTGAATCCTGCATTGCGGATGGCTACAAATGCAGCAGCAGCTGGTGGTCTGCTTGATAAAACTTATGATGAGGCGAAGAATATCCTTGATCGCATATCAAAGAATCATGAAGATTGGCAGGAAAGCGATCAACGAATAAAACTTCGAGAAGGTAACGGAAATAACGGTGCCACCGCATCTCTACATAATCAAATGAAAGCGATGATTAATCTGTTACAGGGCATCGCAATCAATAACCCTGGAACGCAAAGAGGGAAAGTCAATGCAATTGAATAGACGAGCACGAGTTGTGCTACTTATGGAAAATCGCATCCGGTTGAAGAATGTCCAAGGAACCCACAATCAGTATACTTCGTAAAGAACAACCCTTTCTCTAATACATACAACCCTAGGTGGAGAAACCACCCCAATTTTGCTTGAAAAAATACCCAACAACAAAGTTATCAACCTATGGCACAAAAAGAAGAACCGCTAGGATTTGTCCAACAAACTAACGATCAACCGCAACATCAAGCCAGCAGCTCGCAAGCACCCCATCATCCTCCCTGGAGAACTATTAAAGTAGTACATTGAGAAGAACGAGACGGTCCTCCAGAACTAGGCAACTTCTATCCGTAATCTAGAAATCCAAATAGGACATATTGCGGGAGAGCTGAAAAATAGACCACAAGGGACGCTGCCAAGCTCAACTGAGCTCCCTCGCAACCCGGGGAACACAGGAAAGGAGCAATGTCGAGTAGTTACCTTGTGAAGTGGAAAGATGAAAACGGAAGAAAAGAAGGAGCCGAGCAGGACCAATCCAATTATGATGGAATCCAATAACTCATTTATGCAAAATGAATCAAAAGAGCATGAGACGATGGAACCGGAAGTTGCGTCCACCTCTAACCCTATTGAACACGAAATAATGAAGATACAACTACCACCGTTCCCACAAAGACTAAAGAAGAAGCAAAATGATGAAGTTCAGTATCATCGCTTCATGGAAATGTTAAAATAGCTACACATCAACATTCCATTTACAAAAGCGATAGAACAAATGCCGAAATATGCTAAGTTTTTTAAAGATATGGTGTCAAAGAAAAGAAGCACGAGAAAGTTCGCAATGGTGGTACTAACGCAAAAGTCAAACACCATAATCCCACTGAAGATGCGTGACCCAAGAAGCTTTACGATACCCTACTCAATTGGTGGGATCTATATCGGGCAAGTGCTATGCGACCTTGGGGCCAATATAAATTTAATGCCCCTTTCAGTCTTCAAACAGTTGAACGCGGGGCAGCTGACGCCCACGACGGTGACTCTTTAGCATGTGGACAGGTCTCTAGTTCACCCGGAGGGAAAGTTGAAGGATGTCCTGGTCATAATTGATAAATTCATTCTACCGGCTGACTTGATCATTCTTGACTATGAGGCAGATAAAGATGTACCCATCATATTAGGACGACCATTTTAATCTACTGGTCGTGTTTAAATTTATGTGTACAAAGGACAGATCACGGTGAGTATAAATGGGAAGAATCTCAGGTTTAACATCATCAAAGCCATGAAGTATCCAGAAGATGAAGACCTATTCGATTCTGACAATGAACACAGTTGTAATGAAGAAGTGGAGTCCGAAGAAGAAGATGAAAGAGAGGATGCGGCCGCATCTGTAGAAACCTGCAATGTGATCACAGAAAACAACAAACAAAGAAGAAAATTTGAATTTGAAGGAAGAGAGAAAAACACAAAAACCTTCCTTAGAACAACCGCCTACCGTGGAGATGAAAACTCTGTCAAGTCATCTGAAGTATTTTTTTTCCTTGGGCAAAATGAAACCTTGCCGGTGATAATTTCCTCTGCGCTACAAGAAGAACAAGAAAATGCGTTGCTTAGCATCCTGAAGAAATACATAAAAGCAATCAGGTGGACACTAGCAGATATAAGAGGAATCAACCTAACATACTACATGCACAAAATACGTCTCGAAGAAAACCAAAAAGGGTCAATCGAACCTCAGCACAGACTGAACCCGATGATGAAGGAGGTTGTGAAAAAGGAGATCATTAAATGGTTGGACGCAGGCATCATATACCCAATCGCTGATAGCACGTGGGTCAGCCCCATGCAATGCGTTCCCAAGAAGGGAGGAATGACGGTAGTCCCGAACGCAAACAATGAGTTAATACCAATGAGGACCGTCACTGGCTAGTGGATTTGCATGGACTACCGAAAGCTCAATGCAGCGACGAAGAAGGACCATTTCCCTTTGCCTTTTATCAACTAGGTGCTAGACCGCCTAGCATGAAATGATTACTTCTATTTTTTTTACGGGTATGCGGGCTACAACCAAATAATGATCGCACTTGAAGACCAAGAAAAGACCAAATTCACCTGGCCATATAGAACATTTTCTTTTTGCCGCATGCTGTTCGGATTATGCAATGTGTTGAGCACGTTTCAGATGTGGATGATGGCTATCTTCTCCGAGTATCTCGAGGATTCAGTGGAAATTTTTATGGACGACTTCTTAGTTTACGGGCAAACGTATGAAGTCTGTCTGAACAACTTAGAGAAGATATTAAAGAGATGCGAAGAGACAAATCTTGTGTTGAATTGGGAGAAATTCCATTTCATGGTGAATGAAGGAATTGTGCTCGGACACAAGGTTTCCAAGGAAGGGCTAGAGGTGGATAAAGCGAAAATTGAGGCCATTGAAAAGCTTCCACCTCTAGAAAATGTGAAGACTGTAAGGAGTTTCTTGGGACATGTAGGATTCTATCGTCGATTTGTGAAGGACTTTTCAAAGATAGCTCGACCATTGAGTGTGTTGCTAGAGGCCGACAGAACTTTTGACTTTGATACACAATGCCTCAATGCATTCAAAGTACTAAAGAACGCATTAATTACCGCTCCTATTTTGATCGCACCTGACTGGACAAAGCCATTTGAGCTAATGTGCGATGCCAGCGGTTATGCGATGGGGGCAGTGTTAGCACAGAAGGAAAAGACAATGCTACACCCCATCGCATATGTGAAGAGGACATTGAACTCCGCCCAGGCAAACTACACTACCATAGAGAAGGAGCTTCTTGCGGTGATCTTTGCACTAAAAAAATTTAGAGCTTACTTGCTGGGATCCAAAGTGATAGTTCACACCGACCACTCAACAATAAAATATTTAATGACCAAAAAAGATGCAAAGTCGAGGCTAATCCGATGGGTTTTCCTCCTCCAAGAATTCAACATGGAAATAATTGACCGCAAAAGGACGGAGAACCAGGTTGCTGACCACCTATCGAGATTAGAGAATCCAGAAGTCGACCGCATTCAGTCGAAAGTGAACGCATCCTTTCCAGACAAGCAGTTGTTCAAACTTGAAAAATTACCATGGTACGCAGATGTTGTCAATTACCTGGTCTGTGAGCAATTTCTAGAGAATTACACAACCCACCAAAAGAGGCGACTTATGCATGAATGTAAATCCTACTATTGAGACGAGCCGAATCTTTACAAGAGGGGATCAAACCAGATCTTTCTACTGTGTGTGCCAGAGACTACTTATCAGCGCATACTTTCCCAATGCCATGACTCACCCTATGGCAGACATTTCAGAGGTCAACGCATAACAGCAAAAGTGTTACAAAGTGGGTATTATTGGCCGACTCTATTCAAGGATGCGCGAGACTATTCTATGAAATGCGACAAGTGTCAACGCACAGGAAACATTTCATGGAAGAATGTGATGCTGATGAATATTATATTGGAATTGAAACTCTTCGATGTGTGGGGCATAGACTTCATGGGACCATTTCCACCATCAAATGGTCACAAGTACATTCTTTTGGCCGTCGATTATGTCTCCAAGTGGGTTGAAGCGGTATCATGCATCACAAACGATGCGGCGACAGTCTCCAAATTCTTGCGAAGAAACATCTTCACTCGTTTTGGCACCTCACGTGCCATAATAAGTGATGAAGGCTCCCACTTTGTCAATGGCATCATTTAAAAACTACTGCTCAAGTACAATGTCCATCATAAGGTCACCACCGCATATCATCCCCAGAAAAACGGCCAAGCCGAGGTGTCTAATAGGGAAATCAAGTTGATTCTAGAAAAGGTGGTGAATCCCTCACGCAAAAATTGGGCCATGAAACTTAATGATACCTTGTGGGCATATAGGCTTATAAAACACCTATAGGCATGTCCCCATATGCGATGGTGTTTGTGAAGGTATGTCATTTACCACTGGAATTAGAGCACAAGGCACTGTGGGCAGTGAAGAAGCTCAATTTTGATTTAAGGACTGCAGGGGAGGAGAGAAAACTTTAGTTGCTTGAGCTAGACGAATAAAGAATTCAAGCATATGAAAATGCCAAGATCTACAAGGAACGTGCAAAGTGTTGGCATGGCAAACGACTATGTGAAAAGAATCTCCAGGTTGGACAGAAGATCTTGCTATTCAACTCTAGGCTATGACTCTTTCCCAAAAAATTAAAGTCACGCTGGTCCGGACCATTTATAATTAAAGAAGTATTCACGCACGGTGTAGTCAAATTAACCAATGAAGAAGGGACCAGCACATTCAAGGTCAACAGGCAAAGAGTCAAGATGTATCACGGAGGAGACTTTCATCGCGAGAAAACCTCCATGGACCTGAGGAATCCTGACTGAAGAAGAAACGAGCAGTCCTTGCATTGATATGTGACACAAACTCATTAGGGATGCAATTTTTTTGAAGTATCCTTTTGGTATCTTTCTTTCATGAACTTACCTCACTTTTTGTATAACCACTACTCTTCAGAATTTCCAACTCTGTCTTTCATATTTTTTTACCCTCTTGATATTTAGTAATGATTGTAGTGAACGATTGTGGTGGAGCTACGCGATAACATCAAACACGCGACTAATTCAATCAGCCCATCGCATTCGAGGAATCAACCCATCGCAAGCAAGGATGCGATCACAGATGATGCAGGCAACAGAGTAAATTTGGGGTTGTATCTTTCTTTGACTCTTTTATTCCAAATTTTGCACTTCTCGCATCTCATTTTAATATTGCTAAATTTTATTATCGTATCCTCTTTAGTTTGATGCAATCATTGAAATTTGATTACTTTATTTAGTCACCGCATTCTTCCCTGTACCAATTATGATTTCAATGATGAAATTCATGCCTTTATTTCTTATCGCATGTACTAGAGTCAACTTAATTTCAGGACAGTCAATTCATGAAACATTTCTAAAAGTTAGCAGTCCACCAACTTTATTTCAAAACGATTTTTACGAAATTTCCTAAGAGCATCGCATGAGTTATTTCGTCTATCAGCAATAAGGACATTGTTGTGTATAAATTTGAGGGTGCTAGTATTTATTTTCAACCTTGCTACTTTTAGAATTTCAATAAAAAAAAATCATAATGTTGAAATCGGATCCTACTCGTAGTTGGATGGCTGCATGACACCCGTGGGGGCAAGCCAAAACGAAGGTGGGAATCATGATCAACGCACAAATCAAATGATCGCAACTTCGCTGCCAGATAAAGAAATGGGCATGAGTTTAGACTAAGAAAGAGCGCCTTGCTCGTAGTTGGATGCTCGCATGACCCCCGTGGGGGCAAGCCAAAACGAAGGCTGGGCACTTGGATCAGCGCAAGATCACAAAAAGAATATCTAAATCGTGCAAGGATAAAAATCACTTGGAAACACGCTGGTTGGAGAAAGTTTTGAAATAAATCATGCGATCTCTAGGAAACGAGTAAAGTTTTTTTTTTTTAAGATTAAACTTGCGGTCCCTAAAAATTAGAAATATTTTAGGAAGGGATTAGGATAGAAATTAAGAAGGCGTTGGTTCATGAAATTCGAATAAGGCACCTTGAGAAATCTAGGTAAGGTAAAGGCGGTTGACTCTTAAAAGAAAATCTTTAGTTTATGCTTGAGGACAAGCATTGTTTTAAATTTGGGGGTATGATAACGGATAGAAATACATGTTATTATAGCTCAAATAAGTAAAACAATGAGAGAATGCGATGGTAAAAATAAGCAATATCATGTCCAAAATTGTTAAACTGAAGAAATTGCGATCGCAGGCGGCCATCGCATAAAAGCAGTTAATTTACTTCTTTTGTGTAGGAAAAATGCATTGGCGCAAAGGAAATTGCGATCCAAAGGAATTAGGCATCCGCGCGCTTGCAAGATTGCGATCGCATGCGATCATGAGAAGTTGCTCAAGAAGGTGGCCGCATAAAGACTGTGCATCAAGGTGACAGCATAATAAATCATGATGGGACGGAAAACTAATGACGATCGTATCCGAATTTAGTTGACAATCTGTTAAAGCCACACTGTAGCAAGTACACTCAACTTTCGGTGACCATTAATCGGCGCATCAGAGCAGGAGATTTAATCACCACCCATCATTGCAATCATTAAAGAGAAAGGCTGTTTCATCTTGAGCTCTATAAATACCGAAGGCCACCATTGTAATGATGGTTAACAAATTAGATATAGAGATCATATACAATTTAGAGAGCCGTTAGTTCATTCACGTACATACTCATACTTAGATTTAGAGGACGGAGACGAGCTAGGAGACGAAGAAGCTAAGAGATCATTCACGGACAGATCGAGAGACTGCCGAAAAGCACTACAAGAAGAAAGGGCCAACACTTGCGAGAGCAAGAATATTCATCTGGACAGAGTTGGAGTGGAAAAGACAGTATAAAAGGCCACGGAAAGCAAGATATTGCTTACCGGGCTTCTTATCCCTAAATTCCATTACTATTTTCTATTCAACACTTTACTTAGAAAATGGAAATCTCATTTCAATCTATGTTCAATCTCTCCACACTTCGCATGAGTAGCTAAATTCCCGAATGGGTTGAGAAGTACTTAGCTGGCATGACCTAAGATTTACATTTTATGCCATCATCTTGTCTTACGTATGCGTCAGTCACCATTTAGAGATACTTGAGAAAGTAGTCTAAAGATAGAATCTAGACTTGAGAAAGTCAGATTAGAATCTAGGCTTGAGAGAGCCAGATTAGAACCGCATAAGCAAGAAATAGAAACTTAGACATAAATTCTATTGCTATTTACACATCGCATGCACCCTAGAAATAGGATATGATAATATGCGGTCAACTTGTTTTATGTGTGCATCATGCATCATTGCATAGATAAGAATAGAGGCTTAGACATAAGTCCTATTGACTTTTTCGTATACATCGCATGTGTCCTAGAAATAGGAATTATAGCATTGGCATTGAGAGATGACATGTTGTTGTTTGTATGTAGCATGATTGCATAACTTGTACGTAATCTTAGGAAATGTTAGCTAAACCCCTTCTCAATCCGTTCATCGCATACTCATTGTACTTCTCGATCTCATCAACTCTTCGTTCGAACTCCGTCGCATAGGAAATTTTCTTAATCAAAACACCACCCAACTTATTTGTTTTCACCACCGCAAGAGAGTCAAAGTAACTGTCGCATATTACTCAGTAGTCCCTGTGTTCGACCCTGGACTTACCAGGAAACCTAGTGAGGCTTATACTTGGGTCTTATTAGGAAAACTTGCATGTGCAATGCAACAGCTCTACTGTACTTATGAGCAATTTTTGAATGGTCATCAAACTATTGACTAATTATATCCAATGGACACAAAAATATATTTGTAGTGCGAAGAGTGCAACTATCGGTCTTTAGTGGAGTGACTGACAGTTAACAGATGTTGAATAATTTAATTAAAGGAGTTTAATTAATTATTCAAGTACCATTGGAGCTTCAATCTACAGGTTCATAAAGTCATTATTCAAGTACCATTGGAGCTTCAATCTATAGGTTCATAAAGTCCCCTTGTAGCTCAACTGAGATTATTGAGAATAATTTTGGATTAATTTGAGTTGTTAATTTAAATTAATTGTATGTGATATAATTAATATAATGTATTTGATACATTATAATATAAAGTTTATTTGAGAGAAAATAAATATTTGAATATGATTCAAATATTAATATGTGAATTAGATTCATATAATTAAATTTAATATAAATTTGATTTATATTAAATATCATGAATGATTGAGAGAATTAAAAATTATAGGTTATATTGTATTTGATACAATATAAAAACTATAGGTTATGTATTATATTTGATATAACATAATTATATATATATATATATATATATATATATATAACTATGTTATAAATTTATTATTATTATTATTATTATTATTTTATATATATATATATATGTTATCTATTAAACTTCACTTCCCTTAATTCTCTGAAAAACGTGGGGATGTGGTGATTTCATTTACGGGCTGTTCATTCTTCTTCATAGAAGATATCATAGAATCGTTCTTTGTGTGTGGCTTTATCTGGGTTTTCCTATAGAAATCTTCCCTGCAAAATCTCCTCTCAAATTCTTCCTCCCTCGTCCCAAAAATATCAAAGCTCACACACTCTCGAGAATTCTCATACCCTACAGAGAATACATGTGGCTCTCTTTTGGTGGTGTCTAAATCTTTAGGATTACTGTACTTCTTATTCGAGGAGATTTGGTGAGTTTGTGATCGGATCAAGAAGGAGTTTCGTGAAGACTTTTAGCTTCAAGGGTAAGTAATTGTTTCTAACTCTAATTACTCCTTCTCTAAAAGCATATTGTAAATTCTATATAATGCATATTTTGTTCCCTGTATTTTTAATTTTGTGAAAATTGGGAATTGAGACCGATCCCACTTCCACTTTGGACATTGGGGTTCCTTTAGTTGTTACATGAGCTAAGAAATTCTAATGCTTCTTTAGCAGTAGGAAACTTTGGGGGCTTACTTGCTCATTTCCAAGTAAGACCCACTGTGATGGATGATGCTATCAAAGAGCACCCTAGGAAACCCAATCCTCAAGAAGTTAGCTAAGGAGGTGAGTTTGAACCAAAGAGACAGATTAGGTGTTAAGGCAAGATGGAGTCTTAACGATGGATAATGGGATATGTTTTCCTAGCAGTGTGATCTTGAAAAATGCGATTTTAGAAGAGGCTCATAGTTTAGCATATGCTATGAATCCAAAAAACACTAAAAAGTATATAACTTTAAAAAAGTTTTATTGCTAGACTGGAATGAAATATGATATAGTAGATTATGTGAATAGATGTTTGATCTATCAACAGGTTAAGCCGAAACGACAGAGACCGGGAGAACTTCTAAACCCACTCCTAGTGCCTGAGTAGAAATGGGAACATGTTACAATCGATTTCTTATTTGGGTTACCCAAAACTCCTAGTAGTTATGACGACATGTGGGTAATTGTGGATAGGCTCACATAGACAGCTAGATTTTTTCTAGTCAAGGTGATGTTTGCACTTGAAAAGTTGGTTAAGCTCTATGTAGACAGGGATTCGAGGTTAACTTCAAAAGTTCTGGAAAGTTTACAAGAGACTTTTGATACTAAGTTACATTCTCAAATAGATGGTTGATCAGAAAAGACCGTCAAGAACTTGGAAGATATGTCAAGAGCATGTGTGTTATAGTTTAAGGTAGTTGGGATGGCACCATATAAGGCACTGAATGGAAGATAGTATAGAACCCAGTCTATTGGAATGAGGTAAGGAAAAGAAAGTTAGTAGTACCAGAGTTAGTACAAGCTACCTTAGAGAATGTTAAATTAATTAGGGGAAACTTGGAGGTAGTCGAGATCATCAGAAAAGTTATGTAGATAAGAGAAGAAGAAAGTTAGAGTTTAACGTTGGAGATCAAGTCTTCTTCAGACTATCTCCATGGAGAGGTGGGCTACATTTTGGCAGGAAAGGTAAGTTGAGTCCAAGGTATATAGGGCCTTATGATATAGTAGAACGTATCTACCGTCTGCTTACATGTTAGCTTTGTTGGATTTTATGTCTTAAAACTCATGGTTTGTAAATAATAAACTCATTCTGTAAATCAATAAAGTTGTTATTGACGTTTGATTCAATAAAGTTGCATTGAATATATGAATTGCTTATTTCGTTTAAGAAATAAATTCAATAAACTAAAAGATCTATGACTATTACATGAGTACTTGAACTTTATGTGGAGACATACGAGTGGATCAGGTTCAAGTAAATAGTCTAAATGATCTATAGTATATGAATAAGGTTGGATGTCTTATTTTGGTAACACTATCGGATGTGGCCAACTCTGTAGTTGTTACAAGAAGTTGTAAAGTGCTATAAACGAAGTGATCCTAATTCGTACATATAGTGACATAAGGAGTGGGGGCTTCTTGTGTAATGAACTTGCGCAAGATCGGACCAAGAAATAAGTCACTCTTACTTTATAACAATGTTTACTGTTTAAGACTGACTATTTCAAAATGATGACCTAGGTAATTTGACCTTAATCCTAAGCTAACTATGAAGTCCTGTTTATTCGGGATTATCCTTAGATTGACATAGGTGACGGTTGGCTTAACAGCGCCGGTTTAATAAGCCTCCCATTTCAAGGGTAAAGCCGGGTAGATAGCTGGGGACATAGAGTGCAAGATGGAATTCACTCCTACTCACTTTCAGGGTTAGTAGAGAGGTTGTTCCATTGAGTGCTGACTTTGATTCTTAAACAAAGGGGCCCCATCCTCTCATTGGCCTGAGAGGGACTCGATTTGATGATTGGATCACAAACCAATTGTTCACTATAGGATCAGTGAGACTTAAGGAATAAGAGGTAATTTCGGGAGTAAAACAACCATTTGACCCAACCGTTATTACGAACAACCAGTGAAGGGTTAACTTACTAATCATGTTATATCGAGTGGACACAATATATCTATAGTGAGAGGAGTACAACTCCGAGCTTTAGTGGAGTGACCCAGTAGTTAACGAATGGGGGGTTAATTCGGTGTAAAAAGTTTTAACCCATAATTCTCAGATCGTTGAAGCCCATGATCTGTAGGTCCATTAGTACCTCTTACTAGCTCATAAAGGGATAAGTCTTAGAATAACATGATAAGTTAATTTGAATCGTTCAAATATGAATTAAGAGAATTAGTAATTATATGTCATATAATTACACGTTTAATTTTGAAATTAAATAAAATTGGAGAATTGGTTACTATTTAAATATGATTTAATTATTAAATCCATGAATAGGGAATCATGGTGGTGGAATTAGTATTGAATTAATTTAATATTTGATATTAAATTAATTAAATTATTTAATTAATTATTATTAATTTTATTAGAAAAATTAATTTTGTATTAATTTTTGTAAAATTAATTTCAGTTTTAATTTTTATAAAATTAATTTCAGTTTTAATTTTAAGATTGAAAACTGAAATTGAAATTTAATTTTGTAAATAGTTTCAAAATTAAATGGAAAATGAAGAAAATGAGAAAATCTCAAAGTGGAATTTTCTCACTTCTTCAACCTAGTAGCTCATTCATAGTTCCACTAATTTTACCGCTCAAATTCTCAAGCTTGAGCTGGAATTCATGCATAAGGTTTGTTGCTTAAAAGTCATGCAATATAAATTTCAGTTATGAGTGGAAATCAGGCATGCAAGTAGTTGAATTTTTCTGGAAAAAAAAAGTGTTTGAAGAAGTGTTCTTCACACTACTGAAAAACCAGTTCTTCACTTCCATTTCCCTAATTTAAGCTTTTTTTTAGTCCCACAACTCAATCTAAGGCTCCAAGAGAATAGTAGGGAAGACCTTGTGGTGATTCACAACTAAAGAAAAAAGGAGATTGCAGCTGAAGATCGTGATTCAAGAGGTACTTCAAAGGTTAGTATTGAAACTCTCTTTTTAGTTTATGAGCATGCTGAATTTGAAGCCAAAATTAATGAATTAGAATGATTAATGATCTTGTTTTTCTTCCGCTGCTTGTTTTTGTATTCCAATAAGCTTTGCCTATGAAGTATCTAAGACACATGATGTCATTTCTCAAACATTCAGCTATTAAGGACGAAGAAGCTTGCCTATGACAAGTTTGAATACTTTTTATAGAACAATCATGAATATCAATAAACTTCCTAAGCATCCACAAAACACTCTGCTTGTAACAGGATGTCCTCACATACCATTGACAACCATCTTAAACACATCAAAATAATTTGACGTTACAGTCTTAAATACAAAATTCTTCTTAACTGCTATCAAGTAAAAATAATTTGATAAAATCTCTTTACTAGCAAACACATCTTTTTCTTTCACATCACGAGCAATATGTATATCCATAATCACTTGGAAATCGCCATCATCAAACATAGTCTTAGAAGAAGGAACAATAGACAAATAATTCTCAGCTCCACTAGAAACAACATTAGAAGACACTTCCAAACATGAACTATTGACATGAGCAACCAAAGGATGTCGTGTATTATGTTCCTTAGCTAAAGTCAAAAACCAAGTTATATCCTTATCTTCACGAATTTGAACTACATTTTGAACCTCGTTCATAACAAAATCTAATAAAACCGAAAGTTCTATAGAAAAAATAGACACGTCCAAACAAATCTCCTTCACTATTAAACCCACAAAATCTTCAAAAACCATTATATCATCTACTAAAACTCCAGTAGATTTGTAACTCACATAACAATGTTTTTCATTCCATATTCCACTATGAAAAACAACTATTGGAATAACCATGTTTTAAAATTCCTGCGAAAGTAAATAAAAAAAACTCTTGAATAACAATATCGATAGGTTCTAATATAAATCAAAAGCAAATATAAATCTATCAATATCACTGAAACCAGTCCATAACTAGGCATGTCTTTCAATGGATATCGATAAAAAATAATAAACAAATAAAAAATGATAGCAATCATATATATTCTATTAGTGATAGTCACTATCATGATAGCCACTGATATCTTTCGATTGATGACAGTAGCTTCTAAACCCTACATTAATACAATGAAAATAGTAGAAAATCATAAATGACAAACAAAAAGTCAAAGCCGTAATATCAAACCAAAAAATATCAAACATCAAAATATACTGATATGTTTCTAGAAATATAATATAATATCAAATAAAAAAGTGAAGAATGCAAGCCTTAACTTAATTAATCAATCAAAACTCAAAATATCAAAGAAAAGTAAACAACGCAATGAACAAAGCAAAATTTCATGAAAGCACACAAACTCCCCTCACAATTCATCATATTCACAGTGAACTAAAGAAATCATTAGGTTCTTGAGAAAAAAGAGAAAGAAAAGAGTAAATGAGCTGAATAAATCGAGAAAAAAATGAAAAACAAAATCGAAAAAAAAAAACGCTCAAAGAGAAAACTCCCAATCGAAGATGCAATAGAAAAAAGAAAAACGAACTCACGAATTGAAATTGAACGTAATATCACGGAGAGAGACTGAATGGAAAGCTTCACGAATTGGAATTCATGAATTGAAATTGAGACTAGATGGAGACTGGGTCTTCGACTCCAGAACTTCACCGGGAAAAGAATGAAAACGGAAATGTAAAAAAGAAAAGTTAAGAGAGGGTAAATTTAGAATTTTCAAAAAGTAATAACTTGACCGATCGTGCTAATATTTTAGATGTGGAATATATGATGAGTTTTTTTTTTCCTATTTGTATTACTTGATACAAATTTCCAGATTTTAATATGGACCGAAAAACTTTCCATATGTATTACGATAAGCCAAGGCCCAAGATTGTAGGCCCACTAGTCTGTACCCTCCTCAGGGGGATTGTTTTCTTGGTATCTCCAGTTTGCTCCGGTTAGTCGCGGTGTTTGGTAATCGGAGCTCCGCCATGGGCGAAGCTTTATTTCATCTCGAACAAGTTCTCAGGTCCAAACAGGTATTTCACTTTCCCAACCTTCGCTTCCTCTTCCATTCTGAAACTTTCACATTATCAATCTCATTTGAGTTTCTCGACACAGCATATTTAAGTTTTTCAAGAATTGGTTGTTATCAAGGATCCACATAGAACCACCGACGAATCTTTTTTTCCATTTGTTTCTTGTTTTGATTAATCAGTTAGCTCCTATTCGGCATTCAATTGGTTCTTAGTTGAACAGCTGAACTAATTTTGGTTTGAGCCTAGAATTGCTATTCTTTTGCCGATCGGTTGATTTCAAGTGTGGTTGCGCTTTCTGCTGTCGAAGTCGATTTCTACGCTTTTACTTGTTTTTGTTCAACTTCATTTAACTTAATACGTCTACTCATTTCTGCAACATAGAACAGCTTGACGATCGAGGAAGCGAATTTGCTCCAAACATGTAGGTCTAAGGCTGTTCGAGATTTTACCCTTGGAGGACTCATTGGAGGTGGCGTGACATGGGCAGGTATGCTGTATAATGCGGCCGAGTTTATCTTCCTTTCATCTGAAAATATTATACAATGAGGATACCTAGAGGCCAGAGGGAGCATTTTGATTTTCAATTTACATGTGTTTGTGCCCCTAGAGGCTAGAACTTTTCAGCCAGATCGTTTCTATTTTTCAGATTTATACGGTCCTTTTTATTTAATAATCGATTTTATCTTGCTCTACTCAACAACTGTAGTTACCTTCCGGATGAATTTATGTATGCTAGTGCTCAAGTACTAATTCTCTTCACTTTAAAAATCAATATATAGAATCATAACTTCGTATAAAGTACTATTTGTTTGATTTTAGGTGATAATTCTTTTTAAGACAGGCAGCAAAAATACGTGTGGATTTCTTGTAGACAATACTCAATTTTAAGATCCCAAATGGTGCTTGCTGCCTGGTGGTAAAGGCTTGGGATATTTGGAGATACCATCGAAGGTCCTGGGTTTAAGCCTTTGGTATAAAATTTTTTTCGTTGAGCAGGCACTGGAGCGGGCAAATTCTTCTTAGGGATTAGTGGGGCAAGCCATGAGCATAATCCAAAGAGTAGAGTCCTTGACACTCGAGATATGTTTAAAAAAAAAAAAACAAATAAATAAATTGTGATGATAGAATAACTTGTTACCTCAATATCAAATAAAGATAAAACCTAGCTTAAAGCTATTTAAAGTTTGTGAAGCTGTGTGTCCAATCAAAAGAAACTGTGTTGTTTTTCTAGTGCACGGTTGCACACAATCAAATATATATCAGTTAAATGTTTGCGGCATCTTAAAGCTGCAGTTCCTTCTGTTCCCTCCGTCATTTATTCATTTAATTACTCTTTAGTTTGCTCTGGTAGGAACATGGAGGCTGAATAAATTCATTCGGTTAAATCTTTCTGGAGGTAAGATGAACTCTCTCTCTCTCTCACACGCACGCACTTTTGCAAAATTAATTGCTGATTTTTAGGCTGTGCAGAAATTACTTTTCAATTCATTTATTAAGGATTATATTTTGGCAGGAGCTGCTGCGCTATGTGGATTATGGAGATTTAGCCTGTCCCTAACTTCATGTGTCGATCATATTCTTGCGCTGCATGGAAGTAGGATGCAAAAGGAATTGGCAAATATGTAGGTCACTCGCCTTCATTAATATTGGAATTTTCTAATTAGTGCCATGCTAGTAAACAAATATTGATGTTCATGAAGAACCAGGCTAAAACAACCTTACGAGTCGGCTAAAATATCTGAATGATGTTGCCGCAGGGAGCTGTGACTATGAGTGAAAATCTAGCTATATTCCCTTTCGAGGGGTGAAGAGGTCATGTGACGAGGTTCTGGAGGTGGTGAGGTCTAATGCCTACTTGTAGGCATTGGTTACTCGGCCTTTTTGTAATTATAACATTGATGTGATTTTGTTTGATTTGAGTTCCTTCTTGTAGGTTGTGTTTTGTGACTCTCTCTTGTTGGACTTCTTTTTTGTATGCCTTTGTATATTCTTTTATTTTGCATCATGAAAGTATATTTATTTCTAATTTAATTTATTTTTCTTTTTTATGATGAAACAACAACTTTCATCTTAATGAAAGAAAGAACACGAGGGCATACGAAAAAAGACAAGCCTTAGAAAGGAAGCCGCAATGGAAACGACTCCAATTGAGCATAATAGTATCAATAGAATAATTACAAAAGCTCTTCAAAATTGAAATCTAAAGAGAGACGTGAAATCTAATGAGGGACCAAACAACCGAAAATTTCCTCTCTAAACCTTTAAACACTTTGTTATTCCTCTTTCTAAGGATCCTACTAGATAGCAAACACCTTGGTCAGCCATAATGAGCATAACAGAAGCCAGCGGTAATTTACTCTGTTTAAATTTGACGAAGTAGGTGTTGAGGTCACTATCCCCGCTTAGTGGCTAAGCAAATAGGTGTCATTATGCCACTCAGGTGCTGCATGAGGGCTGAAAATATCTCATGCGGGCTCAATTGGGGAAGCAAGGGGGCTAACCAAGCTAGTTAGGCACTTGAGTAGGTGCTCGAGTGCTGAAGTACTTGAAGCTGGTTTAATTAGAGAAAGAAGAGGGTTATCTACGTATATTAGTCAACGAGATGTAATAACTCATCAAGTTTTTATTAATGTTGCCATAGGCTAGTAAATTTCAGTGATAATGATCTTGGAATCTCGTACTATTTTTAATGACATTACATGGCGAGTTCTCTTGTACATGACCAATATTTATATTCTCATTGCAGTGTAGTTACGAGATATCACAATGATCCTCGTGCCATGCAGCTCATATCCAAGCATTTTTATTATGAGGAAGTGTTTGACGATTCAACCTTGGACCGGCCAAAGATAAGGTGGCGTTCTCGAAATTTCTTTAGTGATGATGTTGCTCATGCTCAGAGGACGCCTGATAATGACCCTAAGGACAACTTGCATGGGAACTCCCACCATGACTCATCCAACCGTGATTCAAGTGCCTACCAGAGTGATTCCTATGGTGATCCTGATGACAAAGGAAATGCTCTTGAGTTGAAGCCAGTGCTTGTAAGTTCAATAATTCAGTTTCTGTCCCCATCTGACTAATACTTCTTCAATTCTTTTATGATCGTTTACTCATGGTTTTTGCTTTTTAGTTCAAAAGAGAATTGTGTGCTATACTGATTAAAGGAAATCTTGTACATTCCAAGGAGGACACGGACATATTGGGATACCCTCTTTGTTATTATCATTATTATTTTAGATTTATATAAATTTAACATAAAATGCCAAATACACTCTACTAAAAAAAACATATTATGTCAAAGTTAATTAACAATAATAAGAGATGAAATGTTTAGGTTTCTAACTTCCATTTTTTATTTTCTTTTTTTTTTTTTTTTTATCTTCGGTTAAAAAAATGGGCTTTTCATCTTAGTTTTTTAATCTAAATTTAAAATATAATCGATTTGGATTTCAATTTGAGTCCAATATTAAAGGTTGGACATTTTCTCTCTAAAAACAATTTTCAGGCGTATCCAGAAAGTGTCCCAAATGTACGTGTTTGAAATAGGACATGAAAATTTGCATGTCGGACATGTTTCCGAATGTGTCCGACACGAACACTCTGCCTAAAATGGAGTGTCTATCCTTCATAGCTCAAGTTCCTAAAATTGAAAAGTATTGACCAGAGACGCAAGGAAAATATTTCCTTTTTCTCTGCAAGTTGCCTTGCACCAAAGGATTCAAGTAGGATGATTCACAGGGAGTCAGGAATGTAGGTGTTATGTTATGATGCCTCCTTGGTCAAACGAGCTTTTCTTATGCAAATAGATGGACATATCGCATACCTGAGTGACAAAACTTCGCACTTTATAAGAACTTGAACATCCAAGTGGAAAGAAAGTTGATTATTTTATATCATCACACTAAAACGAAATACATGCACACACAGAGTGTTTTTCTATCATTTTGTCTGATTTGAACTTTTGTTATATGCAGACTAAGCCTGGAACCGATGCTACGACCACAGACCCTCTAGATTGTATTTTTGGTACATTGGCCAGAGAAGAAGAAGAAGAAATTCAACACTCAAGTGCCTCTAGTCCATCTCCCAAATCTCACTCTCGCAGCAGAAGATACAATCGTCGGCATCGAAAAGGTAACCAGACAATGCCAACAAACTTTGAACATGTGTAATTTCAGGTTCTATCCATTCTAGGGAGATTTTATTTTCTAACGAAACTTTTCATTTGAATAAATAAAAAGGGACATTTTTGTACCTAACCATGTAATTGAAGAAGGAATGTTGAGACATTTATGCACTTCGAGGTGCAGTGTTATCATTTGCCTATCATAGGAAAGAAAAATGGTGTATAATCGTTTCCATCAGGGTCTTTTATGGTGGCTAACCATTACTGGATTAATGGATAGGATAGGATAGCCAAAGAAGCCATAACCATCCATACTGCAGAGACAATGCTCATAAGGTAGTTTTGTGGTGGTGGTTGAAATGGGAGAGCCACATTTCAGAGAACACGGTAATGGTTGAAGGTTGGAAACTCCAATCTCTTTTCTAGTTTCTCAATTCTCTTAACATCCTCAGGAAGATTCGTAGGGAAAAATCTTTCATCTTTCAGACCGTGTGGCGTGTCGAAGGCCTTACACAAGAAAGACGACTAGGAATACGCGTCAAGAATAAATGGTAAATGCCTTTTGTCAGACATTTAATACTATAATAACTAACTTGAAGCTTCATGCTTTGTCTTTTTTACATTAATATGAAATTCTTCCCCCTTTTTTAGTGGTTTTGTTTGAAAGATAGAAACCCATTACTTACGAGATAAACAACATATATTTCTCTGGTGGAAGTGGGGGTTTAGATGAGATGCTTTTTGCTAGTACCCATCATTTTTAATCTTTACATTGTGGGGTGAAAGATATTTGTTGGGTTCTTAGGCTAAGCAGTTGAAAGCAATGGAGTTGATTTAAAGTGAAAAAAAAATTGTTGGTTTCTGAATCTGAGCAGTTGAAAGCAAAAGGAGCGATTTGAAATTAAAATTGAAGCTTTTATCAATTTGGAATCTTTAAGCTTGATTGTGGCCTACCGCACGCATAGTGCCGCAATAGATATGAGACAAAACTCATGAACCCTACTCTTTTCTCTTTTCCTTTTTTAATTCAAACCTAAAGCTTCAATAGGTATGTAGATGTAATAATTGTAGATATAAGAATTTATTGTTTTTTTCTTTTTTTAAGGACATTTTTTCTTTTTGTAATATATTTTTGTTGAACACGGTGCTAATGTTACGTATATATTTAACTCAATTATTATTCCGATGTTGATGGCTCGGTAGCTAAAATTTTGTTGATTTGAAGCTTTTGTTCCTTGCTTAACATTTGTTCGTCTCACTTGAATTTTTACTCAAATGAATCGAATTGATAGAAAGTTGGGTTTTTTTTTTTATTATTTTTTTTATGAATTTCAAACTTGTAAGTGTTGCAATCTTATAATTATTGGCATCTCATAAGTTTTTGTTTAAAAATTCATTAAAAAACACACACATATATAGTACATAATTAATTGGATTGTCGAATAAAAATGACATTAAAACAATTTTTTTTGTTAGTTAGAAATGTATGTTTTTGGTAAAGCTTTCGGATCGTTAATTTGTGCAAAATTTTTTAGGGAATGTTTGGAGCACTTAATTGAGTTATGAAGCTTGAAGTTAAAATGTTGGAGGTAGGAAATTATTTTGAACTAAAGTAGTAATTTTTATTTGTTAAAAAAAGAAAAAGAAAAAAGAAAAGATGTGGCGAGAGACTAGCTGTGATGCCATGAAAAAGAAAACATTTTTTTTATCATTTATGTTTAGGTTAACTTTTTTTTTTTTTTTTTTTTGGAAATAATATCATATCAAACAACTAACCAAAGTCTACCAGATCCTCCTCGTCCAAAGTAAAGGAGAACCAATCAGGCAAACCAACAAAACCTCCCCTCTCTTCTTTAGATAAAGAAGAAGAGGAAAGAACAAAAGTAGTTTCAACATTACCATAAGATAAAACCTCAAGAGTCATGCGATGGGTTGTCCCATTCGCCAATCTGGGACACCAAACAAAACAAACAACCCAAACCGCCTCAATTAGGAATAAAATCTTCCCAACTAAATCATTCAATTTAGACAAATCATAGCTCTCGTGATTGAGGGCATAAACAAAATCCACAGCATCAGCAAAAGGGAAGCGCCATTGTGAATCTGAAGCATCATCTCAGACAAACCCCTAACCACAGTTAAAGCCTCCATATTTTTTATAGTCGATCCCAAATTGACTTTCTCACACCCAATACGGACTAAAGATTCGATAGAGTTACGCATGATCTAATTGATCCCACCTCCTTCCGATTACACCAAGACACATCAGAATTCAACTTCCAAAGTCCATCCACGAGTGGGGACCACGAAACTTGACTCGATGGGCTCTCTGGTCTACGCTGAGAAGCAGCCTCCATGGACTCAGAAATGAACTCTTTAGCATGCATATAGATCTTACATAAAAAATGGAACCACTTGGCTTAGATAAGATTGTGGTAATTTCACACGCTTATGTTAACTTGGTCCCTATATTAGCAAAAGTCTCAATGTCGTTTATATGTTGTAATTTATTGATTCTTATGATATTTATTGGAGTAAAGGTTAAATCAGTGTAACAAAATATTTAACATGGTGTTCTGTAGAGTAAGGTGACATTGATGTTACTAGCTAACAACTTCTATCACTAATTAATAACATTAATTGTTTCGAAAAAAAATATGATATTAATAATAAACTTCAACAAGACGAATAAATTAAAGTACATGAATGAAATTCGCTAAACATAGTTCAATTAATGGCATTTAGTACCTCGAGTCGTAGGTAGGGTATTAAGTTTCTATCCGTTTCTATTATATCATTAAAAAAATCTACGTTAAAAGTATTTTGATCCCTAAATTTTAATAGGAGCTACAATTTAATTTCATAACTTTAATTGATATAATATAGACCCTATGCTTTCAAATTTGTAACAATTAGTCCTTGAACTTTAATAATTAACACTTTAGTCCATGCATTTTATAATTTGGAATGATTTAGTCCCTATTTGAAAGATATTATTAGTATTTAATGAAATTTCATATACATGTAAATTGATAAACTGATCAATGATCAATTATTTTTTTATATAAAGTGTAAAGACCAAGTTATTACTTAATAAAAATTCACATTCACAATCTTGATGAGACCTTTTGTGATAAGGGCTAAATTGTTACCCATTTCAAATATAGGGTCTAGATTGGTACTATAAAACTTCAATGACTAAATTGTGACAATTTTGAGAGCTAAATCGTTATCAACTAAAATTTAAAGATTAAATGAAAATTTTCATGAAAATTCAAAAAGTGTTTCTAACCATTTTTTTAAAAAAATATTTCAAAGAAATATCACCAATTTAGAAATAATATGAATAACAATAAGTTTTACTTCAATTAAGAAAAGTGAAATGTTTGTTTGTTAATTTAAATAGTTTGATAAAATTTTGTTTTTCATTTCTAGAAATATCAATTGATATTAATATTTTATTCATATTTTCATCTACATTTTCATAAAATTATTCAACCATTTTATTGTACTAAGTTTCAGTTCTATGTCTCCCTATGTAATAATAATTAAATAAAACCTTAATGGTTTACTACTATCATATCATACTTAAAGAAAACAAAACCTATCATAATATGTATCCTTAATCAAAATGTCAAAGTTAGAATATTATTAAATTTAAAAATAACTTATTAAAAAATTAAAGGAGAATACAAAAGAGCAGTTCATATTATGGAATTTTATTAAATTTTAAGTTAAAAAATATTTTTGGACCTTAAATCTTTTGCAAGATTTCGTTTCTAGATTTTATTTTTGAAATCTATACTTGAATTTCTGGTCAAAATCTAAAAATAAAAATAAGTTTTTGAAAACATTTTGAAAATGTTATTAGATGAAGTCTTAGTATTTGTATTTTGAAAATAGTGATTTTTAAAATAGAAAAAATAAGGAAACTATTTACACAAAATAGTAAAATTTTAATCTTCTTTGATAGAGGTTCATGGAAATCTATCAGTATCTATCATTGATAGAAAGTCTATTATTGATTGACATTGATCTATCCATTTTTTTTTCTTTTGCTATTTTTATAAATAGTTAGACATTTTTTCTATATGTGAAAATTTTTCTTTTGAAAATGGTAACATTTTGGCTTCTCAATTTTTTAATTTAATAATTTAATTATGTATTTTAAATTTGGTATCTATTTGATTTCTATGGTAAAAAAGTCAATAAAAAATAAGTGTCTCCTTTTGTTATAAATAACAGACTTGAATTTTTGTAGTTATGAACATTCTTAATCAATTTATCGACATAAATAGGTAAGAAATTCTATTAAATCGTAACAAAAAGTTTCCCTATCAAGACTAAAATGTTACAAACCTTACCTATCTTAAAATTCACAGACTAAAATTATTATATATTAGATTATATATTAATATATAAATTAAATTTATTCATAGTTTAATATGTGTTGAATCATTACTTACATGTAAAAATTTTAAAGTTCGTTTGATACGATGAATTCAATTATAAAATTAGAGTTAATTTTAAAGTTCGTTTGATACGATGAATTCAATTATAAAATTAGAATTAATATATTTCTAGAGTTAGGAAGTTTGTGTTTAAAGTGCACAATTCTTTAATCTACAATTAAGAAATCTGTGCTTATGGTGCGATAATACATAGTTGAGTGATTAAATCAAAGGTATCTGATGTAGCTTTTTGTAATTTAAAAAAGTATCATTTTTTATGATTACTTTTGTTGCTTTAAATTTTTTGTTTAACCTTTCATTTGCAGATATACTTTCCTAAAATTTCAACATCCGATTTAGATGCTAACTTAAAATCTTCACACATATGCCAACTTAAATATTGTACTTGAGGTAGATATCTCAAAATCTTCGTTTCATTCAAAATTACAAAAACTAAAATTATGATATATTTTTGCATTAATGGAATGTATGTGTAAAATGCATAAAAAAAAATCAAGGGGATTTAGGACTTTTTATGACATCTTTATATCAAATTGTAGGTTGAGATTTATTATGCTATGTATGAGTAGGTGTTGGGAATATGATCAAAATCTCACGGTACTTAGGTAAGAGGATGATCATGGATATATAAAAGAAGACAATTATCACAAATTATATGAGACATTTTGAGTGAAACCAAAAGTAAAGTCATGAGCATTTATGTTCGAAGTAGACATTATCATACTATTGTGAAGATAAGTAGAAGTGGTGGATCAAAGATTAAATTGGGTTAAGAACGATAAAAGTTGAAAAACGATTGATGTGAACCTAAACTTTATTCAAAATATATTGTTTTAAAAGAAATAATTACATTAAGTATGGATTTATACTATCTCCTCTTCGTTCTTCCACTTGGTCAATAATAATAATAATAATAATAACAACAATAATATGACCGACTTTGTGATTTCATCAAAATTAAAGGTTAAAGATAGAAAATAAATAATATATAAAACTTTCCCTTCCTTTCTTCTTTTATCTGCTAAGCGATTCTTCCTCTCTGGTCTTTGCTCTCACGGCTCTTCCTGCATTCTCTTCCTCCAATGAATGCCTCTTTCCTTCCTTCCTTTCGATTCAATTTCTCAACTCTCTCAAATCCCTTATTCAAGTAAGTTCCCTTTTTCAGTCCCCATTTTTTAAGATCGGGGTTGTCATCCGATTCCTGTTTCTATTTTGTTTGATTGTTTTTAGACCAATTCGTTTGATTCCTTTATGATTTCCCATTCCCGTCCTCTGAACACCAATCCCATCAAGATTTCGATTCCTTTTGAAATTCGTCCGTCGTTTTTAACTAGGGCATCTCTGATTTTCCTATTGATTTGGGTTATAACGCTTGTTGTTGTTGTTTCTCCCGCCCCTTCAAAACCTGTTGTGACTGTGAAGAACGAGCTCGAAATCAACACCACCACCGCCATGAAGGTCCATCCATTGCCGAGGAAGCGCAATATCGCCATTCGGAATAACCCCACTTCGAGAAACTCTCTTGAAGATCAATCCCTTCTGAATAACCACAAGAAACTCAGGAGATTACCTCATATCTTCAATCGGGTCCTTGAACTTCCGTTTCGATCTGATGCGGATGTTTTGGTGGAGGAAAATCCCGATTGTTTCCGATTCATTGCTGAAACTGATGGTAACATTAGCGATAGAGTAAGGGCTCATGCTGTGGAAATCCATCCTGGGGTTATTAAGATCGTTGTCCGTGAAAATGAATCGTTGGAAATGGCAATGGATGAGCTCGAATTAGACATGTGGAGGTTTCGGCTACCGGAGACGACGCGACCGGAGCTTGCGAGTGCGGCTTTTGTTGATGGAGAGCTTATAGTTACTGTTCCAAAGGGGAATGAAGAAGAGAATTCTGAAGATGGTGGAGGAGATATTTGGGGAGATGGGAACGGGAGCTTCAGAGATGAAATGGAAGGTCGACTTGTTCTTGTACAGTAAATTGAATCCTTTCTCTTTTTCTTTTCTTTTTGGTTTTTGTACTAACTGTTGGAAATTTCCTTGTTCATCATTATTAATGCTATTCTAGATTTCCTGTTAATTTCCCATTGTTGAATCAGTTGATCCATTAGTTTAAAAGAAACTTAGAAAGAAAAACCAAACTGCTTCCTATCTGAATGATATTCATCACAAACATAGAACTTGATAACATAATACTCAACTCTGAAACATTAATCCCTTTTTGCAATTGTAATCTGCTTTAGCTAGCTTCTAGTAATTTGAACTCCTTTTCTTTTCTCCCCACATCAATATAGCCTGACCCCAGTATGTTCTTAAAACAGAATCTATATTTCAAATATGGGTTTTCTTTTAGGCTAATGTTTATATCAGAATCGTTATCTGTTGGCTTGAATGATGAACAATTGAGTTGGTAATTCAATTGGATAGTTTTACACTGAAGATGAAGCAGTTTCCATACTTTTCCCTTTGCTTTGAATTCTTAATTGCTAATATACAGTTATGAGATTTTGATTGTGAATGCATTTCTTTAGTGGTTTAGCCATTTTCTAGACATCATTTTCTCTTTCTTTTTTTCCCCCTCTTTTGCTCGTACCTCAAACACTTGTCCTTCTCTGTGGTTTGGAAAGTATGGCTTCTCTCTTGTCCATTTATGGGTCCTATATGTGGCCATATGCTTCCTTACTTTTTTGTATTTAAAACATATAATGTGGCACTTTTCACGCTAGCCTAACATAAAATAAAACCTTCTTTTAAGCCTTATTTTTCTCGTATCTGCCACGTTTAAGTTTGCCAAATTCTTATTCCTAAATCCTAACTGCTTTGCCTATTCTCATTCCTTAGATCTCTTTCCTTTTTCCTTTTTCCTTTTTCCTTTGGATGGTTGACCTGTTTATTTGAGTAATAGATGCCTTCATGCTCTTTGATATCTTTCATCTTTTTTAATCTTTTTCTATGGGTCATGTTTGGTATTGATTTAATAGTGGATGTAAACAGTAGATTTCCCCCTAAGCGTTGAGAATAATGATTCTCTTTTTTTTTTTTTTTTTTTTTTTTTTTACCCAAGTGGAGAAATTCAAACATCTTTAACTTTGGTATACCGTACCTGATAATTTTATCGTGAATTCTCGAAATTCTCTAGTTACAAATTTATGGTTTGATTGCATTATTTTGACACTTCTGCAGATATTTTCCTCCCTTTGAAAATAGCTTATTGTGAAATTGGAGAAATTTGACTCTTACCTTGACATAACATATAGATTCTATATTGGAAAAATGAGAGCATTGTGTGTGCCTAAATATACAAGATGACAAACAAAATACAGAAGAGTTAAATTCCATGTAGCTGACCATGTGAATCAAGCATTAATCCAAACTTTCATCATTTTATTGGTTTCGACTGAGAATCGTTTTCGACTTGGGATGATTGCATAGCAGTGGCCTAAAATCCCCTCCCATTATTATGACTAATTATCATGATGTAAAATTTTGGTTCAACATAAAGGTAAATCCTTTTCTACCCATCATCTAAAATAAAATTTTAAAAAGAAAAAAAAGTAGGTTGGGATTTGATTTTGGATTTAAGACATGTAGTATAAGAGTAAGAGGTGGATTTTACAAGTTCCTATTTACATGACATTGATATATAATCAACACATAATCTCATATTTAAGATTATACAAATTTAAGGACTAATAGTTTTCGTTTTCCATCTCATGAAAAATCCTTTTCACTCCGCTTAGTCATATCCCCCTCTAGAGGTATTTGATTGATAGGTTCTATAGGAATTGGACGATCCTATCTGACCAAATACCTAACGACAAACTCCTATCTTCCTTTCATTACAATATTTCTGAACTATGTGAACCAAATACATCAATGAATATTTTGACAAAATCCATTGACCTCATCTTTTCTCACATTGTTTTCATTAATAAAAATGGGAAGAGATTTAGATTTTATTTGTTTTTTTTTTTTTAACAATATCTACAGTGAAAAAATTATATCTTCAACTTTAAAGTTGATAGTACAAATGTTATGTAAATCTCTTATTTGTTTGTTTTTTTTTTTTTTAACAATACCTACAGTTAAAAAATTATACTTTCAACTTCAAAGTTGATAGTACAAATGTTATGTAAAAAGAGATTTAGATCTGTTTTATAAATATAATAGGATCCAATAATCAAGTTAGATCTCTTTATTTTTTATTTTGTAGCGCAACAGTAGATTTCCATGGCTTCATGTTCGGTTAAAGTTTTTAGTTTATCAAATTTAAGAAAAATAAGGAACACATTATGGAGGCATTTTCTTAGCCTTTATTCGGGGCTAACTAACTAATCAAAAGGCCTATAATAGAAATGAAAGAGAGAAAATACCAAAATCTGATCGTTTTTCAAATAGACAGTTTAATTGAAATACACAGTTTAATAAAATTCAATCTATAGATCAATCTCAATCACAAACATAAATGAATTATTTTTTTATCATGTTTACTCAAGCATTTTAAGAACTTAATTTGATTATAATTGAGGTTGTTTATTTTATATTGTCTCTATTTTTTACCATTATTATAAGGTCAATTAGTTACAATATCTGTAACGATAGAGTAATTATGACCGATTAATAATTCTCCCACTATAACAGTAACAATATATATAACACCAACTATGTCATTGTCTAAAGGACAAAAATTATAAAATCATTTACAAGTATATGAAAAAAGTTAAGAGGCTCCACGTAATTTTCAAATATAATTAGGTGCATCATCTTCAGCCACAAACGTAATAAAATATGATCCACTTTTTAAATTATCTGGGATAAATTACATTTGCAGGAAAATAAAGGTGGCGTTAATAACGTCCTCGTCGAGGAGAAAATACTTGCATTATCGCTAGACTCAAAGAACTACAAAAATACATTCGTAAGGATGGAAAAGCCAAAGGACAAAGAAAGGAGCCGACCTTTCTTGTCGTGAACACAGACACACGTCAACAGTAGGTGCAAAAATCATCGTCGTCATCATCCTGATAAAGAAAATGGCGGTTTCACCACATTCCACGAAGCTTCCTTTCTATGCAACAAATGGGATTATGTTTCTTTTTTTTCTTTTTTTCTTTTTCTTTGGGTGGGGGGATATCAAATATGTTCTGGTTTTAGCATTGTAATGAAAAGAAAGTACCTCTCTTCGGCATGTAGTGATAAGAAGTCTGAACCATACAGACTGAATCCCCTACTGAACTCCACAGATGCCATAAAAAGCAATCCGTCAAGCAACCAATGGGGACGCGGAAGTTTATCTGAGAAGAGTTCCAAAATTCTCAGGAGTTCAAATCACAAATAATCGTTTCTCGATTCAAGTGACCGACAACAATCAATGCTTGTTTCTAACTTTAATTTCATCATCCATTCAATATATAAGTAACAAAGACAACAATTAGGAGCAAAGCTGACAGTTTGGTCCAGTAGAGATTATAAAATGCATGGTGTTGAAAATTTGATAGGAAGGCCTACCGTGAAAACTCGTTGCAGAGGGTTAGTTTCCAATGGACCAAAATATCTCTACTCTACATTCCTTCTGGCAACTCCGCAACTGCATGGGTTCAGTATTTTGCTTCCTGAATCCAGCTATCTTCATAAACCAAGTAAAATCTCGATATCATACACTCAGCTTCATGTGAAACCATATGATACACAGTAAAAGCTACAAAAACCCACATAAGGCTAAATGAACCAACAAAGTTCAGTGAAATTTTGTGACATCATATTTTTGTGCCCGTGTCTCTACTCAACATCCAAATCGAAGTCCTCCTTGAGGATATCTTTCGGAGTCATTCCAAATCCATCAGCAACCTTTTCCATTCTCTTAAGTCTCTTTACTTCTCGTTTTATTTGGTCCACTCTGTTTGTTATGGCATTTTGTCCCGTTGATGATGTTTGATGTCTGAGTTCAGTTTGCTCCTTTTCAAGTTGCTGAAAGAGATTATGTAGATAATTTTTATGTAATAGAAGCCTTTCTTCTGCTAAATTATACTCGAACTCTTGTGATCTTTTCAGTCCCTGCAAAACCTGATCAATCTCGTCTTCAAGTTTTAGGGATTCAATCCAATGATCGAAAGGGGTGGACATAGTCCATTCTGAGCTTATAGTGGAGTCTGAAGCGTCATGAGAACCTTCTGTAGAATAAGCATTATCAGGTGCATCTGTGCATAAAATAAAAGATCATTCCCTTTTCTTTTTCTTTTTCTTTTTCTTTTTTATAAGAGTATACTACTTAATCATTCTCTTAACAGGCAAGAGTATGGAAGATTGATGGTGTAAATGGCTGTTGAACATACTAAATATTGGGCAGGTTATACATTAACCACTTTAGTGACATTGTTCCTAAGAAGAGTTTGTTCGAGTATGCAGAATAATCAGACACTATATTTAAATGATGAAATCTTTCTCCATAGTTATCAAGGGAGGGATTTGACGAAAAGATATTACCAGTACCATTCGCTGAGCTGTCTGCCTCCATCTTCCCAATCTCTTCCAAGCAAGTCCCAGATTTAAGCTGAAGCAAGCATTCAAAGTCAAATAGCATGGTAAAAGTTCCCAGAGCAACATAGGATATTGTAAAATTATTTAATTGAAGAAAATACCAGTTTTACCTTTTCAATGTTCAATTCGATATGCCTTAACAACTCCTTTGCTCTCATTTTGTGCGAACCACGCAAAATGCAGAAACCAAGGCTCAAGATCTCCTCAATATCATCTCGACAGTCAGCTGATTGATATGACTGCAAAAATCTTTCTACATGTGATACCAAATCCGTTCTAGCATCACAACGTCGACAATAATACTCAGCATCCAATCCAATGCTTCCGCCAACTGTCCCAGCTGTATACGATTTAAGACCACATTTTATATGAGCATGATGTCCACAAATATAACCATCACCCACCATTGCTTTACATTTTATGTAGCTATAACTTTCCTTGGTCGTGTCTATAATCTTGCTGCAAAGTATACAGCAGCAATCACGGCAAAACCGAGGTTCACTGCAGCAAATATCACAGGACATGGATTTAAATGAAGATGGATTATCTGCAACAGATAAACTATAACAGTTCTTATTTCCAGCCTTGCAACCCACTCTACCATTCTGGGACTCGGATGCAGAGCATTCTTCTATCTCTTTTGAGGGTAGAGGGAATGGAATTTGTTTAACTCGAGTACCTAAATAAAATAAAACGGTAAATTAAGGATCTCTAAAGAACAATAGAATAATTATTGAGAAAGCAATCTCTCGACCGTCCCCCCAACACACACACACACCAATAGAAAAGGGTACCCAATCAATGAAAATACGATGTGACCTGACAAATACATACACACATGCTGATTTTATATTAACGATATAGAAATAGTTATCTACAACAATGCTTTTGACAACATGACAGTAGAACTTCAATGAGTCCCACTGAGGTCCAGCCACTTGGTTTCATCTAAACTTTCAAAAATTTCAGAATCTGGAGAGAGTCCTAACCTGTAAAGCTTGTTAGCCATAGCTCAACAAAAATGAAAAAAACCAACGAATAAGATCTAAATACTGATAAGGAAGGGAAAGACAATAGTTTCAGAGACACTGGAACTAAAATATTAGGTGCAATGGTCAACCAAAAGAATTTAACATAAGTTTATGAGTATAGAAACTACCTGTAACAAGAAAGACGAATCTAATGCAACATAAATTCAATGCATTACATAATCATCAGAAGCCTTTTCATTTAAGACAACTATTTCAACGTTAGGAATATTTCAGCTTAAATAGGCATTTCACGTCAACCAACAGAACTGTCATTTCAGATACAAGAGGCGAGACGAGAATGGTAGAACTGAGATATATAATAAATTTAATGAAGCTACAACAGCTAAATTTCTGGTATAAGATGAAAAGAGAATGATAAAATTTACTAAGCTAACCTTGCGCTAAAGATGACTTTTTTGCTGGTATCTTCCAACTGAATGAGGCAAAAAACGCATCAATGTCTGCATTAGGGAACTCAGACTGGATATATCTTTCAACTGAAAGCTTGCTTGCAAAAGCATGCCCTTTACGAGCTGAGTTCTCAGAATTGCCAATACCACGAGGAGAATAAAGGTATCTATCCAGAAAATGGCCAGTTATAGCAACTCTCTTCCCCACCCTCCAACTCCAGTTATCACCAGGATTGGGCCAATTTTCAGGAGCATATGGCAAGCCCTCCCCAGATTCATCTTGAGAAACTGGCCTAAGGTTCAATTCATTTTTATCCGCCCTAGGTTTGAAGCCATTTGTATCCTCAAGAACTACAATCTCCACAGGATCCCCCGACATCTAAAATGGTTGACGAACCAACCTATAAGCATAGGCAATACTTTGTTTTTCATAATGAATATAAGCATAGGCAATGCTATTAACATTCATTATTAGAAACTACCAACTCAAAAGGAAAATCCATATACATATAGCTCCCAATTCTCATGATCAAGTTCCAGAACCAACAAAAGGTATTAAGAGGGAGGGGAAGAGAACAAAAGGAAATGAAAATTATAGGACTATCCGAATATGATACCTGAGAATTGGAAAACTGTGTTTGACAGGTAGGAACGAAATTCATAAATACTCAAAAGATCTGGTTATATTTTTACAAAGTAATTTATCTCGTATAGATTTCATTAAATTTATCGACAATATTTGTTTGATAGATTAATTCGTACTTCAAAATTATTAATTTCTAGTTACAAATGAATACTTGAAATTAAAAAATAAATAAACTAAAGTATCTAACTTATCATGAATTATTTCTAATCTATTTAAGATATTGGTACCCATTAGTAACTTGCAGATGATGCTGATTTCCTTACTAAAGCGCCTCAAAATCACTGGTTTGCAGTTTTTAATGTAGCAAACCGATAGCTTGAACAATTAAGATAATGACCAAGCACGTTCTTTGTTTTCTATTTCTTCTAAATCATGAAATGAAAAATATGAAACTACAAAACCGGCCCTAGATAATTTTCTGCCCCTAGTTCTGCAAAAGAAGATTTGCTATTCAACGAAGATGCACCAGATCATAAAGCTCACCTCGAATGATTTATCCAGAGAACTTTAGGGTTTGCTCTGTCCAGTAATCGTTTCTTAATCTGCAAAACACGGAGGAAAGTAAAGAAATGCAATACAGAAGGGCCTGAAGCGAGAAGTGAATCGAGATTGAAAAGTAACATAATCATAACGAAAACAGGGCTTACATTGTAGAAAAACTTGAAAGAAATGAAAAGGCAGAGAGGTCAAGGAGATGGATTTTTTTCGCGGGAATGAGAAAATGCAGCAGAAGAACGAATACCGAAGCATAGAGAGTCGAGTAAAAGGTTCCTACCGCCGGACAACGGGAAGAGGAAGGAGGCTCGACGCCCTTGATGGACCGGCGAAGTTACTGGACCTGAAGGCCCAATATGATAGGTCCAACTGATAAATGGTTCTTTTTTTTTGTTTTTTTGGTATGGATTTGGGTAACAGATAGTAAAATAAAGAGAAAAATCTAAAAATATATCACTTCTTTATTTTCAAATATGGAATTGTTGATTAATCTAACTTTTTAAATTTTTTCTAATTTTAATTTTGTCCTCTCTTGTCTTGTTTTATTATACATATTTTTCTTCCCTTTCTTTTTTTATTTTCTTTCTTTTCTTCCATTTTTGTTTTTTCATTATTTTTTTTCTTTTCTCCGTTTTTTGCTTCTTCATTTTTTGAATTTTTTATTTTCTTTTCATTCTTCGGTTTTTGCTTCTTCACTTTCTTTTTTTTTTCCTTTCCTTTATCCGGTTTTTGTTTTTTCCTTTTTTTTTTTTAATTTTCTTTTCTTTCTCCAATTTTGCTTCTTCTCTTTTTTTCTTTTTAAAAAAAAAAATATCTTCTTTATTCGATTTTTGCTTCTTCCCATTTTTTTTAAGAATTATGCAACCGAGTTTTATACTCAATATTTGAAAGTACTCCATTCATAAGTGACTTAAAACTAGCAAGTCAATCATTAAGTTCGATTATTATAAAAAAAACATTAAATATAAATAGCAAATGAAAATGGATTAGAAAGAAACTATTTTTTGAGTCTATAAATTTGCACCATTTTTAGAAACATTTCTTAAAAGTTTGAAATAAGAAACGAGAATAGTTATTAAAACAATTTATTTCTCAAAAAAATGAGAAATGCGAACGATATTAGACAGGCCAGTAGTTTTTTTTATTAGGACTTTAAGAGTATAATATCTATCATAAACAAACTTGACACAAAATGGCATAGATGACCCAAAATGTAGGGCACAAATTGAAATATTTGTATATTTGTGTATCGTAATATTTGTTTACAAAATCAAACGAAGAAGAAGGGTATTGTTGGGATTGTGTCATAATTCTCCCGAAATCTCGTAGTTTGTAAACTCTGTACACATTGTTATTAACAAAATAAAAGTTGTTTTATTTGCATTTACTCATATCCAATAAACAAAGATTTGTGGTTATTATATGTAAACTTAAACATGTATATGAAATATACAAGTGGATCATGCCTTAAGTAATAACCTAAAAGATTTGTAGTATAAGGATAAATGAGGGATACCTTATCCTAGCAACACTACGGATACGACCCACTTTGTAGAGGTTTACAAGAGTTGTGAAATACTACCGATGGTCTGATCCTGACCATTCATGTGAAGACATGCGAGCAGGGGTGTCCTATATAAAGAGTTTGTATAAGACCGGACCATGAGATGATTCGTCTTTTTATATAACGTCATTGATAGTTAAGACTTACATCTCACCTAAACGACCATAGGTGACATCATCTTGATCCTGAATGTTTTGGGAACTTCTGCCTTTAAGGGCGGTCTTTTGATTAGTATGGGTGAAAGTGACTAGATTTCTAACTTAACAAGCCTACCTTTTTTTGGAGATTTGTATGATTGGGGAGCTGAGAACTCAGTTAAGCAAGATGGAATTCACTTTTTCCACGAAGCAAGGGTAAGTAAATAAATTAATCAGTGGTACTTAAGGAGTTAGATGTAACTATAGGGGCAAAACGGTAATTGGCTCAGCTATACTTACGAGCGATATGTGAAGGGTTATCGCACTGTTGATTGGTTGATATGGACACAAAAATATATCTGTAGTGAGGAAAGTGCAGCTATCGGTCTTTAGTGGAGTTTCCGACAATTAACAAATGGTGGATCCCGTCACTAAAGAGTTTAGTCAGTTATTCGCATACAGTTGAAGCTTCAAGTTACATATTCATAAGATCCTCTTGGTAGCTCAATGGATTCAAGTTGAGAATCCATTCTTGGGGTTAGTTTGAAGTGTTCAAATTAACAAGAGGAAATTCAATTATATATGATATAATTTGTGTGATGTATGAGATACATCAAGTGGAGGATTAATGTAAATATGATTTACATTAAGTACCATAAAATAGAAAAAGAACTATGGCTTGTATGTTTCGTAAGATGAAATATCAAAACTATAGTTTATAAATATAATATGGTAAGTTGGTTATCATATTTATTTATAATAGTATTAATTATTTGATAATTAAATATTTTTCTCTAATAACCAATTGATGGAAGGTTATTGGTGGTTTTATGGTAACCGTGAGATAGATGGAAAATTGTTTTCTTAAATCTAGAGAGTTGCCACTTTAAAAAAAAACTTACGGATAAGCTATCAAGTGAAAGAGTTTCACTAAGCGATAGCTGGCAGAGACTAAACAATCGTACACATTGACTATACGATAGTTCATCAGTTGATCGTTTGGCTAAGTCTATACGATAAACTTCCATTTACTATACGATCGAGCACGTCGTCTATACGATAGACTTTGTTATCTCCCACTTGCTCGATCGTCTACACGATCGTGTCCTCCTGTCTCTTCCTCAAGCCAAGTTCATACAGAGTCCACAACTCCTAGATTCTCACACCGAGAATACCAAGGTAACCATTGTGGTGGTGTCCTCACTCGACTCGATTGGTTTCGAGGAGCCATTGGTCGTTCTTGTGTTTGTGCTGTTGATCGTGCTGTGCATCGATCGTTGCATCCGTATTGTTGTGTTATGGACGCTTGGAAACTGATCGAGGGAGTTTGAAGGATGTTTCTTCAAAGGTATGCATACTCTATCCCTTGATACTCTTATAAGCATGTTGTAATTTCTAGTTTTGCATGACCTGTTAGTTTCTGTTCTTATACTGTAATTGTTTATGTTCAACTCGAATGGAATTTGGAATGATCCTTTCCACTGCTCATGGAAATCCTCATGTCTGATTTCCTTCAGGTATGGTTTGGTTATTCATTGTTTTTACATAAGTTCCTTTGAGAGGTATAAAAAAAGAAGGGATTGTATGAATATTTGTAAAGGACAAGGAAATGGACAATAAGGTGGCCAATAGCTATTATTGATAGAAGTTACCATTGATAGCATGTTATTGGTGATAAAAGCTAACATTAATAGCACATTATCGATGATAGATGCTACCACTAATAGCACATTATCGGTGATAGAAGCTACCACTGATATGTTATGGATGATAGAGAGCTATCACTGACAGTATGATGTCAATGAGATCATTGATAACATGATATTAGTGAGATCATTGATAGCATATTATCAGTGATGTTATTAGTGAAATAAGTTATCATTAATAACTACGACATAAGTGATATTAGTGATAACGGTGATAAAGGTTAGGTGAAATTTATGTATCAAGTTTCTTTAAGTTCATAACTAGTTATAGAAGTCTATCATTGCTAGCTTTAAGTGTTAATATTTCAAGGTTGATTTTAATTGATGAAAGTCTATCAATGATAGCAATTGATAGCTGCTATCAGTGATAGCCACAATAAAAGATTATCAATGATAGCTACTGTATTAATCTTCCAAAGTTGATAGTCATTTATGAAAGTCTATCAGTGATAGCCACTAATAGTTTTTCATCACTAGTATAGCTCAATCTTTCAAAGTTGTTGATAACTACTTATAAAAATCTATCATTGATAGCCATTGATAGCCTTAACTATTAATATTTCAAGGTTGATTCCAATTGATGAATTTGTATCAATGGTAGCCACTGATAACTGATAGCAAATTAAAATCTTAATATTTCAAGATTGTATTAATATTTCTCAAATTGAAAGCTATCATGATAGCAACTATCAGTGATAGCAATTGATAGTAGCTATCAATGATAGCAGCTATCAGTGGCTATCATTGATAATTGTTGTTAGTTTCAATTTGAGAAAATTAGGAAGAAGCGAGCAAAATGGTAGCTAGGCGTGGGCTTTTTAGTCTTTTACCATTTTTTGTTCTATATATCCAATTATTTTATCTTTGTACTACATATTCTATTATTTTGGGATTGAATTCTATTTATGCAACTAGCCCTTTTAGTATTTACACAAATATATGAGAATCTCTTTATGGAGTGTTTGGAGTGAGGGTATGAGTTGCTACGAGTTGAGTTATAAACTCAACTCAGTGTTTGGAGGGTCGATTTTGTATGTCACCGATATTTTATTCACATGTTCACCAATAGTGCACTCAACCCTCATCAGTGCTAATGCCTTCGCTAGCACTCCGACCACCACATCCAGCGACCAACCTTGGCCATATTTGACCACACCATCAACGTCGAACTCTGGTGACCCTTGACAATAGTCACCTCCACCAACTCGGACAACCATTATTTTAAATTACCATTACTACAAATTTGGGCTTTATTAATGCACAAGTTTTTTTTTTTAAAAAAAATGTTGACGTTCATGACATAAAATTTTAATTTAAAAACACATATTTTGATGGTTATAAAATTTCAATAAATATTTATAGTTCAATCAACACGTAAAAACATTAATAAAATAGATTTATTGACACAAACATACGTAAGATTGTCAAAACAGTGAATTCCCAATTTTTTTTATTAGTTTATAGTATTTTCCAGTCATTCTTTATAGTAATTTGACATTAATAAAAACACTTTTAGCATCTAACAAATAAAATAAACTTGTATATAAAAATACTTTTGAGAAATAGTTGCCTGACACATGAGTGTTTTTGTCAAAAGTGTTTAAATGAAAATGACTTTTTGAAAAACATTTTTTTCCAATCTAATCCACACAAGAGCTTGTATCATGACAAAAAGATAAGTATGAACTTGAGTTTAAGAGGCGAAAGGAAGTTTTCGTATATATATCTATCCAATAGAGGATTTGGATGGATGTTCATATATATATATATATATTTTTTAATAAGTGGACTTGGCCATAGAGATGTCCATTTAACCCATGAGGCTTGCCCGAACAAGGTAGGGAATTCCCGATTAAACGAGAAATGAGGGAGGGAGCATGGAGATTTTTTTCTCCGTTGGTTAAACAGGGATGGGGATGGAGATTATATTCGTCGCCCTCGTCCCTGACCCTGCCCTGATTACATATATACATACACACATACATTATATACACATACACATATAAAATTATCTCGATCAAATTATTTGTGGGTGTGGGTGTTGTAGTATTTAAATTCTAATTTGTAGGGATTACAAAAAATTAAACATTTTAATTATATCTTTATCCATATGAGGGAGTAATTTAGCTTTAATTAAATTTTTACCCAATCCTCGCAAATTCTCCGTGGGGAATCCCCACCTTGATCTCCATAGGGAATTTTGCGGGGATGGAGAATGAAATGTGGTAGTGGGGATGAGGATGACTGCCCTGCTCTGTGGACATCTCTACTTTGACATCACCACTTGGAACCCCTAGTATTTTCGAAGTTAGAATCCAAATAGTGGGATCTGTTCAGATTTGGTAGAGGGGAGAAGGAAAAGATATTGTATACAATGATCAAGCAAGTGGGAGAAAGACTCGTCTATTGTATAGACAAAATGCTTGATCGTTTAGGTGAAGTATACGATCGTGTAAGAAAAGCTAAGCGATCGTCTATACGATCATTTAGTAAAACTCGAGCGCTAAACGATCATTTAGTAAAAGATAGGTGATCGTTTAGTAAGTAGCGCGCCGATTGTTTAATAAAAGATAAGCGATCGTTCAATAAGTAGCATGTGCGGGTGTAAGCGATCATTCAATAAACAGCACTATCGTATAGGCTCTGATTTACTAAGCGATGACCTTCTCAAATCGCAACACACCGTGAGCTATTTAAGCGTCTTAAAATGATTCTTCATCTTACTCATCAGTTACGAAAACAAAAGAGACGCCGACCAATTATCCCATAATTGTCCAATTAATAAATAATAAATATAATCACATTATATTCATAATCTATGGTTTAATATCATATATTAACCATAATATTTTTCCTCCACTAGATATAAATCATATTTATATCCAATTTTCTCCAAATTAATGTATCTCATACATAAAGTCAATTATATCATATATAACTAACTAGTTCAATTATATCATATATAATCGAACTTCTTCTTGTCAATTTGAACATTTCAAACTAATTCTCAACTTTTATCTAAGCTACCAAGGGGACCTTATGAACCTATAGCTCGAAGCTCCAACGGTATGTGAATAACTGACTAAACATTTTAGCCACGATATCCACCATCTGCTAACTGTTAGGCATTCCACTAAAGACCGACAGCTGAACTCTTCTTACCACAGATATATTTCTATGTCCATCATGAAGGAACTCTTATTCAAGAGTACATATGAGCGGAAGCGGATTTTTTCAATTCATTGTGATATAATTTCCACATATACATTCGAACATACAGATATGCATTCACAGTGCAAAATTACTAGCATGCTTAGAGAATCAATAAATAAGTGACCGAGAGATCATACCAGTTGAAGACTTTTTCTTCATAGCAAATCTTGCTTTCACTGGAACGACAAGCTATCCTTATGCAACTCCCAATCGTCTACCTCGAACAGTTTCCACACGAACAGAAGAAAACGAGGACGACACCACCACTCAGAGCCCTCAGTATTCTCGGAGTGAGAATCCAAATAGTGGGCTTTGTTCAATTTTGGTAGAGGGGAGGAGGAAGGGAGATCATATACAACGATCAAGCAAGTAGGAGAAAGGCTCATGTATCATATAGACAAAATGCTTAATCGTTAAGGTGAAGTATACGATCGTGTTGGAAAAAATAAGCGATCTCTAAAGGATCGTGTAGAAAAAGCTAAGCGATTGTCTATACGATCGTTTAGAAAAACTTGGGCACTAAACGATCGCTTAGTAAAAGATAAGCGGTCGTTTAGTAAATAGTGCGCACGGGTGTAAACGATAAGCGATTGTTCAGCACTATCGTATAGGTAAAAACGTGAGCTATTTAAGCATCTCAAAGTGATTCTTCATCTTACTCATCCGTTATGAAAACAGAAAAGACGCCGACCAATTATCCCTTAACCGTCCAATTAATAGACAATAAATATAATCACATTATATTCATAACCTATGGATTTATATCATATATTAACCATAGTATTTTTTCTCCACTAGATATAAATCATATTTATATCTAATTTCCTCTAAATTAATATATCTCATACATAAAATTAACTATATCGTCTATAATTAACTAATTCAATTATATCATATATAATCGAACTCTCTCTTGTCAATTTGAACATTTCAAACTGACCAAAAACTGATTCTCATCTTTTATCCAATCTACCAAGGGGGCCCTATGAACCTATGGCTCGAAGCTCCAATGGAACGTGAATAACTGACTAAACTCTTTAGCCACGATATCCACCATTCGTTAACTGCCAGACATTCAACTAAAGACTAACAGTTGCACTCTTCTTACCATAAATATATTTCTATGTCTATTGGATATAACCAATCATTAGTACGATGACCCTTCTATTGGGTTTTATGTCCTAAAATTTGTGGTTTGTAAATATTAGAACTTATTATAATAATTCAATAAAGTTGTTATTGAATATTGTTTTTTAGAAATCCAATAAACCTAAGTCCCTTGAGTATTATATGAGTAATTGAGCTTTATGTGGAGACATACAAGTGGATTAGATTCGAGTAAATAGTCAAAATGATCTATAGTATATGAATAAGGTTGGGTACCTTATTTTCGTAACACTATTAGATGTGACCTACTCTGTAGTTGTTACAAATAGTTGTAAAGTGATACAAACGAAGTGATCCTAATTCGTTCATGTTGAGACATGAGGAGTAGGGGTGTCCTGTGCAAATGAGTTTTGTGCAAGATCAGACCACGAAACCAGTCACTCTTACTTTATAATGTTGTTTACTGTTTAAGACTGACTATTTCAAAGTGATGACCTAGATAACTTAACCTTAATCCTGAGCTAACTATGAACTCCTGTTTGTTCGAGATTATTCTTTGATCTGCAAATGGTGAGAGTAGACCAATTGCCTCTGCTCAATAAGCTTACCTTTTTGGGGATAAGACCGGATGAATAGCTAGGAACATAGAGTGCAAGAGGGAATTCACTCTTACCCGATTAGGGTTAGTAGAGAGGTTATTCCCTTTAAGTGCTAATTCTAGGTCTTGAATAAGAGGTCTCACCCTCTCATTGGCCTGAGAGGGATTCGATTTGTTGATTGGATCACAAATTAATTGTTCATTAGGGGATCCTTAAGGAACAAGAGGTAATTTCAGAGGTAAAACAGAGATTCAATCCAACCGTTATTACTAGCAACATGTGAAGGATTGACTTACTAATCATGGTTATATCGAATGGACATAATATATCTACAGTGAGGGGAGTTCAACTTTGCGCTTTAGTGGAATCACCCATTAGTTAACGAATGGGAGTTAAATCGACTAATCGATTAATCTCGGATCGTTGGAGCCCATGATCTGTAGGTCCACGAGGTTCCCTTACTAGCTCGTAAATGGATAAGCTCTAGAATAGCGTGATAAGTTAATTTAAAATGTTTAAACTATAATTAAATGAATTTGGAGAAATAATATTTAAATATGATTTAAATATTTGAAAATGGGATTGTGTAAAAAATTAATTTAATATTTGATATTAAATAAATTAGAATTATTTAATTTATTTAAATAAGTATTTATTAATTTTATTAAAGAAAATTAATTTTATAAAATTAATAATATATTCAGTTTTATTAAATAAAATTGATTTATGAAATCAATTTAGATAAAATTGATTTATGAAATCAATTTAGATAAAATTGAAAAAGAAAATATAAACACAAAAATTGGAAAATTGTTTTTCCATTATCTTCTTCTACTAGCTCACCAACAACCCACATTAACTCTTCATTAACTCTAACATTGAGCTGCATCTCATGCAACAAATTTCTTTGCATGAATGTCTGCAATATATTGAAGAGATTGGAGTGTTTTGAAGTAATTGCAACCAAACAAATTTTTGAGAAAAAATCGAGAGAAAAAGGTTGTTCTTCTACTTGGTTGCTACTGTGAACTTCTCCAAATTCCCTTAATTCCACCTTATTTTGAGTCCCATTACTCAATCTTGAGCTCCAACAGGATAGCGGGAAGATCTTGGGGTGGTCTACAACAAGATTCTGTGGAGATTTGCAGCTGGATCAAAGCTTAGAGGAAGGTCTTCAAAGGTATGTCATGAAACCCATTTATTTCTGTTAAAGCATGTTTTCTTTTCTTTCAAAATTAATGAATTAGAGTGCTTATGGATCCTGGTTTCTTTCGCTACGCATTGGTACCTTTCGACAACTGGTATCAGAGCATCAATAAGCATTCAATTCGGTTTAAGTTTGGTTTGGTGGGTGTTTTATATGAAAAAATCTGAAACTGTTGTACTGATATGGTTCTTTTAGTTTTGGCTTTTAATTTTGCTTTGATTTTCCATTTAAATTTGTAATTGGCTCTTGCTTGACAAACTTTAATGTGTTCCAAGAGTCTGTAATTTATTTGGAGTCATTAGAGTTGAAATTAAGCTGTAAATCAAAGAAACAAGCGAAGAGGCCGAGTTGCAGATTCAAGAAAATCAACCTCTGTTTTTATCGTCGTTAAGCTTCAGTAGCTAAATGATCGTTTAGCTTCATGCGTTAAACGATGTGATGAAAAGATAAGCGATCGTGTAGCTTCGAGCGTTGATCATTGAGGTGTTGTGTGCTAGACGATCATGTGTCTACTAGGGCTAAGCGATGCATTGTATTGCTATATGATGGCACTACACGATCGTGTAGCTTCGGGTGGGAGCTAAGTGATGCGATGAAGAGCTATACGATAGCACTGAGCGATCGCTTACCATGATTGTTTACCTTTGATCAGGAGCTAACCGATGCATTAAGTTGCTAGGTGATAGCACTACGCAATTGTTTACCTCTATGCGGTAGCTAAGCGATGCTTCGAGATGCTAAGCGATAGCACTACGCGATTGCTTACCTATGTGCGGTAGTTGGGCGATGCGTTGAATGCTATACGATGGCATTAAGCGATTGTTTACCTTTTGCACGTGCTAAACGATCGGCTTCAGGCGTTAGACGATGGAGCTAAGTGATCATGTAGTAAATTGTCCGTGCTAAACGATGGAGTTGTGCGATAGTGTTAGACACTAAGTAATCGTGTAGCTTCCTTCGGCACTAGACGATGACACTATGCAATAGAAGAAAAATACTACACGATCGTGTAGCTTTGCTAAACGATTAAGCAAATACTAAACGATTAGGCAAAATGCAAGACAATGGTCGTCATTGCTAAACGATGAGACTTAGCGAGATTTTGAACATGAACAAGAGTTGTGGGTTTGACCGTTTCTCTTGTGGTCTAGTCCGGTTCAGCTTCGAATGGTTCTTGGCTAGTCCGATTCAAATGGTTCGGGTCCAGTTCAAGCTACTTAGTTCGTTTTGGAGTGGTTCGAGCGGCCCGGGAGTGGTTCAGAAGCTGTTTTGTAATAATCAGGTTTTGTTTGCTTGTTTTTGCCAAAACTAAAGCCATATCAGTTGATGTTTAATTATTTATGCATGTGATGTATGTTATAATTAAACAAATATTGTATATGCATATAGTATGCCATGTAGATTTAAAATCCCATCGTAGGAAGTATGCTACATGCATTAAAAGTACGTTATAAAATGTTATAATATATTGAATGCATGTAAGGGTTTCTTTTATTTAATATAATAGTTATATTAGATATTGAATGCCTTTGTTATTTGTCATGGATGTTTAAAATCTATAACAAAGAACAGTTGCATACTCACTTAGGTTAACCACTTGTTTTAATAGTTAAAATGGATCGTTAAACTTGTAAAACTAGGGTTACAAACTCAACTGGTATATAATCCTGTCGAAGGCTGGGGGTATTTAAGTTGACGGTCTACAAAACACCTCCTACCTGGGGATTGTAGCCAAATAATTGAGTGTTGGTAACCAGTTTTATGAGCACTCGTGGGCGATGTGAGGTAATAAAAACGGTTTATCACCTAGAGATCGTATGTTTAAAATCCATTTATAAGTGTTATATATGGATAAACCATCTAGACTTAGGGTTGTTTTTATTAGCCGAAAAGAACCTAAGTATAAATATACCCAAACATTTAGAACACTTCAGTGGGAGAATAAAAGTTATTAGCTCTCACATCCTCAAGAGTTCACACCGTGAGATCCATGTTGGGCTTCTTGTCTATTTTACCTTGACTGCTCCATACAGAAAGTGTTTGCATGGGTCAATAACAAGGTGAATGGGGGAGGTCGTTCATAATAAGTGGGTGAAGGAAGTGCGTCAAAATTGTCCTACGGTCTCCTCCATAGTTTGAAACGCGAGATTCTTATGTTACGTCTGCTGTCGTTTTTATGCGGCACTAGCTAGTCGTTAACCGCGGCGATCCCTACGGAGGGTTGTAACATAGGATTCAGAACAACTCAGGTTTCAGTGAAATGAATAGGGTCTTATAGTTCCGTCTTGGGTATTGTCTTCTATTTCGGAGGCATACTCGTACCATTCTGTAAGATCTGAAAATGATAGGTCTACATTTACAAGACTTACTAAGTATTAGTAATGGTCTTGACCGAAAACAATAACTAAATGGCTATTGGAATATGAGTTTTTCTAGAGATAGTATTTGGTCAAGAACTGGTTTGCTTTTGTGAAGGAATTCTTGACTGCCCCACAGTAACATTTGTTCTAAATCACTTAAGTATTGTTGCAAAAATAATGATTATGGGTACATTATCACTTTTCTAAAACTTGATTGGATTAAAAAGCAATTTCACTTATAAAACTTGTTTATAATTTCAGAATGGCGAGTTCAATTATACAATTGTTGGCTTCAGACAAACTGATTGAGGACAACTATGTAAACTGGAAATCGAATTTGAATATAATACTCACGATTGACGATTTGAGATATGTCTTAACGGAGTAATGTCCTCCCATTCCTAGCTCAAATACCAACCGAACTATTTGGGAAGCGTTTGATAGATGGATCAGGGCGAATGATAAAGCCCGTGCTTATATTCTCGCCAATCTGTCTGACATTTTGGCGAAAAAACACGAGGATATGAACACTACCAAAGAGATTATGGAATCTCTAATAGGGATGTTTGGACAGTCATCCTTCACCCTAAGGCATGATGCTATCAAATATGTTTACAATAGTTGCATGAAAGAGGGGACCAATGTTGGTGAACATGTCCTGGACATGATGGTCCACTTTAATGTGGCTGAAGTGATCGATGCTATGATGGATGAGAGAAGTCAAGTTGACTTTATTATAGAATCTCTTCCGAAGAGTTTTCTACAATTTTGTACCAATGCCTTGATAAACAAAATTGAATACAACTTGACAACTCTATTGAATGAGCTGCAGGCTTTTCAAACCATGTTGAGAACTAAGGGTTTGGAACCAGAAGTAAATGTTGCTTCTGCTGAGAAGAGAGGAATGTCCTTCAAGCCTGAAGTTGCCTCATCTTCATAGACTAAGAGTATTCCAGTGAAGAAAGACAAAGGGAAAAGGAAAAGGAAGCCTGTTGATAAGAAGAGCAAGAAATCCTCTGCAGAGAAAGAGAAATGTTTCCACTGTAACAAACAAGGGCACTAGAAGAGAAATTGCCCTAAATATCTTACAGAGAAGAGAGCAGAGAAAGACAAACATGCTACTTAGAACCTAGAGATCGTTTGCTCAGCTCATCCAGTAGGAGAAGTTGCTGATGAAGATGTAAATTACCTATTTTTGTTAATCTTGTAATTAACCTATTGTACATATTTTTTGTTTTGAATGAAATGTTCGTTTTCAGGAAATATGTTTATTCTATCTTATAGTAACCTCTGTTAAGAATCAAATTGTTAAAAGCCATTTGTAAATATTCAGATATTTAAACGGCTAAGATCGAAGTATAAAAATTTAAGATTTCTAGATTTGACTATTAACAAGAGTTGTTAAGGCATGTCAGACGCATCTTGATCAAAGAGTTGAGAGTACCTCAATGTAGTTGGAAGAAAGTATGCTTCCTAGCCATTATTGAGAATTAGATGCATTCCTCATATAGTTTAATAAGAAGCCTATTGTACACTAATATGTTTACAATGATTCTCTCGGCTAAAGTATTTAAGAATCATCTAGTAAGACTAGAAATACCAGAGGTTAATAACTTCAGGCAAGTGGGAGAAATATCGAGTATGAGATACCGAATGGTAAACCATGGGTATGAGATGCCCTAGTTTATTATATTTCTCTATAAAACTCAGAAACTCGGTCTTATATATCGGATATATAAGTTACCACTAGAGTTTTAGTCCAAGTGGGAGTTTGTTAGGTTTTATGTCCTAAAACTCGTGGTTTGTAAACATTAGAACTTACTCTGAGAATTCAATAAAGTTGTTATTGAATATATTATTTTTTAGAAATCTAATAAACCTAAGTCCCTTGACTATTATATGAGTACTTGAGCTTTATGTGGAGACATACAAGTGGATCAGGTTCGAGTAAATAGTCAAAATGATCTATAGTATATGAATAAGGTTGAGTACCTTATTTTGGTGACACTGTTGGATGCGGCCTACTCTGTAGTTGTTACAAAGAGTTGTAAAGTGCTACAAATGAAGTGATCTTAATTCGCTCATGTTGAGACATGAGGAGTAGGGATGTCCCGTGCAAATGAGTTTTATGCAAGATCGGACCACGAAACCAGTCACTTTTACTTTATAACGATGTTTACTGTTTAAGACTAACTATTTCAAAGCGATGACCTAGGTAACTTAACCTTAATCCTAAGCTAACTATGAACTCCTATTTTTCGAGATTATCCTTTGATCTGCAAATGGTGAGAGTAGACCAACTGCCTCTACTCAATAAGCTTACCATTTTGGGGATAAGACCGAATGAATAGCTTGGAACATAGGGTGCAAGAGGGAATTCACTCCTACCCGATTAGGGTTACTAGAGAGGTTGTTCCCTTTAAGTGATGATTCTGGGTCTTGAACAAGAGGTCTCACCCTTTCATTGGCCCGAGAGGGATTCGATTTGTTGATTGGATCACAAATCAATTGTTCATTTGGGAATCAGTGGAACTTAAGGAACAAAAGATAATTTCGGGGTAAAACAGAGATTCGACCCAACCGTTATTACGAGCAATCTGTGAAGGGTTAACTTACTAATCATGGTTATATCGAGTGGACATAATATGTCTACAGTGAGGGGAGTTCAGCTATAGGCTTTAATGGAATCACCCATTTGTTGGATTTTATGTCCTAAAACTCGTAGTTTGTAATATCATATTCTTGTTCAATAAAGCTGTTATTGAAAATATTTGGTAAATTTAAATTCTATGTTCATGCATCCAATAAAATAAGGTTATGAGGCTATTAAGTTTAAGTTTGAACTATATGTAGTGACATAAACGTGGATCAAGTTCAAATATATATAGCCAAAATGGTCTATAGTATATGAATAAGGTTGGACGCTTTATTCTGGTGGACACTATGGATGCAACCCATTTTGTAGTTAGTACAAACGATGTGATTCGTGGAGACATGAAAATGGGGGCATCCTATGTAAAGAGTTTACATAAGATTGAACCATGAAATAGTCACTTTTTACATTCTAAATGTCGTTTAATGTATAAAACTGACTATTTCGTTAATTGATGACCTAGGTAACTTAATCTTAATCCTGAGCTAACTATGAACTCATGTTCACTCGGAATTATCCTTAGATCTGCATAGGTGAGGGCAGCTCATTATCGCTGGCCCAATAAGCCTCCCATTTTAGCGGTAAGATCAGGTGGATAGCTAGGAACATAGGGTGCAAGAAAAAATTCACTCCTACCCGTTATAGGGATAGTAGATAGGTTGTTTCCTTTAGCACTGAATCCAGGTCTTGAATAAGGGGCCCTACCCTCTCATTGGCCCGAGAGGGGCTCAGTTTATAGATTGGACCTTAAATCAATTGTTTATTAGAGGATCGGTGGAACTTAAGGAATAAGATGTAGTCTCGGGGGTAAAACGGTTTTTATGACCCAGCCGAGATTACGAACAACCTGTGAAGGATTAGCTTACTAACCATGGTTATATCATATGGACACAAATATATCTATAGTGAGGTGAGTGCAACTACGGGACTATAGTGGAATGACCCGTGAGTTAACAAATGTTGATTAGCTCCATCAAAAGAGTTTAGCCAACTAATCTCGGATCGTTGGAACCCATGATCTATAGGAACATTAGGTTCCCCTATTGTTCGAATTAGGTGAAGAGAGAGAAACCAATAAGTATATGTGATATAGTGGTCGATTTTTTAGTTTAGAGATACAACTTTAATATTAAATGTGATTTAAATATCAAGAATATGAATTCGTTCATATTCGGAAGCTCGAAAATAATGGAAATGGTCAAAGATGTAAAAAGTCAAAGAGTTGACTTTTGACTTTGAAAAGTCAAACTTTGACCGACCTTATATTCAAATGTGATTTGAATTTCGAGAAATTGAATGTGGATTCATGCTCGGAAGGTCAAAATTAGTCAACATGGAATAAATAATAAAAAGTCAAAATGTTGACTTTTCAGTCAAAGTTTGACTTTGACCAAATGACTATTTTGCCCTTTGACTAAAGTTAGTGGGAAAATCCAAACTTTTGTTGGATAATCCCACTAACAAAATAGTGAGCTAGGTGTTGGCTTATAGTGGAGACATTAAGCCCACTTAGTGAATGGAATCTAGGTGTTGGGTTTTTATGAAGTTATTTCATGCAATTTTGCATGACCCTTTTCTATAAATATGAGCTTGTCATTTTGGATTAAAAATTTTATTTTTTGCCAAAATATTTTTCTAAAATTGGGCTAAAAAGAAAAGCCCAAACCCAACTCAAAATTCCTTCTTCTATTTCCATCTTTTCTCTCTCTCGGGTTCTTCATCCATCGAGTCCCACAACCCGATTCTGAGTCCAGAGGATAGTAGGTCAGCTCTAGTGGTGGTCCGTTCGTGTTTGGGTGGAGATAGACGAGTTTCGGGAGCTTCAAAAGTATTATTTCAAAATAATCCTAATTAATTCATTAGGGTTGCATGTTTATTTTGGGCAATTAGAGTAAAATCGATTCTCATTTCCGCTGCACATGCCGACTTTTCCATCATGTGGTATTAGAGCATGTTATAATTTTACTCAATTGCATGTGGTGGGTATCAATTTATTAGATAAAATTGAGATTGGAAACTAAAATGGTTTTTAGGTTTTGGCAATTAAATTAAGTTTTTTTTTTGTAGTATTAATTTGTAATTGATCACATGTTTATGAGCATTAAAGTTGAAATTAAGTTGTAATTGCTTGGTTCTGGGAAAGAGGACGACTTTAAAATGAAGAAAAAAATATTCACAGATCCGATTTTGCTCCCAGACCCGAGAAAAGGTGCTCCTAGACCCGACCTGAAGCTCGAATCTTTTTTTCGCGACCCACCCGATTTTTTCGCGACCCGAATCGCCGCCCGCGTTTCCGTCGACCCACCCCGCGCATTGACCAGATGGTCTGGACCGGTTCGTTTGACCTGGTTGAGCCAGTTTGACCGGTTCAACTTGGTTTTTTGGAGTTTTGGGCTGGTTCGAGAGTTTTTTGGCCGGTACAAGTTGATTCAAAGGTGTTTGAAGCTGGTTTGAGAGGGTTTTTTTGTACTACACCAAATTATTACTATAATAATTTAGTTGTTAGCTTAATTTAAGAGCCAAAACCAATCTATTTTAGGTTGTTTAATTAATTATGCATGTTGATGTATGTTTTAATTAAATTTTGAATCTTGTCGTGCATATAGTATGTCATATAGATTTAAAATCCCACCGTAGGTAAACATGTGAATGCATTTAATATATGTTATAATTGTTATAATGTAAATAGTATGCATGTTAAGTTTTTTTTAATATAAAGTTTTATATTAAAACATGATCATTAAGTATGAATGTATGTTATAGATGTATGATTCTAAGGTTATAATGGTTATAATTTTATTTTATAATTGTTATAAAATAATCTAGACTTTAAAATCTATAACAAAGGTAAAAGTTGCATACCTAGGATTAAATTGGTGCAATTTCAATCGGCTTTTCTAAAGAGTTGAATAGGTCGATTACTTGTTAAAAAAAGAGTTATTTACTTACCCGAGGAGATCTTGTCTAAGGTTGGGGGTTCTTAAGATAACGGTTTACAGAACACCTCCTACCTGGAGATTAAACTAGCGTCTAAGTCAAATAATCCTAGTTTTAATGAGCATGCGGGAGAGATGTGAGGTAATAAAATTTGTTTATCACCTAGACATCATAGGTTAAAATCCAGTATAAGAGTTATATATGGATCTATCACCTAGACTAAGGATATGTTTAATTTAGCCAAAATATATCTCTAAGTATTTTTTTTATATACCCTAAACCGTTATAGAACACTTTAGCTAGAGAGAAGTAGCATACTTTTAGCTCTAGCGTCCCTAAGAGTTCACATCGTGAGGTCCATGCAGGGCTTTGGGTCGTGCTTAGGAGCGGACTCCCTTCGGAAAGTGTTTGCATGGATCAATATCAAGGTGAATAGGGGAAGTAGTTCATAGTAAGTGGGTGAGGGGTATGTAACAACATATCCCACGGTCTCTTCCATTAGGTCGCACCATGAGATTCCTATGATGCGCCTGCATGTCTGCCCTGAAGCGACCTTTCCCTTCGGAGGGTTGTATTATAGGATTTAAAATACCGCGAACTCCAAATCTGGATAGGCTCTCTTAGATCAGTTTTCATATTGACTTTCCACTTTTGGGAGCATGTTGATTCTGGTTTCTGAAATCAAAAAATGGAAGGTTACACTTACAAGAATTACTAAGATGTTAGTATATTCCCGACCAAAGTAACGATAACTATAGTGCTATAAGAATAAAGAGTTATTCTGGGGTTAGCATCTAGTCAAGATTGTCTTTGTTCGAAAGAGGAATAATCGACTGCCCTTCAGTGGAGGTTACTCTAAACTTTTGAAATATCGTTGCAAAATATAATAATGAAGAGTACATTATTAATTTTTTTTTGCTAAACTTGATTGGATTTAAAAGATTAATATTTTTTACTAAAAAGGATATATTTATCTTTTCAGCATGAATAGCTCGATAATTCAACTCTTAGCTTCCGAGAAACTAAACGGCGATAATTATTCGGCATGGAAATCAAATCTAAATATAATACTGGTAGTTGATGATTTAAGATTTGTCTTAACTGAGGAATGTCCTCAAGCCCCAGCCTCAAATGCTAACTGATTTGTTCGGGAAGCATACGATCGATGGGTCAAAGCCAATGAAAAGGCCCGTGTTTACATTCTTGCCAGCATGTCTGATGTTTTGGCAAAGAAACATGAATCCTTAGCTACGGCTAAAGAGATAATAGATTCATTAAGAGAAATATTTGGGCAACCATCATGGTCCCTTAGACACGAGGCAATTAAGCACATTTACACGAAGTGTATGAAGGAGGGAACTTCTGTTAGAGAACATGTCATGGACATGACGATGTACTTCAATATCGCTAAAGTAATTGGAGGACCCATTGATGAGGCTAACCAGGTTAGCTTTATCTTACAATCTCTTCCGAAGAGTTTTATACCTTTTGAGACAAATGCGTCTTTAAACAAAATAGAATTTAACCTCACTACCCTTCTTAACAAGCTCCAGCGATTCCAAAACCTTACTTTAGGTAAGGGGAAGAAAGTGGAAGCAAATATTGCTACCACTATGAAAAAATTTATAAGAGGATCGTTCTCTAAAAATATAGCTGGACCCTTTAAAGCTCAATTGAAAAAGAAGGGAAAAGGGCAGGCTCCCAAGATAAAAAAAAGGAAAGAATGATACAGATAAAGAAAAATGTTTCCACTGTAACCAAAATGGACATTGAAAGAGAAATTGTCCGAAGTACCTTGCAGAGAAGAAAGCTGAGAAAATGGCATAAGGTAAATATGATTTACTAGTCGTTGAAACATGTTTAGTAGAATATGATACTTCAATCTGGATACTAGATTCAGAAGCCACTAATCATATTTGTTTCTCATTTCAAGAAACTAGTTTTTGGAAAAAGCTTGAAGAAGGTGAGATAACCCTCAAAGTTGGAATATGAGAGGTTGTATCAGCTGAAGCAGTGGGAGATCTGAAGTTGTTTTTTTTAAGATAGATATCTAGTACTTAAAAATATTTTGTATGCACCTCTTATGAAGAGGAATTTGATATCTATCGCTTGTATTATAGAACAATTATATACAATATATTATAGAACAATTATATACAATATCTTTTAATATAAATGAAACGTTCATTTTTTGTAAAGGTATTCAAATTTGTTCTGCTACACTTGAAGACAACTTATATAAGTTAAGACCAACTAGAGCAAATTTTGTTTTAAATACTGAAATTTTTAGAACATTAGAAAATCAGAATAAAAAACAAAAGGTTTCTTCCAACGCCTATCTATGGCACCTTAGACTTGGTCACATAAATATCAATAGGATTAGGAGATTGGTCAAGAGTGGACTTTTAAGTCAGTTAGAAGATAACTCTTTACCTTCATGTGAATTCTGTCTTGAAGGAAAGATGACCAAAAGATCTTTTACTGGAAAAGGTCTCAGAACCGAAGTACCCTTAGAGCTCGTACATTCGGATCTTTGTGGACCAATGAATGTTAAGGCTCGAGGTGGGTATGAATATTTCATCAGTTTTATTGATGATTATTCAAGGAATGGTCATGTTTACCTGCTTCATCACAAGTCTGATTCTCTTGAAAAATTCAAAGAATATAAGGCTGAAGTTGAGAATGAATTAGGTAAAACAATAAAGACACTTCGATCAGATTGGGGTGGAGAGTATATGGACATACGATTCCAAGACTATTTGATAGAAAACGGGATCCAGTCACAATTCTCTACATCTAGTATGCCTCAGTAGAATGGTGTATCAGAAAGAAGAAACCGAACCTTATTAGATATGGTTCGCTCTATGATGAGCTATGTTCAATTGCCTGATTCCTTTTGAGGATATGCACTTGAATCCGCTGTCCATATTTTGAACAACGTTCCCTCTAAAAGTGTTTTAGAAACACCTTATGAACTATGGAAAAGGCGTAAAAGTAGTTTACGTCACTTTAGAATTTGGGGTTGCCCAACACATGTGTTGGTACAAAATCCCGAGAAATTTGAACATCGTTCAAAATTATGTCTATTTGTAGGTTATCCAAAGGAAACAAGGGGTGGTCTGTTTTATCATCCTCAAGAGAATAAGGTATTTGTATCGACAAATGCCACATTCTTAGAGGAAGACCACATAAGAATCATCAACCTCGCAGTAAACTATTATTGAATGAAATTTCCAAAAACGCTACAAATAAAGCTAGTTCATCTACTAAAGTAGTAGATAAAACTAGTACATCAGGTCAGTTACATCCTTCTCAAGAGTTGAGAATGCCTCAATGTAGTGGGAGGGTTGTTCATCAGCTTGACCGTTACTTGTGTTTAACAGAAACACAAGTCGTCATACTTAATGATGGCACAGAGGATCCATCGAACTATAAATAGGCGATGAAAGATGTGGACCGTGATTAGTGAATCAAAGCCATGGACCTCGAAATGGAATCTATGTACTTCAATTCTGTCTGGAAATTTATAGATCAACCAACTGATGTAAAACCAATTGGTTGTAAGTGGATCTATAAGAGAAAACGATACCAAGCTGGTAAAGTACAGACTTTTAAGGCTCGACTTGTGGTAAAAGGTTATACCCAGAGAGAGGGAGTGGATTATGAAGAAACTTTGTCTCCCGTTGCCATGTTAAAGTTGATAAGAATACTCTTATCCATTGCCACCTTTTATGATTATGAAATTTGGCAGATGGATGTCAAGACAACCTTTCTAAACGGAGATCTTGAATACAGTATCTATATGGCTCAACCAGAGGGGTTTATTACACAGGGTCAAGAACAAAAGGTTTGTAAGCTTCAAAAATCCATTTATGGGTTAAAACAAGCTTCTAGATCCTGGAATATAAGGTTTGATACTGCGATCAAATCTTATGATTTTGAACAGAATGTTGACGAGCCTTGTGTTAACAAGAAAATCGTCAATTCTACTATAGCGTTTTTAGTTTTATATGTCGATGATATTCTACTCATTAGGAATGATGTAGGATATCTTACTGACATCAAGCAGTGGCTAGATACTCAATTCCAAATGAAAGATTTAGGAAATGCGCAGTATATTCTTGGGATCCAAATTGTTCGGAATCGCAAGAACATGGCACTAGCCATGTCTCAAGCATCTTATATAGACAAAATGTTGTCTAGATATAAAATATAGAATTCCAAAAAGGGTCTATTGCCTTTCAGACATGGAATTCATCTGTCAAAAGAACTATGTCCTAAGACACCTCAAGAAGTTGAGGATATGAGAAATATTCCCTATGTCTTCGAAGTTGGAAGCCTGATGTATACAATGTTATGTACTAGATCTGACATATGCTACTCCGTAGGGATCGTCAGTAGATACCAGTCTAATTCTGGACGTGATCATTGGACTGCCATTAAGAACATCTTAAAGTATCTCAAGAGAACTAGGGACTACATGCTCGTGTATAGTGCTAAGGATCTGATCCTTACTGGATACACTGACTCTAATTTCCAAACTGATAAAAATGCTAGAAAGTTTACATCTGGATTAGTGTTCACTCTTAACGAAGGAGTAGTAGTGTGGATAAGCGTAAAACAGACTTGTATAGCTGACTCCACAATGGAAGCTGAATACGTAGCTGCTTGCGAAGCAGCAAAAGAAGCAGTATGGCTGAGGAAATTCTTGACAGATTTGGAAGTTGTTCCAAATATGCATCTACCCATCACATTGTATTGTGACAATAACGGTGCAGTTGCAAATTCAAAAGAACCTCGAAGCCATAAATGGGAAAGCACATCGAATGCAAGTACCACCTTATCTGAGAAATCGTACATTGTGGTGACGTTGTAGTGACCCAGATACCTTCTGGGTCACCTACAGCTAAAGTTTAGTGTTTATTGTACTCATATGTAATATTAATTTATCACAGTTAAATTTAGCATCGTTTGATCCTGCTAGGAGTTTTAGTCCAAATGGGAGTTTGTTGGATTTTATGTCCTAAAACTCGTAGTTTGTAATATCATATTCTTGTTCAATAAAACTGTTATTGAAAATCTTTAGTAAATTTAAATTCTATATTCATGCATACAATAAACTAAGGTTCCGAGGCTATTAAGTTTAAGTTTGAACTTTATATAGTGACATAAATGTGGATCAAGTTCAAATATATATAGCCAAAATGGTCTATAATATATGAATAAGATTGGGCAAATTATTCTGGGGACACTATGGATGCGGCCCATTTCGTAGTTAGTACAAACGATGTGATCCTAAACCGCTCACGTGGAGACATGAAAATGGGGGCATCCTATGTAAAGAATTTTCATAAGACTAAACCATGAAATAGTCACTTTTGATGTTCTAAATGTAGTTTAATGTATAAAACTGACTATTTCGTTAACTGATGACCTAGATAACTTAATCTTGATCCTGAATTAACTATGAAATCCTATTCACTCGGAATTATCCTTAGATATGCATAGGTGAGGGCAGCTCATTATCGCTGGCCCAATAAGCCTCCCATTTCAGGGGTAAGATCAGACGGATAGCTGGGAACATAGGGTGCAAGACGGAATTCACTCCTACCCATTATAGGGATAGTAGATAGGTTGTTCCCTTTAGCACTGGATCTAGGTCTTGAACAAGGGGTCCTACCCTCTCATTGGCCCGAGAGGGGTTTAGTTTATAGGTTGGACCTTAAACCAATTGCTCATTAGAGGATCGGTGGAACTTAAGGAATAAAATGTAGTCTCGGGGGTAAAACAGTTTTTATGACCCAAACGAGATTACGGATAACCTATGAAGGATTAGCTTACTAACCATGGTTATATCATATGGACACAAATATATCTATAGTGAGGGGAGTGCAATTATGGGACTATAGTGGAATAACCCGTGAGTTAACGAATGTTGATTAGCTCCATCTAAAGAGTTTAGCCAGCTAATCTCGGATCGTTGGAGCCCATGATCTATAAGACCATTAGGTTTCCCTACTAGCTCATATGGAATAAACTTAGAACAGTATGATAGAATAATTCAAATTGTTCGAATTAGGTGAAAAGAGAGAAACCGACAAGTATATGTGATATTGTGGTCGGTTTTTTAGTTTAGAGATACAACTTTAATATTTAAATGTGATTTAAATATAAAAAATATGAATACGTTCATATTCGGAAGCTCGGAAATAATGGAAATGGTCAAAGATGTAAAAAGTTAAAGAGTTGACTTTTGACTTTGAAAAGTCAAACTTTGACCGACCTTATATTCAAATGTGATTTGAATTTCGAGAAAATGAATGTGGATTCACGCTCGGAATGTCAAAATTAGCCAACACGAAAAAAATCATAAAAAGTCAAAATGTTGACTTTTCGGTCAAAGTTTGACTTTGACCAAATGACTATTTTGTCTTTTGACTAAAGTTAGTAGGAAAATCCAAACTTTTATTGGATAATCCCACTAATAAAATAGTGGGCTAGGTGTTGGCTTAGAATGGAGACATTAAGCCCACTTATTGAGTGGATTCTAGGTGTTGGGTTTTTATGAAGTTATTTCATGCAATTTACATGGCCCTTTTCTATAAATATTGGCTTGTCATTTTGGATTAAAAACTTTTGGATTTTTTGCCAAAATAGTTTTCTAAAATTGGGCTAAAAAGAAAAACCCAAACCCAACCCAAAATCCTTTCTTCCCATCTTTTCTCTCTCTTGGGTTCTTCATCAATCGAGTCCCACAACCCGGTTCTGAGTCCAGAGGATAGTAGGTCAGTTCTAGTTGTGGTGTGTTCGTGTTCGGGTGGAGATAGACGAAGGTAATATTTCAAAATAACCCTAATTAATTCATTTAGGGTTGCATGTTTATTTTGGGCAATTAGAGTAAAACCGATTCTCATTTCCGCTGCGCATGCCGACTTTTCCATCATCATTAGTTAACGAATGGGGGTTAGTCGATCTAATTCGTTTAGCCGACTAGCTCATAAATGGATAAGCTCTAGAATAGCGTGATAAGTTAATTTGAAGTCTTCAAATTAGAATTAAATGAATTTGGAGAAATAATATTTAAATATGATTTAAATATTTGAAGATTGAATTATGTAAAAAATTAATTTAATATTTGATATTAAATTAATTAGAATTATTTAAATTGTTTAAATAATTATTTATTAATTTTATTAAAGAAAATTAATTTATGAAATTAATTTTGTAAAATTAATAATATATTCAGTTTTATTAAATAAAATTGATTTATGAAATCAATTTAGATAAAATTGAAAAAGAAAAGATAAACACAAAAATTGGAAAATAGTTTTTCCATTGTCTTCTTCTACTAGGTCACCAACAACCCACATTAACTCTTCATTAACTCCAAGCATGTGCTGCATCTCATGCAATAAATTTCTTTACATGAATGTTTGCAATATATTGAAGAGATTGAAGTGTTTTGAAGTGATTGCAACCAAACAAATTTTTGAGAAAAAATCGAAAGAAAAAGGCTGTTATTCTATTTGGTTGCTACTGTGAGCTTCTCCAAATTCCCTTAATTCCAGCTTATTTTGAGTCCCACTACTCAATCTTTAGCTCCAAGAGGATAGTAGGGAAGATCTTGGGGTGGTCTACAATAAGATTCTATGGAGATTTGCAGCTGAATCAAAGCTTAGAGGAAGTTCTTCAAAGATATGTCATGAAACCCATTTATTTATGTTAAAGCATACTTTCTTTTCTTCCAAAATTAATGAATTAGAGTGCTTATGGATCGTGGTTTCTTCCACTGCGCATTGGTACCTTCCAGTAACTTCACAGATGCTCATAAGTACAGTTGGACCAATTTATTGTTTTGCCCCTATAGTTATATCTTATTCTTTTAGTATCACTGATCCCTCTAATGAACAATACAACATAGTCTTACTATGTGTGAACACCTCTCGGGCCATGAGAAGGTGCGTGGCGCCACATCGTTCAAGGACTGCGATCAGCCCTTAAGAGAGCAATCTATTTACTTACCCCTACTTCGGGGAAGGAGTGAACTTCATCTTGTGAAGTTGAGTTTCCAGTTTCTAAATCAGACGAATCCCCAAAGTGGTAGGTTTGAGTCAGTGCACTGACCACTCGCACCCATGCAAATCAAAGGACCACCCTTAATGGCAGGAGTTCCCAACTCACTCAGGATTGAGGTCATGTTACCTATGGTCATCTTAGTGAAGTAAAGTCTCTGTCATGAACGGAGTTATATGACGAGACGTTAACACTTCGTGGTCAGGTCTTATATAAACTCTTTGTATAGGACGCCCCCACTCGCATGTCCCTTACACGAATGATCATGATCAAACTATCTGTGACAATTCATAACACTTGTAACTATTTTATAAAGCGGACCACGTCCATAGTGTTACTAGGATAAGGTTTCCCTCCTATGTCCATATACTACAGACCATTTTGGTTGTCACTTAAGACATGATCCACTAGTATGTTACTACATACATGCTTAAGTTACATAGAGAAAACCAAGGATTTAAGTTTATTGGTCTGTGGTAAAGCAAATAAAATATCTAAATGTGTAAAGTCAAGAAGTGAAGTAAATATCATATATTATACATCATAAACGTTCGTACAAAATGTGTTTATAAGCTACAGGACACGAGACTTTAGGGCATCAACCCCAAGAATCTCCCACTTGTCCTAAAGCGAAGTGGGGAGTACAAAAACAAGTACAAAACAATAAACTAGGACATAAAAACCTAGTACAATAAAATCTCCCACTTGCCCTAGTCCAGCCGTGGGCGGTCCCGTAGACCCATGCTCTAAAGGTGACCCTCAAACATTGTAGCCGTGAGAGCCTTTGTAAACGGGTCAGCAACGTGGTGCTCTGAGGCCATGTTTGTGACGATCATGTCTCCTCGATGCACTATCTCATAGATTAGATGATACTTCTGCTCTATGTGTTTGTCGCGCCTGCGACTCCTAGGCTCCTTAGAGTTCGCCACGGCACTACTATTGTCACAATAGAGGGTGATGGGCTGAGACATATTTGGAACAACTTCCAGCTCTGTCAAGAACTTCCTGAGCCAGAAAACATTCTTAACAGCTTCACAAGCCGCTACGTACTCAACCTCCATCGTGGAGCCGGCGATACACCCCTACTTAATGCTCCGCCACACTACAACTCCTCCGTCAAGAGTAAAAACTAACCCTAAAATGGACTTCTGAGAGTATCAATCTGAAAGTCAGAATCCGTGTATTCAGCAAGGATCAAATCCCTAGTCCCATACACGAGCATATAGTCCCACATTCTCCGAAGATACTTGAAGAAGTTCTTAACTGCGGTCCAGTGACCCTGGCCTGGGTTAGACTGATACACGAGCATATAGTCCCACATTCTCCGTCAAGAGTAAAAACTAACCCTAAAATGGACTTCTGAGAGTATCAATCTGAAAGTCAGAATCCGTGTATTCAGCAAGAATCAAATCCCTAGTCCCATACACGAGCATATAGTCCCACATTCTTCGAAGATACTTGAAGAAGTTCTTAACTGCGGTCCAGTGACCCTGGCCTGGGTTAGACTGATACCTACTGACTACTCCCACAACATAGCAAATGTCTAGCTTAGTGTAGAGTATGGCATACATCAAACTGCCAACGGCAGATGCATATGGGACCCATCTCATCTCCTTAACCTCTTAAGGCATCTTAGGACACATGTCCTTAGACAAAGTGACTCTATGCCTAAATAGCAGTAGGCCCCTTTTGGAGTCCTGCATCGAGTACTTGAGCAAGATCTTGTCAATATACGATTCCTGAGACAACGCTAGCACTTTGTTCTTACGATCCCAAAAGATCTGTATACCCAAAACAAATTGAGCCTCTCCCAAATCTTTCATTTGAAATTGGGTCGTTAGCCAGTTCTTAACTACAGTCAGTAGACCTACATCATTCCCAATGAGATGTATATCGTCTACATACAACAGTAAGAAAACTACCGAACTGTTGATGATCTTCTTGTAAACATAAGGTTCATCAACATTTTGATCAAAGCCATACGATTTGATCGCAGTATCAAACCAAATATTTCAAGATCAAGACGCCTGTTTCAGCCCATAAATGGACCGATTCAGTTTGCAAACTTTTTGCTCTTGACCTTGGGCAATGAATCCTTTGGGTTTCACTATGTAAATGGTCTCCTCAAGATTGCCATTCAGAAAATCCGTCTTGACGTCCATTTACCAGTTCTCATAATTATAATAAGTGGCAATGGACAGAAGGATGCAGATCGACTTTGACACGACAACAGGTGAGAAAGTCTCCTCATAGTCGACTCCTTCCATCTGCGTATAACCCTTTGCCACAAGTCGAGCCTTGAAGGTTTGCACTTTCCCATCAGTTCCTCGTTTGCGCTTGTAGATCCATTTACAACCTATAGGTCTTACCCTATCAGGCTGATCTACAAGATCCCATACTGAGTTGAAGTACATCGACCCCATCTCGAGATTCATGGCTTTGACCCATTCATCCCGGTCAACATCCTCCATTGCCTTTTGATAAGACAACGAATCCTCAACGTCGCATCTACCACCATAGCTAGGATTTCTATGAAACCTAGATAGTGATTAGATGGGTTCATAACCCTCCCACTGCATCGAGGTTCCCTCAACTCTTGAGGTGGAACCGACCTACAAGATAAACTATCATCAACAACTCTAGCTGATGAAGTAGGTCCTTCGACAACTCTTGTTGAAGTTTCAGTAGTTTCTTGGGAAAGCTCACGTAACACGACTTTACTACGTGGACTGTGCTCCCTAATATGATTCTTCTCCAGGAAAGTAGCGTTCGTGGAAACAAACACCCTATTTTCGGACGAATCCCCTTCGTGTACCTTTGGGGTAGCCTATAAAGAGGCATAACCTCGATCGTGGTTTCAACTTCTTGAGATCTGCCTCAAGCACATGTGCTGGGCAACCCCATATGCTAAAGTGACGTAAACTAGCTTTACGCCCGTTCCACAACTTCAAAGGTGTTCTTGCAACACTCTTGGAAGGACAGTTGAGTATATATACCGTAGTCTCCACTGCGAAACCCCAAAACGAGTCCGGTAAGGAAGCGTAACTCATCCTCGAATGAGCCATGTCCAACAAGGTTTTGTTCTCCTCTCCGCTACACCATTCTGCTGATGTGTACCCGGCGTTGAGAGTTGGAAAACAATTCCATGTTCTAATAAATAGTCCTGGAACCCTGAATTTAAAAGCTCTCCGCTGATCGAAATGTTTTAATCTGTCTATCCAAAGAATTCTCAACTTCAGCCTTGAATACTTTGAACTTTTCAAAAGATTCAGACTTTCGTTGCATCAGATAAACATACCCAAAGCTAGAGTAATTAGCCGTAAAACTGATAAAGTACTTATAGCCTCCTCGAGCTCGCACATTCATAGGACCGCAAAGGTCAGAATGTACTAATTCTAGAGGCTCTTTAGCTCGATAACCTTTTCCAATAAAAGGTGTTTTAGTCATCTTACCCTCAAGGCAAGATTCGCACACTAGTAAAGAATTTTCTTCTAACTCACTTAGAAGGTCATTCTTCATCAATCTCTCAATCCTATTGAGATTGATGTGTCCTAATCGAAGGTGCCAAAGTTGGACATTTTTTTTTTTGGAGAAATTCGTTGACGTTTAGATTGAGTTACAACAGATTTAAACAACTATATGTTATGGAGGGAACTTAAGGCTAACAGTCTTAGCACATACAAATTATTTTCCAGTTTAGTTGTACAAATTTAAACACCATCCTTATGAATAAACACTTTATTCTCATTAAAAGAAAGAGTGTATTTGCATTGCAACAGACACTTTACAGAAATAAGGTTCATTTTTAGTTCAGGAACTACAAAGACATCTTTGAATATAAGAAATCTATTATGTAAAGTTAACTGGATGCCTCCCACTGCCACAGCTGAGACGATATGCCCGGTGCCTACTTACAATGTCATCTCACCAGCCTCCAGTTGTTGGCAAGATCTAATCCCCTGAAAAGAAGAACAAACATGATTAGTGGCGCCCGAATCAATTATCCAGGCTGAATCACCATTCTCCACTAAACAAGTTTCTAACAAAAGTAAATCACATTTACCTTTGTTTGCCTTGGCCTTAGCCTTGGTTTCCTTCCTTTCCTTCAGATAGGGAGGATAATTCTTCTTCTAGTGTCGATGGTGGACGCTTCCTCTAGGCGACAGGTGGCGGGTTAGCAGGTGCTTTCCCTTTCCCTTTACTACCCTTCTTCTTCTTCCTCTTTCTAGAGTTAGAAGTTGAAGGTGCAGACTTCATCCTGAGGTCGAACCTCGATGGAACTTTTTAGAAGACGAGACAACATTTGCCTAACTTCACATCTTCTCCTTACTTTCAGCAAAGATTGATAAGTCTGCTACTCATTGAGGAGAGTAGTAAGGGTATATTCCACTTTGTTAAGAATCGTATTGCTAATAAAGTGGAGGAAGCACTCCAGTAATGAATACAGGATAATGCTAACCTGACTGCCTTCATCGATTTTAGACCCATTCATCTCCACCACGTTAAAGTGAACCATCGTATTAAGCACGTGTTCACTAACAGAGGTGCCTTCCTCCATTTTAGAGTTGAAGATGTGTTTTAGAGCCTCGTCCTTGAGCTGTCTAGATGGCTGTCCCAACATCCCCGTAGAGACTCCATGATCTCACGTGCTGAGACCATGGACTCATGTTTCTTGGCCAACACGTCACTAAGACTAACCAAGATATAGGCTCGAGCCTTCTCGTTTGCTCGTGTCCTTCGCTCGTACGCCCCCCAAACATTTCAAGTAGCGTCTTGAGCTGGAATAGGAGGACAGTCCTCTGTAAGGACAAACTTCTGATCCTCGATGATGAGTATTTTCGTGATCATATGTTTCCAACACGAATAGTTTTAGCCATTCAATTTTACGGTGCTAAGTAATCTAATAGTGGCTGTAGCCATTTTTAAAACTGTTGCTGAAAAGAAAAATGAATAAACTTTTATAAGACTTTGCAAAACCACATTTTAAGCAATTAGTTTTAGCAAAATAGTTTCCAAGTACCCTAAATGATTAGACTTCTATTTTGCAATGATGCCCCAGCGAGATAGGACAAATATCACCGGTGGGGTGATCAGATGTCCCTTCACTGGGATGAGACATTCTCAACCATTAGGCAGAACCAACTCTTAGAACTAAACCTAACATCCACCATTTGTTCGGTCCAAAACTATTAACCTTTAACAATTTCGTGTAAGTGTTACCCCTCATTTTCGGCCCCAGAGTTCCACCCTAATGCGCCCACCATAGGGAAAAAGAAAATTTGTATAAGAGACCAAGTAACCTTATCCTCTTATAGGAGATCAAATAAAGAAACACGCAAAACTGCTATCCTATAGAGGGACACTCCCAGGGTGTCTCGAGGCGATGTGCATAAACTTTATTCAATCCAACGAGAGAGACCGTGGGATATGTTATCGCACTTCCTACTCCCACTTACTATGAACATTCTCTCCATCTACCTTGATATTGACCTACCCAAACACCATCCTTTAGGGGGATACTCCGAGGGTGCCATGAAGCCGAGGATAAATCTCACGGGTGTGGACAATAAGGGAGAAATGCTAGAGGTTTAAAAGAAGCACCTCAAGTACCTCCCACTGAATGTTCTACCTAGGGGTTCTTTAACCTAGACAATCTGGGTACTGATTATAGTCTAAGTCATTATTAAGTCTGCTAAAAAATAACTTTTGTCTTTGAAATAAAACAAATTCAAGTAGTCACATTTAAACTCTTTAATGGACTGTTCTTAACTTGCATGCATGCATCAAATCTATTTATTTCACCTTTCCAGGTAGATTTCCAGATAGGGGTGTTCAGTTGCCGTCACCTTAAATACCCCAGCCTAGATAGAACCCGCCTTAGACAAAAGGTCCCTTATAGATAGATTTACTACACTTTAATCTTTTATTATTGATTTTAGTTCTAATTTCATTTTATAACCATTATAAAATAAACAACTAAAACATACATTGCCACACAACGAGGTATTTATAACACTTATAAATATAACCTTTAATAAATACTGCATGTATAAATATAACTCTTATATTATATGATGCATGAGCATGCACTTACGTAATTTAAATCATGCTTCTCTAAATCATAACACTTATAATAAAGAGATTGTGTATAACTAATGCATAACCTAAGGTGAGATTTTTCTATATGTGCATACCATATGACATATAAAAAAAATCATACATCGCATGTATAAAACCATAGGTTAATGGAATGGGATGAACCAACAAAAAACCGGAATGAAATTCTATCTATTACATTTTTCCACTGGGCAAACTGGTTCACAAGCGAACCGAGTAACCATCGGGCGAAGCTCCATCATTTAGTAAACGTCTCTAGGTAAATGATCGTGTAGCGCACATTAAACGATAGCGCGAAAGCTAAATGATCATATAGACGACAACGAGGTCGCGAAGCCTGATCGTCTAGACGATCGCTTAACACGCGAAAGGTAAATGATTTACCACGCATTTACTCCACGATCGTATAGTTAGTAACTAAGCGATGAAGTTTTTGAGCTATACGATCGTCTAGTGCGCGCGCACGTTAAACGACACCCGAGCATCCGATACTTAGCGATCGTCTACTCTATCATCTATACAACCTGACCAACGCTTGATTGTCTTCTTCCTCGAAAAACAGCAACCGTTGGTCTGAACTTTTTCACAAATGACTCAAGACTCAAACTAACTTTGAAAATACAGACTCGATAGCAATTAATTATGCCCAAAAATGCAGGGGCCTTTACAATTAACTGAAAATGCAAAAGAATTTAACAAATCGAGGTTTCATGCCAGAAAACTCCATTAATCTACATATCCACAAACGATTTAACAATTAAAGAAGAATAAACATGTTGCACCCACCAAGAATGTAAATGCAATTCTTTGCAGCAATGAAATTGGAATATTAGAAACTGGGGGCTCTGATACCAATTGAAGGAACTCTTATACAAGAGTACCTATAAGAGGAAGCGGATCTTTCCAATTCATTGTGACAGAATTTCCACATATACATTCACACATACAGATATACACTAACAACGCTAAATTACTGGCATGCTTAAAGGATAAATAAACAAGAGACCGAGAGAACATACCAGTTGAAGATTTTCTACACAACAAATCTTGCTTTCGTTGGAACGACAAGCTATTGTTCAACAACACCTAATCGTATACCACGAACAGTCTCCACACGAACAAATGAAGAAAAGGAACGACACCACCACTTGGAACCCTCGGTATTTTTGGAGTGAGAATCCAAAGAGTAGGCTCTATTCGGATTTGGTAAAGGGGAGAAGGAAAAGAGATCGTATACAACAATCAAACAAGTGGGAGAAAGACTCATCTATCGTATAGACAAAATGCTTGATCGTTTAGGTGAAATATACGATCATGTAGGACAAGCTATGCGATCTTTTATACGATCATTTAGTAAAGCTCGAGCACTAAACGATCGTTTAGTAAAAGATGGGCGATCGTTTAGTAAGTAGAGCGCCGATCGTTTAGTAAAAGATAAGCGATTGTTTAGTAAGTAGTGCGCGCGGGTGTAAGCGATCATTCAGTAAACAGCACTACGTCTAGGCTCTTATTTACTAAGCAATGACCTTCTCGAATTGCAACACACTGTGAGCTATTTAAGAGTCTCAAAACAATTCTTCATCTTACTCATCAGGTACGAAAACAGAAGAGACGCCAACCAATTATCCCATAACTGTCCAATTAATAAATATAATCACATTATATTCATAACCTATGGTTTAATATCATATATTAACTATAGTATTTTTCCTCCATTAGATATAAATCATATTAATATCCAATTTCCTCCAAATTAATGTATCTCATACATAAAGTCAATTATATCATATATAATTAACTAGTTCAATTATATCATATATAATCGAACTCCCTCTTGTCAATTTGAACATTTTAAACTAACCCAAAAACCGATTCTCAACTTTTATCCAAGCTATCAAGGGGACCTTATGAACCTATGGCTGAAGCTCCAACGGTACGTGAATAACTTATTAAACTCTTTAGCCACGATATCCACCATCCGTTAACTGCCAGGCATTCCATTAAAGATCGATAACTGAACTCTTCTTACCACAGATATATTTCTATGTCCATCGGATATAACCAATCATCAGTACGATGACCCTTCACAAATGCTCGTAAGTACAGCTGGGCCAATTTACCGTTTTCCCCTATAGTTACATCTTACTCCTTAAGTGCCACCGATCCTTCTAATGAAGAATACAACATAGTCCACTATGTGTGAACACCTCTCGGGCCATGAGAAGGTGTGTGGCGCCACATCGTTCTCTCCATGGGATCATCCCTTAAGGGAGCAATCTATCTACTTACCTCTGCTTCGGGGAAGAAGTGAACTTCATCTTGTGTAGCTGAGTTTCCAGCTCCCAAATCAGACGAATCCCAAAAGCGATAGGTTTGAGTCGGCACTCTGGCCACTCGCACCCAAGCAAATCAAAGGACCGCCCTCAATGGCAGGAATTTCCAACTCACTCGGGATTGAGGTCATGTTACATATGGTCATTCTAGTGAAGTGAAGTTTTTGTCATGAACGGGGTTATATGACGAGACTTTAACACTTCATGGTCTGTACAAATTCTTTGTATAGAACGCCCTCGCTCGCATGTCCCCTACACGAATGTTTAGGATCAGACCATCTGTGAAAAGTCACAACACTTGTAACTATTCCACAAAGCGGGCCGCATCTATAGCATTACCAGGATAAGGTTTCTCTCCTATATCCATATACTACAGACCATTTTGGTTATCACTTAAGACATGATCCACTTGTATGTCACCACATACATGCTTAAGTTACATAAAGACAACCAGGGATTTTAAGTTTATTAGTTTGTGGTAAAGCAAATAAAACATCCAAATATGCAAAGTCAAGAAGTGAAGTAAATATCATATATTATACATCACAAGCGTTTGTACAAACTCTTTACAAACTACAGACACGAGACTTTAGGGCATCAACCCCAACAATATATACTTTTTTTGTATCATATAACTGGGCCGGAGAATGTGGTTTTTGTACATATTTTTTATGTCAACCATGTAACATAACCATTAATCGAGTCATTATAGTACAATTACACTTTTTTGAATATTTCACAAATAATATAAATCCAAATTTGTTTTGTTCCAATGAATCAATATAATTTTATCTAACTTAACTAGAAACGTCACATGCACAAATTTGTAACATGATTGCTTAAATAAAAAAAAAAAGAAATACATGATCCAAAAGTAAACCCTAAATCTCATTTCTCAAAACTTCCAACGCTACATGTGTACTTAAAAAAAAAAACAATAAAACAAAGGACAATCCATAGTTTATTTAAAAAAATGTAAAATTAATGAATAAAAAAGTTTCCAAACAAAAATAATCACTATAAAAATAGATTATTTATGTCAAGAAAAACTATACCAGATACCCATAACATATGAATTTAACTCAGCACCGGAAAGATATACATATGAACTCCTCAGAATATAAACTCCACATACATATGAACTCAACTCAACATTCTAACACAGCCCCTATATGTCATTTAGGATATTTACAAAATTATATACAAATATACAAATATATTATTATATTATTTTAATCATTATTCTTCGTCATTGAACTTTCAGGTTTGTATCTCGCTTGCTTTCATGAACACTCATTATTGCTTTTTGATAGCTTGTAGAAATACAAGCTATTGTAGCCTTTTACTTAGAATTATGAGGGCTAATAAGCAAAATATGTATTAATAATACCAAGAATTCATGTCAAAAAGTGAGTTTGCGTCGTTCAACACTGAAAACCCTCACTAACCATATATCATGCGTTATTCTGCATCAAAATGTCTATGTTTGCAGCTATTGCAGGAATTGATCACATGCGTTGATCCCAAACTGCCATAAATTTGATCGCATGCTTTGATCTTCATGAAGACTAGTTCATCGCATGGAATGCTGCGTCCATAGAATGATAATCGTGATAGAAGGTTGATCGCAAGGTGGGTGGAATGCATTGATACTTCAGGAGAAACGAGCATGAACGCATACCTTGGGAGTATTAACATGATAATGATGCTGACATTTCCCGTACCGTGACAGAAGTAGCAGTGTGTCAGAATGGGATTGTCAATGCTATCAGCGTTTGAGCTCTATAAATAGAGCCTTGGAGTCAAACTATTCAAGTTTATGCCTTAGGAAAATTCTTGTGATCACGATGAGAGCATGAGCAAGACATTCTTTGAGAATTCTTCACTTCCACAAGCCCTTCCGAGTGACGACCAGAGCTTCGCCGGAGATAAAGCTCGAGAGAGACTTCTTCACCACTCATCCATGGCACCATCGGCAGCTTTGAAGCACATCGGATGAAAAGCAAGAGACTGCTTACATCTAGCCCTCCACCTCTCCTTTTATCTTTGTATTGTATTACATTTTGGCTTAAGACATTAATACATTTTGTAATCAATGCATCTTTTTAGTTCCTTTAGCACCATCGTCATCATCTTCTTCTTCTTTATCATCGTTTAGTTAAGTGTTAAATACAAGTCACATATTTAATCATGCGGCCTAGAGATATGACACATGTAGCAAACCACTGAGAGGTGTGTGTTGCACAAGTATAGTGAGTTAATCCTCTTTGCTTGGTGTGAGGCTATCACAATGCTTATCTTTGAGCTGAGTAGCTACAACCAACTGCCCGAGAGGGTAAGTAGTGGAACACAATAAACAAAGTGAGTAGTGTTCCTAGAGATAGGAATGATATTATGCTCAATGTAACCATGTATTATAGAGATATAAGCATGAGACTGACCACCGAGAGGTGTGCGATGCGTTAGTGTGGCGAGCTGGGATTACTCTTGCGACCAAGCATAATGATGCAGTGAATTCATTCCCTCCATAATTATGTTTCTTCATTCACTTTATTACGCGTTAACAGTTGCCGGATCTCTACCAATTCTCATAGTCAAACTTCCATTGCTCAATTTGTCTAGCTAGGAGTAGGAGTAGCGCATAATCCATTAATCTCTTTCTTTTTACTTTCATTCATCACCTCAAATGCATGGTCATCGTATACACGCTTTACGCATATGGCATATTCTTCATTCCAACGCATAGAGATTAATGCATATCAAAAGAAGAGTGCATTTTCCTCTTTCCTTTTTCTTGAACAAGTTTTGACCTACAACTCATGACATACCTGATATCTTATAGAAGTACAAGTTATTTTACCTCTTTTATCTAAAACAATTAGGAAAAATCTTGGAAAATGCGACAACTTGGCAAGAAAATCATGAAATTAATTATGTCATGTGATCATATGTGTACAAAATCTCACAATCCACGAAAGATATAAAAATCGTGCCTTTTGGGTGCATAAAATCTATTTATGCGATCACGAGATATCTCCGCGAAGAAATTCCTGACGCCAACATAGGAATCGCATAATTGGAAACACATAGCCTCATGCAATAGAAGGTGACAAGATGCATGGGCAATAACATGACGCTTAGGCGGTGGACGTAAAATCAAAGACCAAGTTGATAGTTGACAAGAAAGCTTTATGGCAGAGCCAATGAACTTCTGATACGGAGCAGACGGCACAACAAGGTATGGAAGTTAATGTATCATGTCAGTATAATCATTAGTGAGAGATGAAGAAGTTAATCCTTGACGCCTATAAATACTCAATGAAATTTCCATGCAGAAAAGGAGGGAGTGAGATAGCGAAGACATTGGAGAAAACTCTACAAAATTCCTCACTTAAAAACAATTCCATTCGAGTCTTTGTGAAATTTGAGTGAAAGTTCAAGATTTTTTCCTTAAAAAAGGGAAAACTTCACCTTCAGCACAATCTTTGTAAAGCAGCCATTTACGGTGCCAAAAGGAGGAAGGAATCGCACCCCACGGCTTGATTTTCTGTCTCCATCTCTTTTTCTCTACTATTGTTGGTTTATGTTGTGTAAAATGTTGAAAACTTCTTTTTTATCAATATGAATGCATCCATAGTTTATTGTTTATCCATCTCTCCATCTTCAACCATGAGCAACTAATTTCTAAATGGATTGAGAAAATTGCAACTAACATGAACTAAGCAGAGCATAATCCTACGTTCAACTTGTTTTATGTATGCTTCGTGACTTAGTTGATCAAGTCGAGAGATTGCTCTAAATAGAATGAATCTATATTTGAAAAAGCAAAAACTTTAGACCTCATAAAACAAGAAGAGATTACCATTAGAAATAAAGTGACATCTTTTGCATCAAAGACTCATCGCATGCATCCTAAAAATAGGACATTATGGCTAAATGCACTACGAAGTATAGCTTATGATTTTGAGTGATTTGCTTGAACACATGGTTTATGCATTTGCTTAGGAAGTAGTAGTGAATATTTCTCTCAACCCTATTTTATTCATTAGGAATCTACATCTCCCTACTTCGGCTATTTTGCTTACGACTGTGACCCTCATCATATCCATCATTATTTACCTGCACTAGCGATAGAATAGGTATATCAACTCAACATATATTTAACAATAATTCGTGTCAAGATCGAAACAATTATTGTCATTGAATCAATAGAACACAATATCTCAATTCGACCTTAAACTTACCAAGATTCTAGTTAGATTTATACTTGGGTCTAATTAGATAAAACAATGCGTTTATGAGGTATCACATAGCATTCATTACATCGCATAGTAAAATACATCAAAACCCTACTTTCTATGTCATGCTTCTTCCAATATTGGAATAAATTCGTGTTGGGATTTATGTCCTAAATCTCGTAGTCTATAAATTTGTAAACAAATTATTGAATAAATATAGTCTTATTTATTTGAAACAGATAAAGTTGTTTATTTTTTGCATAACTCAAATTCAATAAACTCAGGTTTGAGGTTATTTAATGTAACTAGAACCGTATGTGATTGACATACAAGTGGATCGTTTTCAAAGAATAACCTAAAAGGTCTATAGTATATGGATGAGGTTGGATACTTTATCCTGGTAACATTACGGATATGACCCACTTTGTAAATGCTACAAATGTTGTAAGTGTACAAACGATTTGATCCAAAACGTTCATGTGATGACATGTAAGTGGGGGTATCCTATACAGTGAGTCTGTATAAGATCGGATCACGAAATATATAATCTTTCTTTATAACTGTTGGGTTTTATGTTCTAAAACTCGCAGTTTGTAAAATGATAAACATTTTCTATAATCAATAAACTTATTATCGATTTCATAAATTGTATGAAAGTCTAAATCCAATAATCTAAGACCCATGACTATTATATGAGTACTTGAACTTTATGCGGAGACATAAGAGTGGATCAGGTTCGAGTAAATAGTCAAAATCTATAGTACATGAATAAGGTTGGGTACCTTATTCTGGTAACACTATTGGATGCGGCCTACTCTGTAGTTGTTACAAAGAGTTGTAAAGTGCTACATACGATGTGATCATAATTCATCTTATGCAATGAGTTTGCATAAGATCAGACCAAGAAATAAATCATTCAAACTTTATAACGGTGTTTACTGTATAAGACTGACTATTTCACCTAGATGACCTAGGTAACTCGATCTTAATTCTGAGCTAACTATGAACTCCTGTTTATTCAGGATTATCCTTAGATTTGCATAGGTGAGGGTCGGCTTAACAGTGTTGGCTCAATAAACCTCCCATTTCAAGGGTAAGACCTAATAGATAGCTGGGGACATAGGGTGGAAGATGGTGTTCATGCCTACCCAATTTAGGGATAGAAGAAATGTTGTTCTCTCTAGTACTGAATTTAGGTCTTGAACAAGGGGCCCCACCCTCTCATTGGGTTAAGAGAGTTTGGTTTAGTGATTGGATCACAAACCAGTTGTTCATTAGAGGATGAGAAGGAACTTGAGGAATAAGACGTAATCTTAGGAGTAAAACAAATATTTGACCTGGCCGTTATTACGAACAACCTGTGAAGGGTCGACTTACTAATTATGGTTAAATCATGTAAATATAATATGTATTTTAACCAAGCAATGAATGATGTAGATAAAGACCAATGGATTAAAGCCATGGACCTTGAAATAGAATCTATGTATTTCAATTCTGTCTGTGATCTTGTAGATGAACCTGAAGAGTTAAAACCCATCGGTTATAAATGGATCTACAAGAGAAAATGAGACCAAGCTGGTAAGGTACAGACCTACAAAGTAGACTTGTGGCAAAAGGGTTTATCCAAAGAGAGGGAGTAGATTATGAAGAAACCTTCTCTCCAATTGCGATGATAAAGTCAATTAGAATACTCTTGTTCAGAGCCACATTTTATAATTATGGAATATGAAAAATGGATGTCAAGGCAGTTTTTCTGAATGGCTATCTTGAAGAGAGTATCTATATGTCTCAACCAGAAGGGTTTATACAGTAGGATCAAGAGCAAAAGGTTTGCAAACTTAATCGATCCATTTATGGATTGAAACAAGCTTCTAGATCCTGGAATATGAGATTTGACACTGCGATCAAATCTTATGGCTCTGAACAAAATGTTGACGAACCCTGTGTATACAAGAAAATCGTTAACAAAACTGTCGCTTTTCTGGTGTTGTATGTTGATGATATTCTACTCATTGGGAATGAGGTAGAATATCTAGCTGACGTTAAGAGATGGTTGGTTTCACAATTCCAAATGAAAGATTTGGGAGAAACACAGTATGTTCTTGGAATCCAAATCGTTTGGAATTGCAAGAATAGAACATTAGCATTATATCAAGTATCTTATATAGACAAGATGTTGTCTAGGTATAAAATGCAAAATTTCAAGAAAAGTTTTTTACCTTTCAGACATGGAATTCATCTGTCTAAAGAACTGAGGAGATGAATCCAATTCCATATGCATCAACATTAGGGAGTTTAATGTATGCAATGTTGTGTACTTGTCCTGATATATGCTATGTCGTAGGAATAGTCAGCAGATTTCAGTCCAATCCTGGACATGATCATTGGACTGTTGTTAAAAACATTCTCAAGTATCTTCGGAGAACGAGAGATTATATGCTCGTGTATGGTACTAAGGATCTAATCCTTACTGGATACACTGATTTTGACTTTCAAACCGATATTGATTCAAGAAAATCAACTTTGGGATCGGTATTTACTCTAAATGGAGGAGCAGTAGTGTGAAGAAGCATCAAACAGAGTTGTATTGTTGACTCCACAATGGAAGCTGAGTATGTAGCTGCAAGTGAAGCAATAAAAGAAGCAGGATGGTTCAGAAAGTTTCTGACAGATCTGGAAGTAGTTCCTAATATGCACCTGTTTTTCATTCTCTATTGTGACAATAGTGGAGCAGTTGCAAATTCAAAGGAACCACAAAGCCATAAAAGAGGAAAGTATATCAAACGAAAGTACCATCTCATCAGGGAGATTGTACACTAAGGAGAGGTAAACTTCACCCAGATTGCTTCATAAGACAACTTAGCTGATCCATTTACAAAAGCCCTCTCGGCTAAAGTGTTCAAGGATCACCTAGTAGGACTAGGACGACGAGTTTTGTATCACTAGGGCAAGGGAGAATTTGTGGGTATTATAATGCCCTAGTTTATTGTATTTGCACATTTTATTCTCTCCATGTAAATTAAACATTGTATATATTGATCCACTGGAGTTTTAGTCCAAGTGGGAGTATTGTTGGGTTTTATGTCCTAAAACTTGCAGTTTGTAAAATGATAAACATTTTTTATAATCAATAAACTTATTATCAATTTCATAAATTGTATGAAAGTCTAAATCCAATAAACTAAAACCCATGACTATTATATGAGTACTTGAACTTTATGTAGAGACATAAGAATGGATCAGGTTCGAGTAAATAGTCAAAATGATCTATAATACATGAATAAGGTTGGGTACCTTATTCTGGTAACATTATTGGATGTGGCCTACTCTGTAGTTGTTACAAAGAGTTGTAAAGTGCTACATATGATGTGATCCTAATTCGTACATGTTATGATATGAGGAGTAGGGGTGTCCTATGCAATGAGTTTTCATAAGATCTGACCAAGAAATAAGTCACTCTTACTTTATAACGTTGTTTACTGTATAAGACTGACTATTTCACCTAGATGATCTAGGTAACTCGATCTTAATCCTGAGCTAACTATAAACTCTTGTTTATTCGGGATTATCCTTAGATTTTCATAGGTGAGGGTTGGCTTAACAGTGCCGACTCAATAAGCCTCCCATTTTAGGGATAAGACCTAAAAGATAGCTAGAGACATAGGGTACAAGGCGGAGTTCACGCCTATCCAATTTAGGGATAGGAGAAAGGTTGTTTTCTCTAGTACCGAATCTAGGTCTTGAACAAGGGACCCCACCCTCTCACTGGGCTGAGAGAGTTTGGTTTAATGATTGGATCACAAACCAGTTGTTCATTAGATGATCAGTAGGAACTTGAGGAATAAGAAGTAATCTCGGGGGTAAAACAGATATTTGACCCAGCCGTTATTACGAACAACCTGTGAAGGGTTGACTTGCTGATTATGGTTAAATCATGTAGACATAATATATCTACAGTGAGGGGAGTGCAACTATGGGCTTTAATGGAATGACCCATTAGTTAAAGAACGAGGATTAATCTGGTCTAACGAGTTTAGCCAATTAACATCGGATCGTTGGAGCCCATGATCTGTAGGTCCGCGAGGTCCCCCTACTAGCTCGTAATTGGACTAGCTCTAGAATAGTGTGATAAGTTAATTTGAAATGTTCAAATTAGAATTAAGGGAATTAATAATTATATGAGATATAATTACGTGTTTAATTTGAGAACTAAACGGAATAGGAGAATTTATATTTAAATATGATTTAAATATATAAATATAAATATGTGTAAAAATTAATTTAATATTTGATATTAAATTAATTAGTTTTATTTCAAAATTAATTTATGAAATTAATTTTATAAAACTAAAATTTTTCAGTTTTAAAATCAAAATGGATTTTGGAAAAATCAAGTTTTGATTTTGAGATAAAATTCGAAAATTGGAAAAATCGTGCATAAATGGAATATTGAGATATTCCATTATCTATCTTCTTCATGCTCACAGAATTTTCATTTCCTCTTATTCATTAACTCCAAGCATGAGCTGCAACTCATGTAACTCTCTTCCTTGCATGATGATTTGCAATATATTGAAGAGATTGGAGTGAATTTAAGGCATGCAATCAAGAGAGAATTTTAGAGAAAATTCGTGCTGAAGAAAGTGTTCTTCAACGAGATTGTTGCTGTGAACAATTCTCCATAATCCCTTGATTCAAGCTTGTTTTGAGTCCCACAACTCAATCTAGAGCACCAAGAGAATAGTGGGGAAGATCATGAGGTGGTCTGCAATAAGATTCAGAGAAGATTATAGTTGGAGATCATGCTTTGAAGAAGTTCTACAAAGGTATGTCATGAAACTCACTTGTTTTCTGCAAGAGCATGCTTTATATTTTGCCAAAATTAATGAATTAGAGTGCTTAAATGATCTTTGTTGCTTCCGCTGTTGCTGATACATTCCTACAATAACACCGTTAATTGAAAAGATTAATATTTCAAACAATAACCATGTAACTTAATCTCAATCTTGAGTGAGCTATGAACCCCTGCTCATAAGGATCGTTCTTTGATTTGTATGGGTGAGAGTGACCTTAGCTGTCGACCCAATATACCTATGACTTTAGGGACAATACTGAGTGGGGAGCTGGGAACATAGCTACACCAGATGAAACTCACTCCTTCCCGACTTGAGGATAAGTAAAAAGGTTGTTCTCTTAAGTGCTGACTCAGAGAATTGAACAATGGAGCCTCACTCTCTCAGTGGCCCGAGAGGGGACTTGGTTTGTGGTAGAACCATAAACAAATTGTTCATTAAAGGATCAGTGGTACTTAAAGAGTTATAGATAATTACAGGGGTAAAATGGTAATTTGACCAACTGTAATTATGAACAACTTGTGAGGATTAACTTATTAAAATGGAAAAATCAATGGACACATAAAATAGTCTATAGTTTATAGGAGTGCAGATATTGGTCTTTAATGGAGTATACTATAGTTGATAAGTGTTGATTGATTTAGTTAAAAAGTTTGCACACAATGGGTTAAACAAGGATATTTAGCATTGAAAGAATTTGAAATGTTCAAATTATTTAAGAGAATTGATAGTATGAGATTAATTATAATATAAAGTTAATTTTGAATTAGATTCAAAATTACAATTTATAATATGAGAGTAATAATATTTAAATAAGATTCAAATATTAAATCAATATGAATTGGATTCTTATTAAAACTATAGGAAGTTAATGTGAATGAGATTCATATGAAAATTATATGTTATGAGAGAAAATGTGTATTAGAATATGATTCATATATACATTAAATTAAATATATAATTAATTTAAATAGATTTAATTAAATAATAAGTTATTTAATTAATTTAGATTTACATTAATTATTGTTTAATAAATATATAAATAAATAAATTAGATTTAATTAATTAATATGTAATTAATTAAATTATATTTATTATTTAAATAACTCCCCTGCATTAAGGGTCATTACAAACTTCCCTCACGTCATATGGGATATGAAGTTTACAGAAAAAAAAAAAAAAAAAAAAAAAAAACGTTCACACACACTCTCTCACAGGAAAAAATCTATGCACTTTTTCTTCCTTTTTTCAATTGGTTCCCACAAACCACCTTTGTCCAAGAGAATAGTAGAGAAGATCTACTTGGTGGTGTCTTATTCGTGACAAGTTTGTATGTGTTGTTGATAAATCAACCAAACCAAGAGAAGATATTGAATATTGTTCTTCAAAGGTAATTGTTATTTTCCCAATAATCTTCTAAAAGCATGCTTAATCTTGTGATTTATCTCTGTTTTGTATAATTTTTTTGTAACATAATTAAGGCAAAAGCGATCACACGATTTCACACAGAAAATCAATTCCTTGAATTGGTATCAGAGTCCAATTTTTACCTTAAATTATGTTTTGAAATTTTACGAAAAAAGAATGGTGGGTTGCTTTTGTGCATTTGATTTATGAACGTTAAAGGTTGCATAATAGATGTTTCGAAATTTTAGAATATAGATTACTGTGTTTATGTGATAAATTTAATGTAGGGGTCTGTTGTTTTAGGCATCTAATTCAGCAATTGAGTCTAGAAGTTTGTGTCATTCGTTAGCAAAATAGTTGTTGAAAATTGGAACCCAGAATAGTGAAATTCAAACGAAAAATGAAGGTTTTCTAGGCATTCTGTTTCGTAGTGCTCCGACGGTGATACGACGCTCCGAACTTGCTGAACATGAGGTGCACGCGTAAGATCGTAAGTTCAAGCTAGAGTTTCGTTATTTCCTTTTTTCTGTATTTTCACGTTTTATTAATTATCTTAATATAATTTGATTATATTAATTTAATTATTTTTATAGGATACCAGATTTTGGTCTATTATTGTTGCATTATATAGTTTAAAATACATGTGATGTATGTTTAATTATAGTAATTATATATTGCATATAGTATGTCATATAGATTCAAAATCTCGCTATAGGTTAAGCATGATTATGCATCTTATTTAAATATCATTGTTATATTTAAAGTTTAGGTTATTTCCTAAAGTATGACATGCATAGTTAGTATGCATGGTTATAATATAAGTGTTATGTTATATAGCTTAATATTTGATTAAAGCATGTACACTGTAAAGTGTTGTTTTCATTAAAATCTAGGTGAGTACGTTATATTATGCATGTTAATGAAAATAGATGATGCATGAAACATGACATTATATAGATTAAATATTAATGCTATATTAGTGATACCACTAAATACATGTTATAGTTTTTATTTCATAAATGTAAAATTGTTATATGTTTAATGATATAGAAATTAAAATCTATAATAAAGTGTTGCATGCAAATATAGGGTTTTAAAGAATGGTTTTTAAAGGGTTTAAAATTTTGAATCTTTTATGTAAAAGAATTTCTAATAAGATTAGAAATATGTTAATCTTTTATTTTTTTTTTAATAGGATTAAAATAAGATAATAAAAGATTAAATTTATAAAATATTGACTATAAGAGACCTTTGATTAGGAAAGTTCTGTCTAGGATTGGGGTATTTAAGTTGACGGTAAGGGAATAACCTGAGAATTGACTTGGAAGGTAAATTAGTAAACATTTTATAAGCATGGAATAAATGATTAAACTTTATTAAAATATTTAATAGATGATAATCATATGTCGTTAAACTATGATGATAATCATATGTCGTTAAACTATCTAATATAAGTATTATATTAGACCTAGTTGTACTTACGAGCAATTTGTGAAGGGTCATCATACTGTTGATTGGTTATATCCAATAAACACATAAATATATCTGTAGTATAAAGAGTGTAGTTGTCGGTCTTTAGTGGAGTACCCAACAGTTAACAGATGATGAATAATGTAACTAAAGAGTTTAATTAATTATTCATGTACTTCAAGCTATAGGTTCATAAGGTCCATTTGGTAGCTTAAAAGATTTAGTTGAGAATCAGTTTTTGAATTAATTTGAATGGTTCAAATTCATAGAGGGATTTAATTAAAACTATAGTTTATATCGTATGTGATACAATATTAAAACTATATGTTATATTTGATATAACATATAATTTAATATAAATATAACATGATAATAATATGATAAGTAGTTATCATATTTATTTATGTTATTATTATTTTGAATAATAAGGAAACCCATCTTTTCTATCCACCCACTTTAGTGGGTAGTTATGTTTTTTATGGCAAAAATCTTTTTCTTCTTCTTATACGTTGAAGTTGTTGAACGATAAGAGTTTTTTTTTACAGAAGTGTTCTGTGTTTTTGTGTTCTAGAGAGAATTCTCAATCCTCTTCCTCCACCTAAACTTTCCCTCTAAACCAAAATAGTCAAAGCCTACCACTCCTGGGTTCTCACCCTGAGAATACCAAGGACTCCATTGTGGTTGTTTCCGGATTTTGGTTCGAGAAAATCTTGAAGAAGGTCTTCAAAAAGTTTCCGATTCCGTTCGAGGGAGGATTCGTGAAAAAAAGGTCTTCAAAGGTGAAATTCTTGAAACCCTTTTTCTTATAGAGCATGCTGTAATTTAAATGCATATCTGTTGTATATTTACTGTAAACTCAGTATTTGATAATTAATAGAATTTTGACAATCCATTTCCGCTTGGTTCTCCTCACACGAGTTCCTTCATCTTTTTCCTTCCCTAGGTTTTTTCCCATTAGGTTTTTCCTATTAAGGTTTTAGCGAGACATATTTCATACATACATATATATATGTGTGTGTGTGGGCATTTAAGGGGGAATATTATAAATATCATAAAAATAGATGCCCAATGTTTAGTGTCCTAAAAGTCATGTGTCATTTTTTATATTGTCTATGTGTCTTGTAATAATTCATGTTTAGTATCAATGTAAGTCCGCATCCTACTTGTCACTTTTCCTATAAATAATGGCATTTGGTGGATCTCAAGAGAATGCACATTAGTGAGAAATCCACTTCAAAATTCTGTTAATTTTCATTTTATCCAATTTTATAATTTTAGTTATTTTATTTTGTTTTATATTATATTATATTTATTATTATTATATTATATTTTCTCCATATCCGTGTTCTTGTCGTGCGCATCAATTTTACAATAAAAATAAATAATTCAATGAAAATAAAGATATATTTCATGTTTTATGTGTATGATAGTAGATTAAAAAACTATGTATAGTTGAAACTAGTTATGGGAGTTTTATTAAATGACTGCTTATGAGGTTTTATAAAATTATAGGAATTAAATCATAAGTTTTAAAACTATAGATACTAACCCTTTTTTTTTTCAAGATATAGGAACCAAATTTATAAATTAACATAATTTAGTGCATGCGCATATTTTAGTTTAGAAGAAGAATGAATTGAGTTTACAACCTAAAATACAATATTTGTTAACGTTTTTATATCTGTTTTAATATAGTTCTACATTTTAAAATTTCAAATTCAAAATCTGGATAGTTTTCAAAATTTGCAATGGTCATAAAATCCAAAAATAATTTTCAAAATAAAAACATATTACCTATCAAACATGCTCTAAAAGACTAATATATAATCGAAAAAGTTGTACAAACCACCCTTGAACTGTGAGGTTCATTTAATAACTCTTAATTTAATCAATTGCTCCCTTTAGCTTTGTGGTTTGTCACAATTACATTTCTAAACTTTGAAGTTTATTAATTAGCCCTCAATAGATTGTTATTCGTTACAGTCACCTCGGTAATATGTTAAAATTTTATATTTACCTTTGTTTGAAATGTTTTTAACTTTTATTGTTTTATTGAAATTTTAATTAATAAATATATAGATATCAATACTAACATGGAGGGTTGATTGTAACAATTAACAAACTACTTGAGTTAATTGATCGCATTCAAAGTTTAGGAGTATAATTGTCAATCAAATTAAAAGTTTAAGAATATTCATAATTCAGAGATGGTATGTGCAATTTTTCTTTATAATTTTAGGGCAAAGGGACTAAAAAGAGATAAATAATATTCAAAATGCATCTTGAGAGACAAAAGAAGATTTTCCTTTTTTTTTTTTTTTGGTTTGAGAAATCAAACTAAGAGGATCTAAGTCCAACCAGTTACAAATTTTGAGTACTGAATTTGTATTGGTAACAATAACAATTCATATAAGATTTATCGTCAGGCCGATGGCAGCAACTACAATTCTATCCCTGCCTGGAAGCCATGACAAATCCGGTGCTGGTTTAATTTCTCATATGAACAATCCGATTCTACATTTCTCTAACGACTTCCCACCAAATTTTCTTCGTATATCATCATCAATTGTTCTGCTACCTGCTCGAATTTTCATCCAAAACATCAACTTTTCTGTTAAGTTGATTGTAATTTCAATGTTGTGTAACGTAACCCCAACAATTGGTTCTAGGAATTTTTACCTGTTCGATGCTCCCATCTTCAATCTCGGTGTTGAAGGAAAGCAACAGGGTTTCATGGAGCAAAGTTTCCAGATCTTCCACGTATAAAGGAGCTGCAATTATTGGAAGCAAAAAACATACATCAAGAAATTGCAAAAGGTTAATTTTAATGGCGGATGATAATTTAAAGAAGAAGGGTAATAACGTTTGGATTGAGAGAACCAAGCGAAGACATCAGAGGCGAGATTCAGAGATTTCTGGTGAGAATCGCGACCTCCCCATTGATTTTCAATGGCCATTTGAAGGCCATCCCACCGAGAAAACACGGATGAAATGGCCTTTTGGAGGCTTGAGACAGATCCCGCCTTATAATTGGTTGAGGTTAATCCATCAATTGACTCCATGGATGATCCTCAGAGTTTCGTCTTCGTATTCTCCCTCTTCCGGAACCTCGAAATCTTCTTTTTCTCTGTCACTCCTAACAGAGTAACCAGAGAGAGAGAGGGCGGTTGCATCTAGTAATTAATGTCAGAATTGGGCGGAGAGAAAAGCGGAGATGTGTTTGGAGAGAGAGGCGTAGAGAGTTCGGGCCTTTTTTTATATCTTCAAATGATAGAGCTCGATTCCATGGCTTCTCGAATTCCCGCCAAATCCAACTGAATCGAAGTAACGTCATAGAAGAAGATTCTCGTAATTGGAAAAACCAGAGGGTAAGATTGCTCTCTTTACTTCTTCTTCTTCTTCTTCATTCTGATCTAGATCATGACCTTTAAGGTATTCAACCATGCCGTTTCTCTCACCAAACTCGCTCGCTTCACTGGTCGAATTGGCCGTATCGGTTCGTTCTTCTCTTCTTGGCCGAGCCGCCCATGCCCAAATTCTCAAAACCCTAAAAACTCCTCTTCCAGCTTTCCTCTACAACCACCTCGTGAACATGTACGCTAAATTCGACCATCTTAACTCGGCCAAACTCATCCTCGAACTCGCCCCTTGCCGCTCCGTTGTCACTTGGACTGCCCTTATCGCCGGTTCCGTCCAAAACGGCTGTTTTGCTTCCGCTCTGCTTCACTTTTCCGACATGCTAAGTGACTGTGTTCGACCCAATGACTTCACTTTCCCTTGCGTTCTCAAAGCCTCCACTGGGCTTCGCATGGCTATGACAGGCAAACAGCTACATGCACTTGCGGTTAAGGAGGGGTTAATAAACGATGTCTTCGTCGGGTGCAGTGTCTTCGACATGTACAGCAAATTGGGCCTTCTTAGTGACGCATACAAGATGTTCGATGAAATGCCTCATCGAAACCTCGAGACATTGAATGCGTATATATCCAATTCTGTGCTCCACGGGCGACCTGAAGATTCTGCCATTGCATTTATTGAGCTACTTCGAGTTGGTGAGAAGCCAGATTCCATAACATTTTGTGCTTTTTTCAATGCGTGTTCAGACAAACTAGGCCTGGGGCCTGGGTGTCAGCTTCATGGGTTCATTATTAGAAGTGGGTATGGGCAGAATGTCTCTGTTTCAAATGGGCTGATTGATTTTTATGGGAAATGTGGGGAGGTTGAATGTTCTGAGATGGTTTTTGATAGAATGGGAGAGCGGAACAGCGTATCTTGGTCCTCTTTGATAGCTGCTTACGTTCAAAACAACGAGGAAGAGAAGGCTTCATGCTTATTCTTGCGAGCGAGGAAAGAAGATATCAAACCAACTGATTTTATGGTATCAAGTGTGCTTTGTGCCTGTGCTGGTCTTTCGGAAATCGAGTTCGGAAGGTCAGTTCAAGCACTAGCCGTCAAGGCTTGTGTAGAGGAGAACATCTTTGTTGGAAGTGCACTGGTTGACATGTATGGAAAATGTGGAAGTATTTATGAAGCAGAGCAAGCCTTCAACGAGATGCCAGAGAGAAACTTGGTGTCTTGGAATGCATTGCTGGGCGGATACGCGCACCAAGGACATGCAGACAAGGCTGTGGCATTGCTCGAGGAGATGGTGTCAGTGGCAGGCCTGTCGCCGAGCTATGTAAGTTTGGTCTGTGCATTATCAGCTTGCAGTAGAGCAGGAGATTTGAAGACGGGGATGCAGATTTTTGAGTCCATGAAAGCAAGGTACGGTATAGAACCAGGGCCAGAGCATTATGCTTGCTTGGTAGATTTGCTTGGACGTGCTGGAATGGTAGAATGTGCGTATGATTTTATAAAGACCATGCCATTTCCTCCTACAATCTCAATCTGGGGTGCTCTGTTGGGGGCTTGCCGAATGCATGGGAAGCCAGAGTTGGGAAAGTTGGCCGCTGAGAAACTGTTTGAACTTGATCCAAAAGACTCTGGAAATCACGTTGTGCTGTCCAATATGTTTGCGGCAACTGGAAGGTAACCCTCAAATTTCACAACGATCTTATTCACATCTACATTTGAAAGTTAGCTCATTACTCGATCATAGCTATTGTCAATAGTACTTAGAAAAGATGACTCTTGACATTCTAAATTGATAGATCGTTGTTTGATCTTTTATTCCTATTCTACTACTATTCACTCGTGAGTTAAAAATTTAACTAAAAATCCAATAGGCAACTACTATACTATTAATTTCCTAAGATCATAGAAGTTTAAAGACAATAACTTCTTACTTTATTCTTTAATACTAAATTAAATCGCCACTAAATCTAAAAATTTAGACCAATGAATTGTTGTATTCTTAAATCTCTCACATTCTTCAAGACATTGATTTCTCAAATTCTATGGTAAATGAATTGGGGGCGGAATTCAGGTGGGAAGAAGTGACTGTCGTACGAAATGAGATGAAAGAAGTGGGGATCAAAAAGGGAGCTGGGTTCAGTTGGATAACTGTAAACAGTAGAATTCATATATTCCAAGCGAAAGACAAAAGCCATGAGAAGGACTCTGAAATTCAGGACATGCTGGGGAAGCTGAGGAAGGAGATGCAGGAAGCTGCTGGTTTCATTGCAGACACCAATTATGCTCCTTTTGAAATGTCGAATTAATCAGATTTGGCTGCCACCTTAAGAGCAATGCTCTTGCCATCACTTTCTGCAGGTACTGAATTCATCTCTAGTAAGTAATCAAGAATCAGCATTGATATTTGTTTTTCTGGAGATTATTTGAGAAGTTACTACTTTCCCTCTCCGTAGTTTTTCAAATGATCTCATTGTAAACTGTAATTGTTAAAATTCTAAGCTTGCAATCCTTCCTCTCTACCTGATTGTCTTCCAAGTTTCTTAATTTTTTCCCCCTCTTTTGTCGTTTCTTGTGCAGTTGAATAATTAACCCATTAAGTAACCAAATTATACAAACTAGATCCAAAATGTTTAGATCATATGCAATTCCATTGCAGGGAAGAAACACATCCAACCCAAAGGCTCGTAAGTTCCACAAATTTTCCAAATCAATCTCTTGAGATTTGAAAATACTTTCCTCCAGTACGAATAAATGTCCAGAAACTGCCATCTGTACCCAAAACTCAGCTAAGTGTCAAGCAACTGGCACTCCCTTCTCAGTGGATTTCTCAAGCTTTCTCCACCGGCCATCTGTACATTTAATCATCAAATCACTATCCTTCTTCTCTACATTCAACACTTGTCCCAACATGACCAGCCACTTCTTCCACTCACCAATCTCTTCAAATAGGGAACAGCAAAAATTCAACCGCCATTGCAGAAAGAAACTTCCCATAGTTTTTTATTTTGTGTTGAAATCATGAGTCAGGAGCAGCCTCGCCAGAACGACGATGAGCAGCTGGAAACCATCAAATACGGGGACGTTTTTAACGTCTCGGGTGAGCTGGCTGCGAACCCTATCGCACCTGAGGATGCTCGCATGATGGACAGTGCTGAAACGAGGGTGTTGGGGCAAGTGCCTAAGGCTGGTTCGGCCGATGTCATGCGGGCCGCCGCTGCTCATAATGTCCAAATTGGTCTTCTTAGTAGCCGTGATATTAGCGATGCTGCTAAATACCAAGGCATTAACATCAGCGAGACTGATGTTCCCGGAGCCCGTGTCGTTACTGAAAGCGTTGCCGGACAGGTCCCCCATCTTGAATCTCTCCCATCTCTCCCATCGCTTGATTTGTTTGTTTGTTTTTTATGTTTTCTTTTCATTATGCTTGAATATTTTTATAATATTGGTTAAATAGTAAATTTGGGAAAAGAATTTAGTTTCTATAATTTTGAAAGTTAGAATCTAATCTATACTAAATTTCATAAATAGTCTCCTACTTTTTAATAAAATTTTCGTAGTCCCTACCTCTGGATTGTTTATGAAGCTTTTGTCAAAACTATAGGACTATATTTTAATAATTAAAATATAGGGATTAAATTCTAACGTGCCCTTACTTATAATGTCTGATTTAACACCTTCAACCTTATTTTCGTAATACTAAAATTGATTTTTGGGGTATGGAAATTTTGAACGCCCTTACCTATAATGTTTGATTTAACACCTTCAACCTTATTTTCGTAATACTAAAATTGATTTTTTCCCCCCTAATACAACTGAATGGGTATGAAAATTTTGAATTTATATCATCGTTGAGCTACTCATTCTTTCTGACTATCACTTACATTTATTTAAATTAATGATTTGCAGGTTATGTGTTTGAGGTGATTTTGAACCTGGCACGTCATAAATTAGTACTTTTTAGAGACTTTTCTAAAATCATAGATATTGACCAGCTTGAAATTTTTGTCGTATTTTTTAATCTAAAATTTGATTTTTCTAAGCGCAGCCTATTTGTGCATCCTCAGCTTGATGCATCCACTATCATCAGACACGTAGCGAAATGAACTAAAATATTAAAAATAAATTTATTATGTGCCAAATTTTGGTGGTTGGTTGGAAGATTTGGTGCGACTTAAAAGATAGATACAGCTCAGAAAGTATTTTTCTTTTTCTGATGGGTGACATTTTTTCCATCCAAATTTGCACCAACCAGAGTATTAACACTAAGTAGCAGTATGGAATAACTTGAAAAAAATGCCTTTTCCTTTTTAGGATGGAGAAAATGGTCTAATTTTCTTAGATTTAGAAACTTCTATGTTTTGTTTTCTTCCAAATTGTCCTTAATTGATTATTTTGTTGCGTGAGTTTGTTAACGAATTTTAACTTTATTATGAGTGAGGAAATAAATTGCAAGCCAAAGGGATTAATTGTTAAATATACGGAATTAAATCGATTTTTTTTTTTTCAAGAGTAGATTTTTTAATTGCCACATACCCCTAAAATTGGACAGGAATTATAATTTCATCTTAACTTGAAGGAGGAAAATGCTTAGGATGTCTACGCCATCTTTCTGTCGTCAGTTTTTCTTCTTTCTTCAAATATTCTTTAAATATTTGAGTTTATTCTTTTGTGCGTCATCTAGTCTAGTATGCACCAAGTACTCAATATCACATTTATTTACTTTTCCAGGTTGTTGGACAGTATTTGGACACAACGATGGCGAGTGGGATAGAGACGCCGGAGCAGAATGTAATCACGATCGGACAAGCCCTGGAAGCAGCATGTCAAACTGTAGGATACAAGCCAGTGGAACAGAGTGATGCTGCAGCAATTCAAGCCGCTGAGGTACAAGCAACAGGCAACAATGTCATAAGCCCAGGTGGGCTGGCCGCCACTGCTCAGGCGGCAGCAACTTTCAATGCCATAATGGATCGAGATGAGGACAAGATCAAGCTCAACTATGTCCTAACGGTATCAGAACTTCTGAATTCTATCATATGATATTCTATACTTGACGCATTGATTATTGCTTCCTTGCTCATTGATTTTGTGATGAAAGTTATGTTTATCTAATACGAATTATATTCTTTTTAAGTTAAAGCATAAACGGCATAAAACAGAAAATTAACTACTAACAAACTCATTCACTTCCACTCGGCTAACTAATATACAAGAATATTAGCTCTAATATATTGCACTCTCTCTAATTGAGCAGCAGCAGGTATCACAAGATTTTTACCAATATATAGCTGAGACATTTTCTGTATAAAAACAAATCCAATTATACTTGCACAGTTATTACCCTTTTACATTATTTTTTCTGTATAAAAACAAATCCAGTTATACTTGCACAGTTATTTTTTACATTATTCTGAGAATCTTTCCATTTTCCTTTTTTATCTGTACAGGCCGCAACTCAGAAACTAGCGACAGACAGAGCGGTGAGCCAACAGGATGCGGAGGGGGTGGTGAGTGCCGAGCTAAGGAACAATCCAAGCCTGACGACACACCCAGGTGGGGTGGCGGCCTCCATAGCTTTCGCTGCTAGACTGAATGAGGGTGATGCAGAGGGGGTGGTGAGCTCAGATCTGAAGAACGATCCAAGCCTGACGACACACCCAGGTGGATTGGCAGCCTCCATCATCGCCTCCGCGGGACAGAATGAGGACGGCGGGGGTATATGAAAAGGTAACAGCAGCTTAACTGAGAGTTCTGAGCGAGTGTTTAGGTATATGAAAAAAGTAATAACAGCTTAACTAAGAGTGTGAGTGAGTGTTTGTTTTGGAAATGAAGTGTTGGTTTTGATCAGGAATTTTGTTTTTCTGATACCGTTATTCGTGTCTTTAAAAACAAAACTCTGCTCCACAAGAAAGCAGCCTTTTTATTTTCCCCTTGGTTCTTTTTTTTTTTTTTTTTTTTCCTTTCTTCTTTCTGTTTGTGTGATTTTAAAATGGAGAGGTAAATAATAAGGGGAAAAAACCAGCTGTTTGGTTTCAGAATATGTTGACTGTTCACTGTGGAGTCAGGTTTTTTTGTTTTTATTTCAAGAGGATCGAGAAATGTTCAGGGATATGGATTGGTCTTTTCTCTGCAGGTTCTATTTCAACTTTGTTGAATTGTTCATGTTTTCTTTTGGTTTTTTTTCCTTCAGAATTGGTTCCCTTTTTTAAGATAGGGAAAAAGGTTGAAAATTTTGAAGCCATGTTTGGTAGAGAATCTGAAAACAAAGGATTGAATAAATAGTTCTATTTTAAAATAGACTATTATTTATGAATATTATTTAATGAATATTTATTTTGTTATTAACTTTTAAATTTTGGATATTTAATATTCAAAATTTAGATACAATAAGGATATTAACATTCAAATTTAGATACAATACAAACAGATTAGAGGGGTCTTTAAGCTCTCTGACAATATTTACTTCCACCAATGTTGCATGAACATTTGAATTTGAATTTCAAACAGAACTTTTCGGTTTTTGATTTTTTTTTTTCATTTTTATTGATTTTTTTTTTGAAAAAAAGGAAAAAATTGAGTTCAACTTCAATTTTGGGAAAATTTGAAGTAGCTCTCTACTGTCCAATTTCTTGAATCAATATTCAAGATAACTGCCAACAAAAATTATTCAAGATAACGAAATGCATATATATTTTTCTAAATAAATAAATTTATCTGGAAGGGACATCTTTTTAATACAATTTTGAATATGAAAAAGAATATTAGGTAATTATCTTAAGGCTTGCAACTTGTAATATTTTCAAATACAACAAAGAATGGTGGTAATTATCATTTTCTTCCATCAAGAAGAAGAAGAAGAAAGTGCTGGTTATTTACTAAATATTTGTTAAACACCTTATGTTTTACGTGTATCAACTTTTACCCCAAAAAAACACGAATGTATTTATAAAAGTTCTATTATTTTCTTTCTTTGCAAGGTTTTATTATTTTCTTAAATCTAATTTTGTCACTATCGAATCACACGATAAAAATAATTTTTAAGAATAAATATGTCAAGATTTTCACAAAATTTCTGTTGATTCCACTAATCCTAAAAGCCAAAAACTGAAATTTATCTCTTTTTCTTAAAAAAAAAAAAAATGGTTATCGATCCTTTTTTTTTTCTTATAAATGTATTTGGAAAAATTAGAAGGATATTATCCTTTTAGAAACTATTTAGAAAAAATATTGTTGTTTTCAAACTATTTGTAAAAATATATATTTTTTTTTTACAAGTCGAGGGTTGAAAATTTGACCTAGATGGGTTGAATTTTGAACCTTCGATCTTTCATTTTCTCTTTACATTTGTACGTCGAACTTTAAACCCTCGACCTTGTCCTAACATTATTATTGAGTCTGTTTAATTATCATTGAGACTTTTTCATAATTATTTGATGTGGAGAGAATGAAAGTCCTTCCCCATTTCGGAGACCTTCATCATAACACTCATAATTATTCGATGTGTTAAAAATAATTTTGTATTGGGAGAGAACGAAATAAGGAAGAGTAAGAGAGAGAGCGAGAGCGAGTACAAGATATCCGTACAAATTTTTCTTTTTTTATTTTTTTAATTATTACACATTCCACTTCTTTCTTCCTTCTTTTTTTTTTTTAACTTTTCATTTTATAAAAAATTTCTAAAAATATTTTTTTATTATTTATAATTTTTTTTAAAAAAAAAAGAAAAAAAAACTCCATCAAAATCTTGGTACCAAATGTACAAAAGGAATCCAAGATCATTATTGTAAAATCTTTTAAACTATTAACCTCACTACTGTAATTAAAATTTCTGTTCTTTATATCAATAATACAGTCTTATTTATAGACTTGCATGGGAAAGATTTTGAGTGTTGATTTGATTTATTATGTCCCCAAATTATTATCTAAAATATGTAAATTTGAATATTGAAGTTTTTTTTAACCTAACTTTCTAGATTTAGACTATATGATGTAATATTTATGTAAGTGACATTTAAAAGCTTCTATATCAAAATAATTATTATTCATAATATATAAAAATAATAAATTAAAAAAAATAATATCTCATAAAAATAAAAAAAAATGTAAATTAAATATCTCATTTATACAAAAATAATTACAAAAATCAATGTGTCCCATATGGCGGACGTCATCGATTCGAGCTGGTTGTCGTCATCGACTTCGAACTTAAGGTTGTTCGGGTTCTTCTTGATGTTACTCTGGTACCTCTGTAGACGCTTCATAATATAAATATTTATTATGCTCTCCACGACCCCGACCATGTCCATGCACGTATGAAGACGAAGGACCAGCCTCTGAGTCATAATGTCATGAACCAAATGCTAGCATCATCATCATCGGACTAATCAGTCTGACTCTGCGTCTGCATCATAGGGGGAAACTCTTCCACATTATGTGCAACCTAATCAAACTCATCCCCTTCCCGAACAGGTCCTCTACGTCTAGGAGCTAGTGGAGGAACAATAGGTATATCGTAATATAATGAATTTCCTCCATATAGCTTTGGTTGTTACTACATATAGCAAGAACCTGGTTCGGATCATTCGCAACCTCACGGAGTCTACGGTGGTTCGATCTCTGTGAATTATAAAACAATAGACAATATTTAGAATAAATTTAAATTAAAAATAATTAGATAATATTCATTTACCAGATGATCCATAGCTACTCTCGGACGAGTGACGTAGTGCCTTGTGATATTATTATATCAATGAATATATTCTGGAGTGACATCTGTGTCAAACTGTTCAAGAGAAACCCCCACTGCAATAAACCTTGCACGATAGTGCCATCGCACTACCAAATGTGCAACTTTTTCGGACCAATCTCCAGTCCTTAGGTCAATATCATGCAATACGGGTTCAGTATTACAAGACGATGAGACATTCTGCTGAAAACCGAATTGTCTCATCACCCTGTCAGGAAGATGCCACTCACCAATGTGAAAACATATGAGAGGACTCATCGTCTACCATATGTTTTGACCATTCGTACAAAAATAGGCAAAGTATGCATAATAATTTTGTACGGCTCCCAAATAACCTGAAACACAAAATATTATATTAGAGAATATTAAAGAGAAATACAATAAAAATGTGTATAAAATAATCAATTAGGTTTAGTGTAATGTACCAGGTTGAAGCAGATCAAACATGTATCTATACTGGCTGACTACATGTGTAGCTGTCCTAGTCACAAAAATTTTTCTCTCCACCTAAATTTTTAAATTGATAATTTATAATTTAAATTAACTAGATCAGTGATATAAAAATTAAATTGAATTAAAACAACATACCGAGAATCGTAGGCTCGTCCAACCAACTGAGCGCCATTAACATGTTGTAGTTGTGAAGCCATTATTAGAAATCGCTCCCAAGCCCATAGTTGCAAAAGTATGAGAGGCCCAACTATCTCTCGAACCTTAGGTCTTGTTACTTTGCATAGTTGTCTATACAACCATGCCAAGCATGCTCCACCCCACAAATACTGCCCCGTATCATGGAGGTTAGCTAACAGTGGCAGAAATATCAAGTGAACAAAATGACTTGATTTATCTGAAAATAGACTTCCACCATCTGTGAGCTCATGAAATTGTGTTCATAACCATATTAAACTTAACCTCGATTCTTTAATCTTGTCGACAGGTGGGGTCGCACCGAGGTACAGTTGACAAACTTCTAACCAGTCATCATACATCACTCCGGTGACCGGCTCACCGTCAACCGGTAACCCCAACAACACTTCTATGTCTTGTAGAGTGATAGTGCACTCTCCAACAGACATATGGAATGTATGCGTCTCGGGCTTAGTGCACTCTCCAACAGACATATGGAATGTATGCGTCTCGGGCCTCCATCTCTCGACCAAGACTGTGATCAGATGCTAATCCAACTTAATAAATCCTAATATGGCAACTCCATAGAATTCAGATGTGCGCAGTAGCGGTAGTATTCGTGGGTGGAGCGGGATAGTGCGCTGGAGAACTGCTTCTCAATGCCTGCAAGATATTTCTCCAATAGTACGATCTCGCCATACAACAGATGATCGATGAATGGACTGGTCGGACAAAACATCGGGATCAACAGGTCTTGGGTTTAAAGTCATGATTTGAAAAAAAAAATATTTATTTCTCAATCAAAAAAATATTTGTTTCTCAATTAGAAAAATAATGTACAACTTAATTAGAAGAATAATGTACAACTTTATAATAAAAAAAAATTGAATATACAATAAATTTATTTACTTTCCGTAGAAATATATATATATATATATATATATATATATTTCTATGGAAAAAAAGCTAGTAATTATTAATGAAAAAATAACAACAATAACAGAATTTTGAATTGTAAGAGAAGGCGAGATTGAGAGCGAGATTGTGAGAGAGAGCGAGATTGTAGGAGAGAGCGAGACGCATACATTCCATAGACGTTGGAGATTGTCCCATCCTACAATCTCGCTCTCTCAATCTTCTCTCTCCTACAATCTCGCTTGCAATCTCGCTCTCTCTTACAATCTCGCTTTCAATCTCACAATCTTGCTCTCTCTTACAATCTTGCTCTCTCTTACAATCTACTTCACCCACTTATCTTCTTTGTCGAGGGTTGAAGTTTCGACTAATGTAAAACTAGCGAGATTTCCTTTTTCTTGTCGAGGGTTGAAGTTTCGACTTATGTATGTCGAAACTTCAACTCTCGACAACCTTTGTTTCTAAGTTTTCTTTGTTTGTCGAGTTCTCAATGTTCGACCTCTACATTAATCGAATCCTCAATCCTCGACTTTTAGCCTTGAACTCCTAAAACAACAATATTTCTCTAATAAGTTTCAAAACAACAATATTTCTCTAATAAGTTTTGAAAATAACAATATTAATATTAAAGGTCCAATGTATTTTATTCGTTTGACTCTATTTTCTAGATTTTGGGGATATCTTTTGAAATAAAAATATTTCTATTAAATACCTGTCGACATATAGATATATAATATATATCTATAAATCGAAAGATTCAAAATTAATAATTTCAACATCAATATATCGACAATATTAACATCAATATTAAATTAATGATATCTTTAATATCTTTTATAGATATTTTGTATAAGTGTTGTTTTTAAATATAGAAAAATAAATCAAAGTATTTACAAAATATGAGAAAATTTTAGAACTATCAATGATATTGATAGATATCGACACTAATAATTCGAAAAATTTGTTAAATCTTATAAATATTTTCAACTGTTTTACCATTTGAAATAATTTTCCTTTGTATAATATATTAAATGTATGTTTAATCTAATATCAATAAAAATACGTTCTTTTATTTTTTTTCACTCTACAAAGATCAAGATCAGATTAACGATCTATGGATTCATATATCTCAATCGGAAAAATTCATCAATATATTCATATTGACGTAAATTTTTTTTTTTATCTCATTTGGGTTATATGACTTAATTGATTTGTTTATTGCTCGAACTTTCATTCCATCGTCATACTAAAAAAAACAATATACTTATTTTTTAATGGAATTCTACAATCGTTTCTAACTTTTTGATGGGAGAATCCTTAAATTGATAATACAAATTCTTTGAACATAAATAATTCTTATGTGGTTTGAACGTAAATTATTTATAACATCATATGTGTTCGATTTTGTCTTTTATTTTTTCGAATAAAAGTTATAGATGAGAGATCGAACCTTCAACTTTTGAATTGTGTTAATACTACTATTTACGTATTAATACCATTATTTAGGTGTGTTTGGGGATGTCTGTTACCATATTAACATTAGTAACGGTCGATTGAATTCAGCAAATATTTGTCTTCATATGTTTTTGGGACTGCTGTTTCTATCCATGTTTACCTCACTAAGGAAAAATAAAATTACACTATAAACAAATACCCATAAAACGATTTAAAAATAATGACAAAACTCTAAATTACAAACTCAAAAGAAGGAAAAAAAAAACTGTTTGACCATAATTTGGAAGTTTTCAGATTTTGTCAACGAGAGTCATCAATTAATTAGTTGCTTTTTAGCTTTAAATTTAAAAGAGAAAAATTTGGTTGCTTCTTAGCATCTAAGTAATTTTCCAATAATATTATTCTACCATGTGACAATTTTTTTTTAAAAAAATAAATGAATTCTTTTTAGTTTTTCTTTGTGTCTAAAAAAGAGGTATGTTGCACCTAATTATCATTCGATTTAAAATATGTAGTTTCTATTTCAAAATAAAATATAAATGTGTTAGATATTTATTACTTCATATATTTTCTTCTTATTTTAAAATCAATAAAGACAATCAATTAAATAAGAAAAAAAATAGAAATTATCAAAATAAGTATAATGTGTTTATATAATCAACTTTGTAGTTAGAGGTTTGATTCATTCCTTCCATATATTTTAAAAAAATTGAAAATTATTAAAAAAATTGTATGACATATTTAATACAATAAGATTTGAGTACAACTCTCACATATAAATTTGAAACTCGTCCGACATAGATTAATAAATAACCTAATCCAACTTTTAAAGAGTTTGAAATAGTAGATAATCCAAAATAGATGTTACATATGTGAACATTTATTTCTACTTTTCCATGTTACCTTGTCTTCCAAAACTTTGATACATTTGATCATTTAATTAACTTTTTTTGCACTTTTAATTTCCTTATTATTTATGACCTTATTTTGAGGCCCCACTCTTTCTTTTACACCTTATAATAATAATCCCTCTCTCACAATTACTCAACAATTCATACTTTCCATTCCCCCTCTCTCTCTAAAAAAATGTCCACCGCCAAGAAAAGAAATTTCCACCTCTGGTTCTCAAAGCTCCGTTGCTTTCCGGCCGCCGTGAAACCCTCATCGCCGCCGCAAACTTCCAACAAAAAACCCCTTTCCATTACCCACTTGGAAAACTCCGACTACTCTTCTACATCCACCGCTGCTGACGACGGTTTCTTCTCCGACGACTCCACCTCCGATTCCGACGCCGTGGTCCCTGACTTCTCCGCTGCCGTCGCTTCCCACCGCTTCTTCTTCTCTTCCCCCGGCTGCTCCAACTCCATTTTCGACTCCTCTCCCGACACCCACCACAGCGCCGCCGTTTCCGACGCCGTACACGGCGGCGTTAAAGTCCGGAAGGTTTCAGTGGACCCATTTGTCGATTTTAGAGCTTCAATGCAGGAGATGGTTGAAGCGAGAGATCGGCCGGTGGACGTTCGGCGAGACTGGCAGTATTTACAGGAGCTTCTTCTTTGTTATCTTCAAATCAACCCCGTTGATACCCACAAGTTTATATTAAAAGCTTTCTCCGACCTCGTCGTTTATTTGCTGGAATCTTCGCCGGAGTCATTCTCCGATCACAGTCTTCACCGGCACAATATCAACTCACGCAGCTGGTTGGTGCAATAATAACAACATAACATCAATGTTTCAAAGATATAGATTTGCTGCCCTCCACCAATTGAATTCTTGATCGGTGTATAGGCAAGTATTTTTCTAACTTCTTATCAGATAAACATGAGATTTTATTTTAAAATTAATTCATAATAAAAAAAGTAATTCATTCATCATATAAAATTTAGTAAAATTTTTACTTATAGAAAAAATTGTTAAAAGTATCTATAGAAATAGTAAAAAAAAAAAAAAAAAAAAAAAAAAATGGATACTATAAACTTCTATAGGTTTCTATCACTAGTAACATCTATTTAAAGAAGATTTAAAATTTTGTTATTTTGTGTAGATAATTTTATTTATTTATTTATTTATTTTTATTTTCGAGGGTTGTTTCATTTAATTTTTTAGTTATCCAATATGAGATTATCAACATGTCTTATCAAGATAGTATTCTAAGTTTACCATTCTCGATCAGATCTCAAATTTGTAGTTGGACTGAATATTTGTTTGAGTTTTATAGACTCTAATATCATATTAAATAATATGAGATTTCATTTCAAAAACAACTGGTAACATGTGAATAGCAACTCACCTATCTTATAAGAAGTATGAAGTCCCTTGATTTTTCCAACATGGGATTCTCAACCATTATATTTCTTCAATCCCTTCAAAGATGTACTTACTTTAGGTCTATGCTCAAGCACATTTTGTTCAAAAGCATATATATATATATCATAAGAACCAAATATAATTATGGAAAAATGATTTCATAATCATAGGGTGGGTTATTATTGTTTCTTTTTATCTTCTACTTTATGAAAAGTGATGATGTTTTTGTTGTTGTTCGTCTTTATTTACAGGGAAAAGCTTAGTAGTTGGTGAAAGTTGGAATGTTTGTTGTAAGAAGACAAAACAAAATGTGGGTTTCGATGATCACACTCATACACAATCAAGAAAAGCGTGGGATATGCAAAAAAAAGAGAGAATATTGTGTTTACTGTTTGGTTGGTGGAAGAGAAAATGAGGGAAAGGAAAAGAAAAAAATTATTTTATTTTATTTTATTTTTGGGTACATATAATTGCTGACAAAAGAGGGCAGAAGGGTTGGTTTATTGTCCTTAGAAAGAAAGGTTGGGAGTGGTCCTATAAGGTCATGTTTGGTGATGACATAAATGTTTGTAATTTAATGGTGTTGCAGTGTGGAAGAAGAGCTAACAGCTGAAACAGAAAAGGCTTTCTTTATTATTATTATTATTACTTTTTTTAAGCTAAGAAGGTGGTGGGGTTTGGTCAATTAAGTTTCTTGTTCAATGTTTTTTTTTTTTTTTTTTTTTTTGGGAGAGAGGAAGGATTTTGAATCTTAAATGTCTATACGTGTGTATATGTTTTGTTCATTGTTTTTTTTTTCTTTTCTTTGACAAAAAAGCAAGAAGAGATTTGAGTACAAATTGGGAGTGGGGAGATTTGAATCACAGATCTCTTGATCTTGAGCATATACGCAAGTGTCAGTTGAGTTAAACTCTTCTTGGCACAAGAAGTGATTTGACTTCACTTCAAGATGAATAATAGAAAATAAATGATTTTGGTTTAGTTGCTGGATTGATTTGTTTGATCTTATAAGTTAGATGTTGTATGACCCACATGTCTTTGTACTTAATGTGGGTTGGTTTATTTAAAGAGAATGGGTTCAAATGTTTTTTTGTTTTTTGGACAAGTGAGTTGGGAGATTTAACTCGAAATAGAAAATTATATTATTCGTAGTGATGCATATACATGCATATCTTGTTTATGTGTAAGATGATATTTCAAAAAAGAAAGGTTAAAAATGTGAAGAGGGATTATAATACTACTATTTTCATATTATCTTATTCTCCATCTTTAAAAATTTCAAGTTCTTGTTTTTCAATGAGTAATGATAAAGATTAAGATATCTTCTTGTAGTTTAAAAGAAACTACATTTGACTTGATGTTTGGTGTTAACAAAATTATAAGAAATGTTTATGATAAAATAAGTTCATAATTTTCTTTTATTTTAATCTCCAACTTTTTTATCTTTGTGAGTCGACTTATTTCCATAGAAAAAATCAATATAATAGGGATTGGTTAAATAATCTATAAGAATAATTCACATGTGCTATTTTGATATTAGAATAGGATGAAAAAGAAATTGTCCCAATATTCCATAGTTATGGGCAATTGGGATAGGAATAAAAAAAAGTAAAAAGAAAAAGCTAGGCAATGAAAATTTCACTCAATGGACCATTTTGGATACTAAAAGTAGTGAAAATTTTATAGCAACATGAGATGTAGACTCTATTTTTAAAAAGCATGTTGACGTGGTAATTAATAGATAGAGGTACTATGAAGAAAATTTTCATATTACTGTAACATACTAGAAATTTACTTTCAAAAGCATTGAAACAATCTATTTTTCTCTATGCTTGCACACATTTTTCATATTCATGTAATACTGGAAATTTCCTTTCACAAGCAACAAAACAATCTTTCTTTCTTCTATGCATGCATAAAATTAAGGCTTAAACACCGATAACTATGGTTCCGTTGGGTAGTCATTTCAGTTTTTATTTTTATTTTTGAAAATTAAGTTTATTTCCTCTCAATTTCTTAAAATGTTTTCCATCTTTCTTAAATATAAGGGTTGAATTCTTAGTCAAATTCTAAAAATAAAAACTAGTTTTTAAAAGTTTTTTTTTAAAATTGGCTTGATTTTTTAAAACTATTGATAAAAAGTAGATAACCGATGAAGAAATTTAGAGGTAAAGTAGTATCTATAGGTTTAATTTACAAAAATAAAAACAAAAAAAATAAACTGTTATCAAATGGTGCCTATATTCTCATTTCAAGATAGGATATTGATCATAAAAATTAAATAAAGTAGACAAAAGTATTAAAGAAAAAAAAAAGAGTTTTTGTTACCAAGTTAGCTAGAAGTTTATTGCAACTCAATTTAGACAAGAGTGGGCTGATAAAGAATGGGTATGTGTCACCACTGCATGCCTTTATTAATTTATGATTTTATATGCTTCCAAAGGAGATTCTCTCTCCTTTTTAGACCAAAGTTCACTTTAACGCTTTTCATTTCACAAAGTTCAAAAGTATAAATCATTTTCTAAGCGGAAAAAAGGTTTTGCTATTTATTAATATTAATATTATTTGTAGAAGCTAGAAAGTTACTAATTACCTTTTACTTTATTTATATCATAGCCAATTAATTCCTAGATCACTATTTAATAAAAACATATCATATACTATAAAGTTGAATAGAATTTTAGGATGCACAAGACATTACTTATAAGTTTATAACATAATCAAAATTAGTTTTACTTAAATAAAATACTTATCAAAATCTTCGTCATCTTTGTCATGTCAAGTTGTAGCCTGCAGAAATATTTAATTTTTTTTTTTTAAGGAATCTAAAAAAGTATTTAAAAGTATGCATGAATAAAAGACTCGATATATATAATTTCGAGATCTAATATAGATGTATTTTTTTTAGTCTTACCCTTGTGCACAATTTATTTGATATTGAAATATGGGTCATCCAAATTTTGGCAAACCCATCCACACATTATATACTTAGAGCTATATAAGAGTAGCTTTGATAAACCCAAGAGATAATGAGAGAGAGAGAGAGAGAGAGAGAGAGAGAGAGAGAGAGAGAGAGAGAGAGAGAGAGAGGAATTTGAAAGGAGTTTTGTTTGATATGAAGTAAAATGGGACAAGGGGAAAGTGGATCCAAAGAGAGATTCCAAGAGGCATCTAAAAAGAAAGACATTCTTTTAGTATTTTTATGCATATTTTTTGTATTAAGTATGATCCCCAAGATACCTTGGGTCTACAAATTTGGTCTTGTTTTAAGTATACCATTTTCTTTCTCTCTCAAATATTTAAGGTTTGATTTGGACTAAGTGATGGAATTTTCTGATGTAATCCATATTTTAATCTATGTTGTTGGAGTTGATATATGTATATCTATATTTATTTCATAATCAGGGCTAAATTTGGTGGCTCAATACTTCACTCTCTCAACTTCATTCATCTCAAGGTAGACACAGCTTTGCCAATTTGGCAAATAGGGAGATGGTGTGTGTATATATATATAGTACAGTCAAAGAATAGTTGAAGATAATATAATTTATCAAACATAATTATTTAATAACCATAACTACTGATGAACTCAATCAGTCTGATTTCCGTTTAGTTTCCAGTTTCTCTAAGTGAAAAAAAAAAAAAAAAAAGCAATCTGCTCTTAAACTTTGAAGATAGAGTTCAAACTGAGAAAGCACATACATATATACTAAACTAAAACGTTTTAAAACTATAAGAACCAATGAAACAAGGATAATCAGTTTTAGGGCTAATAATTAATGTATAGAAACATTTTTTAAAAATTGTAAATATAACAAAATTTATCAGTAATATAACTTTATTCATGATAGATAGTCTATCACTAATAAACTCTAAAAATTAATCTTTGCTATATCTTCCTTTTTTTTTATTCATTATGTGGGCTATATTTCCACCTGCCGTGAAACATCCCAAATTCTCGTGGGCTAAGCCCAAGTTAAAAAGTTTGGGCTTTTCTACATTCGACCCACACAGAACCTAACGATCGTGAAAGATAATGTGGGCCACAAACAAAGCCCTAGCTATCCCAAACTCTGACTCTTGACTGTCAACCGATTTATTCAATCTGATTCTCGACCGCTCACCGACAGCAAAAATGGCCGTTCCGATCTCCCTGAAATTCCCGACGGTACCATCCACTTTAACCAACAGATCCGCCTCCTTGTTCCTATCACTACGACGGAGCTCCGCTCATCATTCTCATCCTCACTCACAACACACGATCAGACTCCCCACTATTAGGTTCATAAGGAAGATTAACTTCTCCGCCGTCAATGCCGTGCAGGAAAGCCAAGAGAACACAGAATCCAACGGGGTGGAGGTTCAAGCAGGGCCACCAACGGAGGAGCCGAAAACGGCCGACCAATCGGCAGAATCCGGCGCAAATTTGGGAGCCGAAATTCAGGAGGCTTTGAAGCAGCGGAAGGTGGAGAAAGAAGGGGACCTGATCGGCGGAGTGGCGGAGGAGATTAAGGAGATTGAGTGGCCGGCGTTTCAAAAGGTTTTGGGCACGACGGGGGTGGTGATTGGCGTTATTGCTGGCTCTAGTGTCGTTTTGCTAACTGTGAATGCCTTATTGGCAGAGCTGTCCGACCGAGTTTTCGCCGGAAAAGGAGTTCAGGATTTCTTTAGCTGAGAGGATGAGACTTCGATTATGACTATTTGGTTTTTCACTTGAGATGTAAACTTTGTAACTTTTAAGAAAGGCCAATGGCTTCCATTGGAAGAGACTGCTTTGTATTTGTGTTAAGAAAGGAGAAAGGTTGAATCTGAACGCTCGAATATAGAATCCATTACAGCATAATCAAAGATTCAAACTAATAAATTTTGAAGAGATTATTCTAAAACTAAGAGAAATTTTTCCACATCAAAACGATGAAAAGTCGGTTCCCATTCAACTTTTTCCCGTCAAAATCATCTATACCATACAAGTCCTGGAAATCTTCCTATTGAACTGAAAGTTGTCAAAACAAAACTTCACACAAACTGGCTTATAACAGTGAACCATCAAGATGAAACTAAAAGTTCAGCACTACAAGAATATGATAAAAGTTCATCATGGGGTTGAGAGTTTAACTTTCACCTGCAGGGCCAACTAAGACTCCCTGGGCTGCACCTTCTTTCCGCCCACTGTCTTCTTCCTTAGCCTCACCATCAGGCTTTCTAATCCTGATCTTGTATTTGGTCTCCAAGTCAGAAATCTCCTTCTTCTTCTTCTCCAAGGCCTCATTGAGTCTAGAAATGACCTCCTCGAGTCCCTCTTTGTTGCGTCGAACAGCAGGCAGGACCTCTTTGATTGTTCTTTCCACCAGCACTCCACCGATCATTCTGTAGCATCTTCTTGATGGGTCAAGTGGCTCAATTGCAGAAATAACCAGAGAGTGCTCACTGACTTCCATTTCGAGTTCTGTGATTTTTGAGTATATCTGATTGAGTTCAGACCTTAAAGCACCATACATGTTCGCAACCATTTGCTCATTCACCGGTTCCTTGCGTTCACTCTCACTTGAGCTTGCCATTTTGATCTGTGAAGTGGTAGAAACTTAGTATACAATTTATAAAACTAGAAGAAGAATTACTTTTTACTTTCCATCCACATGAAATATCCTATACGACTATCAACCCCAAAAATTCTAGCGTGAATTGGTCAGTGTATACTCATGGAGACAAAGGAATGTCTTTCTAATGGAGGATGAGATCACAGACGATGAGGAGGGTAGATGAGAGTTTCCTTGACGAAGGGTGTCTGAATATAGTCGCACCCTTAATTTTAGACAGAATTGAAAACTCTACAAGAGTTATATATATATATATATTTCAGATTCGAAACTGGGCACTTTTTATATACTGAAACATCTTGACAGAAGAAAAACAAAATCTTTAATGTTACAAGAAGATTAAATAAGTTCATGGCTCTTATCAAATAAATAAATAAGTTATTGGCTGAGAAGGAGGATCCACAACAATATTACTTAGCCGTTAGCATATCAAGGAAGTTGTCTTACATCAAAAGTGCAGCCTCATGTTCTTCATACGTCCATGCTAATGGTGGACTTCCCACTTTCTGGGTCTCTTTTGCTGCTTAATTTTTACCTTAACATTAATCCCATTATCAATGACAGACTGAAGCACAATTTGAAGCTTCCCTTCTATCCTCTCACCTTTTCTTGGAGTGTATACCAGATTGTGGATATCATCAGCCAATGCTCTCTGGGCCAAAACAGCCCCCACAGCAGTACAGGCAGAGGAATCCTTCCTTGAAGTCAGGTCAAATTTCATGTCTGTAGAAATTGAATGTGCCACAGCAACAACCTTACTAGTCACTCGGTGAATGACACAGGCTCGAACTGAGGCCTTTGATATGTATATATCAAGACAAAATGGCTCATGGTAAGGACCAGTAAGTTGATTAAACGTGGGTGTCCTAAGTTTCTTCTCAACGTCATCACTCTCCCTTTCCACTATTACATATTTGTTCTTCACATGTTCAGGAAGCTTTACATGGCCATTTGCCAAACGATTATCAAGCTTATCATTGATTTTACTTTTGCTTTTTTGCATATCTTCCTTTTCCTTCATAGACTTCTTCTTCCGATGAAAATCAAGGCTATATTCTTCAAATTCTTTGGATCCTCGATCAAGTTTATAGAAGAGATTTCCACGTATTCTCATGTTGTCAATATTGTCAAAATCTAAATCACAATAATCAATTGGGTCATGAGCCTCATCCTCTAAGAAGCATCTATTTTCAAAGCCCGTCCAACCCTCTTCTCTCCCTTCCCATGCTCTTGCTAAACCACATGAAACTGCCCAAGTATCAACATCTACAAGTTCAACATCATAAGCAACTGAATGAGGTTTACCATCAGAGAACAATGGAGATTCCTGAGGCCTGGATGAACGATTTGCAATGCTATCTGAATGAGCTACCCTTTCATTCTCGCTTCCAAGGCTTCCATTGGGCAATGCTTTTGAGCAAAAGCTGCAGGCCCTCAAAACAAATTGAGGACTAGTAAAAGAAAACCCTCTCCTCAAGAACATGAAGCCACTTTAAATCTTTGAAAAACCACCGTTCCCAACCACCTATTTACATGAATATCATATGCCTAGGACAAAAAAAACAAAAACAACACAACGCGTAGTGAATGAATTAACTTATTGAAGCAAAGCATCAAACAGATGGGCTGCATTATTGATACTGTAAACTTGCACAATTAACTTTGTACAATTGAACTAGACGTAGAAGGGAAACTCATAGATATCTTAATTCCTGTAGTTGCATCTAAATCTGCAACCTGGGTGGACTGGTTTAATCAAAGTTTGTCTTCAACTTTCTCCTCCCATTTCATTGATGGTGGTAGAGACTTGGAAATCGAAACCCAGTGGCGAAAGTGAACCAAGCATAAGAAATAGCTACATCTAGTTCCCACTTCCCGGTACAGATATCCCTCAAATCAAACAAAGGATCTATCATTCCAGTCCACACAGACTTCCTTCCTCCCTGCTCACAACGTAGGAATGCTGGAAGTCCACTTTGAGCATAGATAGGATGAAGATCACGAAGTTAAATTTTGAATAAGACAACTTCCTTGATAACTTGACATATAGGTATCCATACCCGTCAGAGTTAAAATTCCAAAAACGGCAGCACCAAACAGCTAACCATAGTCTGAAATCACCACTACCACATCTCCCAACTACTAAAAGTTACCAACAAATCATCCCAACAATAATGTAATTTCATGGAATCAGGAAAAATTTAACATTAAGCACGGAAAGGTAAGTGGAGCAGTTTAGAAACGCAATACAATTTCAAGCTATAAAACGTCTATTAAGGTATCGAGTTCTAGCTCGATAAGTGGGGTAAAGTCAAACGATCGTTCATTGTGGTTCATAATACAAAAAACAAGCACCAGAGAATTGAGATCCTTAAACAGTCGTGAACTGAGCCAAGAGGTGATGATGGCAATTTGCAGAAACACAGCATAACAAAGGCCAAATTTAAAAATGAAAGCAACTAGCTCCAAATTGCTGCAACGGAATGTTTCGTAGCGAACAACTTAAAACGAACCACAGGTCCAACGGAACAAACGATTAAATACGACAGAGCAAATACCTAATCCCTTAGAGCAGGGTATATAGTCCAGCATTTAGTCAAAATAGAAACGGATTGCAAAACCTAATTTCAATCGAAGCCGCAGGCAAAACATGGACATGATTCGCAAAGAAACTAAAAGCAGTCGATCGCAAGCTTAAAAGAAGCGGATGAAAGTGAGGCAGAATAAGATGAACAAAAAACAAAGCATACTTGATCGACGCCGCTAATCAGTGCTGAGAGTGAAGCAAATGGTGAGCGATTCGAGGAGGCGACCACTTCGAACAACTACGCTAACTGTGAGACTGCGAACAGCCAAATTGAAAGAAGGGAGAAACGGTGAGTTAAGGAAATTGGGTCATACGGGAAGTTCCCTTCACTTCTCAAGGGTAGTTTGGGAATTGAGCTACGTTTATTCGATTTTTGTTTTCTTTTATATTATGATTATTATTATTGAAAAAGTACTATTGTTTTGTTTTTTTTGTTTTGTTTTTTTTTTTTAAGTTTAATCCTTTTGGTTCCTACATTTCAATTGGTAAAGATCCAGTATTTATGCTTTTAATTCGATGCCAATCAAGACTTTATATTTGAGGGTATGTCTTAGGTTTAAAATACATTGAAAGTAATTAATTTAAAAAATAAATTATTTTAAAAAAATTCAAGTATTGGATAACCATTTAAAATAGAATTTTAAAAAAATGTGTTTATCAAATAATTTGGTTTAGGATAAACCTTTGTAACCGACTTTTTGCAATAGACTGATCTTTCAACCTTTTTCCAACCCGGAGTGAGTCTGTCCAAAGAAGCTTAAGTAGTTCCCGTGATAAGGGGTAAAAGGGGCATAGACCCACGTTATACTCTTTTCTAAAGCTATAAGCAGGTCAGATGGATAAAGCATGGGCAACTCAGCTCGCTTTGTTCATCTTTGAGGAAAAGGGAGGGGGATAAGGAGAGCCTTAGCCCTGAGAATCGAATTCTAATTTTAGGTATAATGGTTAATCTCTCCTTAATTTGAGAAATTTTGGTCACAACCTCCGATGACCATCACCGGCCACTACTTTCAACAACCGTTGCAACCAATCTTTGGTCACCTCCTCCAACGACTGACGTTGGCCACCTTTAGCCATACCTCCAATGATCGTCGACCAACCTTTGGACACAATCTCTGATGGCTAGCATCATCCAACTCCAACCATCATCACTGTCAGATAATTCATTTATAGTAATTTGACATTAAAAAAAAAAGTTTTGAAAAGGAGTTGCCAAGCACATGTGTGTTCTTTATTTTAAAGCATTTTTATCAAAAGTATTTAAATGAATATGAATTTTTGAAAAATATTTTTCTATGTCAGTCCAAACAAATCCTAAACATGTTACAATTTAATCTCTAATATGTGTATAACTCAACTAATATGCTATCAATTTCAAGGTTTGAGATTCGATCCTCTACCCCGCATATTGTTAAAAAAGTCTTTATCATAAAAAATGTTGTTCAAAATTCTTATATCTATGAATTCATTAATTGAGAAAGGATAAATGTGTTTATAATCTATAAAATTAAATCGTTAGATTGAACCCATGACCTCAATGTTGATAGTATATACTTATTCTTGTTATGCTCATTTTGACTCGCACTCATATTGCATTATAACAAATTTAAAAATACAATATTAAATTAGTTGGTAGATATTAAAATTTATGAATGTGAACTGTTATCCACTAAACGGTCGATTTATGAGTCTAAACTGTTATCCATTAAATGGTTGTTTTGTTTAAGATTTTCTAGATGCCAGTAATTAAGAATAACTGGGAATTATAAACTTGGGAATAAGATTGATGAGAATCAAGAATGATTGCATGAAAATGCTATCTGAATTTTATGAAAATAAATTATCTTTGTATTTAATTTATAAAATTAATTATGACAACTCTATAAAATTTTATAGATTAATTGGTAAACAATAAATTCAATTCAAAATCTTGAGAAAAATGTTTTCTCGGGTAAATACCTAAATTTTCCAACCAAACAAGGATTTTATATATCCATGTCCATTTCCACTCTTTATTTTCTCAAACCAAACGGCCCATAAAATTTTGAGATTAAATTGTTGATTTCATGAATGTTCAACGATGAAGATTGATTTTTAACGGTACACTAAAAAAAATTGAAATGCAATGTATTGACATTTGTAAAATATTCTTTTATTTTTTTTGAGAAAGTCATGTTTTATGAGATGTGAAACGTAAATCTGAAAACGATATTCAATTAAAAATAAAATTGTAATTCATTTTCAATTATTTTTAATATTTATTCTGTTTTGGATCCCAACTTAATCTACGGTTCCAAACATGTTTAATAATTGTTACGGATAAAATATTAAATTTAATATTTTCGTGGATTTTGTAGTTTGTAATACATAAATACAAATTGTTTATTTAATAAAATAAGAAGTATTTTATTTGACATTTAGATAGCATTAACTCAATTCGATAAACTAAGATCCAAGATTGTTTAAATGTAACTTGAACAGTATGTGGTAGACATACAAATGAATCGTGTTCAAGTAATAACCTAAAAGGTTTGTAGTACATGGTTAAAGTTGGATACCTTATCTTGATGACACTGCGGATATGACCCATTTTGTAACTGTTATATGAGTTGCAAGTGTTACATACGATATGATTCATATTGTCCATGTGGAGACATGTGAGGGGGTGTTTTGTATAAAGAGTATATACAAGACTAAACCTGAAATGATTGGTTTCTCTGTATAACACCGTTACTCGAAGAAACAACATTTCACTAGGATGACCATTGATAACTTAACTTAAATCCTGAGTAAGTTGTGAACTTCTATCTATGAGGGCAATTCTTTGATCTGTATGGGTGAGAGTAGCCAATTTCATTGACTCAATATGCATACCATTTTTTGGATTTTTTCGAATATGGAATTGGGAGCACAGATACACAAGATGGAATTCACTCATTCTTATAGACAAGAAAAGTAGATAAATTGCTTCCTTAATAGCTAATCCCATATCTTGAACAATGAGGTTTCACCCTCTCATTGACCCCAAAGGGGTTAATTTTTATAGTTGGACTATAGACTGGTTGTTCATTAGAGGAATCAATAACATTTAAGAAGTTAGATGTAACTACAAGAATAAAACGATAATTTGACCTAGTTATAATTATGAGCAATTTGTGAACGTTCAACTTACTATTGATCGATTATATCTGTGAATACAAAAATATATTTACAGTGCGAAGAGTGCAGTTATCGATCTTTAATGGAGTAACCAACAATTAATGAATGTTGATTAATCTAGGTAAAAAGTTTAATTGATTATTCTCGTATCATTGGAGCTTATAATCTATAGGTCCGTAAGGTCCTCTTATTAGCTCATTAAGGATAAAAACAATTGCATAATTATTTTTTTGAATAATTTGAATTGTTCAAATTATTTATGGAAATTTAAGCAATTATTATATTAATATGATTGATATAATATATGAGTATATTGATATATTATAGTATATAGTTTGTGAGAGAGAAATATTTGAATGAGATTCAAATATTATTTGTATCAAAATTATAGGTTAAAATTTAATGTAAATATGATTCATATTAAAACTATAGGTTATAAGAATGAGTTACATTTTAATATGATTATAATGCATATTATATGGTTTATTAATTATATAACAAACCATATAATATACATATTGTATTATTATTAATTTAATAATACAGTTATAACTCCCTATGTAAGGGGAATTACTTTTATAGAACATGAGAGAGAGTATCCCTCACTTTTCTCTTATACTGTAGGTTATGGGACTAGAGGTCCCAAGATCGAAACCTGGCTCTAATACCAATTGAAGGAACATTTCCTTGATCCCAAGATCGAAACCTAGTTCTAATACCAATTGAAGGAATAGAATTCCCTGCGGAAGCGTGTGAACGTTATACAATTCGAACTCAATTAATAAATTGAAAATGCAAGATAAACATTCACAAAGCCTATGCATGCAATCTACATCATATTGAATATAATTGTTATATTATATGATTGTATGCATAATTAACATGTCCATGTATCATACTATAGTATAAAAGTTCTATTATATGGTTTTGTATGATAATGTGTTTATTTTCGTTACTTTATAATATATATGTTACATTATATAATGAAAATGAAATTGTGTTGAGCATGACATTATTTAGTATATATAAGTGCTATATTTCATGAATGTCATTAGATGCATAGTTATAAGTTTTAATTATTTCACTATTTTATAAGTGTTATAAGTTTAATTATTAAAATTAAAATCTATAATCAAGAGTTGCATGCAAATATATGTTTCAAATAATTTTAAATGGTATAAAATTTATTCACCTAGATCTATGTTAAAATTATTTCTAATATGATTAAAAGTATGTTAATCTTTTAATTTTCCTTTTAATAGGATTAATTTGACTAATAAAAGCTAAATTTATAAAATAATTGTCTATAAGGGACCATTGTCTAAGAAAAGTTCCGTCTAAGGTTGGGAGTTTTAAGCTGACGAAAATGGAATACCCCTACCTGGGAATCAATCTGGAAGGTGAATTAGACAAATATTTTATAAGCATGCAATAAATGATTCGATTTATTAAAGTGTTTAATAAATAAAATCATATATTGTTAAACTATTCAATATAAATGTTATATTGAGCACATTAACAATCAATTAGTTAAATTATTTAATCGAATTTATCTAAGTGTTAATAAACTCTAAGGTTCAAAACACTTAGAGGGAGGAAAAATATATATATGATATGACATTTTTTCCACTCACATTCCCCCTAAAAGTTCATGGTGTGAGATCCATGCTCGACCTCGGGTGCCTTGGACACACCCTCCCTTAGGAAAGTATTTGCATGGATTAATATCAAGGAGAATGGAGAAAGTGTATATAGTAAATGAGAAAATGATGTGTATCAACACATCTCTTTCATTAGTTTGTAATATTTTTCCGTGTTCGGCCTCGTGACACCTTAGGAGCGTCCCCTTTAGGAAGATGTTTGCATGGAAGGGGACAAAGCGAACTCAAAAAATGGATTAGATCATTGTAGCCAATTGCACCGATTATATTCTTCCTTAAGGCAGACTAATTGAGATGGGCTATAGAGTTGAAAATACAGGGTTACACTTATAAAAAAAAATTAAGATAGTTAATAATTTATTGACCAAATTAATGGTAATTAAATATTATAGGAATAAGAGTTATTTTAGTGTAATATTTAATTGAGAATGTCTCAATTTAGTGAAGGAATAAGTGTACACTCCAAGGTGGCATTTATTCTAAATCACTGAAGTATCATTGTAAAATCAAATGTTTTTAGGGTTAGTTAAGTGTTTTGCTAAATTGATTGGATTAAATGAATTTTTTCATTCATATCTAATATAAGTAATTTGTTTTTATCAGCAACCTATAATCATGACTAGTGCTATAATATCCTTACTTGGTGTTGATAAGTTAACCGACAAAAATTACACTAGCTAGAAAAATACGATAAACACAATCTTGGTCATCGACAACCTCAAATTTGTTCTAATAGAGGAATGTCCTCCAGCCCCTGGATTCAATGCATCACGAAATGTTCGTGATGCCCATGACAGGTGGACAAAGGCCAACATTAAGACTTGAGTCTACATTTCAGTAACTTTAATTGAATTCTTGGCAAAAAAGCATGAGACCATGCTCACAACACGCAAGATCATGGAGTCATTACATAAGATGTTCGGGCAATCGTCCAGACATCTCAAGCACGACGCTCTTAAGTTCATCTTCAACGCCAGGATGAATGAGGGATATTTGTTAAGGAACATGTCCTTAACATGATGGTCCACTTCAACGTGGCTGAGATGAATGGGGCTATCATAGATGAGTCCAATCAGATAAGCTTTGGAGACTCTTCCGAAGAGTTTTCTTCAGTTCCACAATAATCCTATCATGAACAAAATAGAATACAACTTTACCACCCTTCTCAACAAATTGTAGAATTACGAGTCCTTGATGAAAGTCAAAGGATACCACGGGGAGGCAAATGTTTTATCAATTCCTTGAAAATTTTCCATAGGGTTTCTATCTTTGGGACTAAGTCCGCGCCTTCTTCCTCAGGTTCCAAGAAATGGAAGAAGAAGAAGAAAGGTGGTAAGGAGAATAAAGCTAACCCACCAGCTACTGTCCAAAAGGGGAAAAAGGCCAAGGTTGCAAAAGAAACTTGTTTTCATTGCAACCAGGATGGACACTAGAAAAGAAACTGCCCAAAGTACTTGACTGAGAAAAGAAGACAAAAGAAGGTAAATATGATTTACTAGTTCTAAAAACCTATTTAGTAGAAAATGATGATTCTGTCTAAATACTTGATTCAAAAGTTACTAACCATATTTGTTCTTTATTATAGAAAAATAGTTTCTAGTAGCAGCTGCAGGCTGGAGACATGATTCTGCTGGTTGGGACAAGACATGTTGTCTCGACGGTTGCAATAGGAAGCTGGAAGTTGTTTTTTCAATTCAAAATATATATTGTTAGACAATGTTTATATTGTTCCTCATTTTAAGAGGAATTTGATTTCATTATCATGTTTATTGGAACAATATTATAATATATCTTTTGTTTGTGATAAAGCATTTATCTAAAAAGTGGTATTAATATTTTTTTAGTAATAAACGAAAACAACTTATATGTGGTAAGACCGTTGACATCTAAAATGCTCCATAACCTTGAAATGGTCAACCACACAAAATAAAAGACTAAAAGTTTCTTCAAAAGAAAATGACCATCTTTGGCATCTAAGAATGGATTACATAAATCTCAATAGGATTGAGAGATTGGTCATGAATGGACTTCTAAAAGAGTTAGAAGAAATTTTTTTATACTATATTATTATAAATGAAAATATTATTACTCAAGTAAATATTATTATATTCCAACATTCTTTATACTATATTATATATACCATTATTCATGAATTTAAATATGTGTAAATCAAACCTAAATATTTAAAATAATCTATACATAAATGGCACATGATTATTCAAATCAATCAAAATAGAATTTAAAAAATCTCAAAATTTTAATTTAATTTCCACATTTCTCATGCAATATACCTTATATCAATTTTATCTAATTTGTATTTTATTAAACGTTATTTTAAAAAATAAAAACAATTAATTCCACCTAGTTCAATGGATGAAAACAAGAGTATGTAAATATATTTCTATGCAACAATTTTAAACATTACAATACACGTGTTATTAAACTAGTAACCATAAGTGAGTATTAAATTTTTTATCAACATATCAATATTCTAATAGATATTTTCATATGTCCAAGAATTAATCATATTATGTCAAAATTAATCATAACATTGACATAAGAACAAGAATTTAATCTTGAGATCAGAAATAAGAAGTGAATTATTATTATTTTTGACATTATAAGAAATGAATTCATCTTTTTACTATATCTTATGAAAGGGATGAAATGAATAATAAACATTCTTGTTTACGAGAAAGATAAAATATTTATTTATCCATTACTCTTTTTTCTTTTTTATAGTTTTCATAAATATAATTTAATAAATCAATGCTGATTTAAAAAGTGAGTCCTATTTAATAACTTTTGGTGGTGTTTACTTATGTTTCGTACTTGATATTTGGGGTCTATTTCTAAATCTATAATAAAAATGTAAATTGATGACAAGCAAAACGTACTCAATTTAATTGTGTTTGAAAATTAGGCTAATTTAAAGGCCTAAAAAACCGAAAAAATCAAGGAAATCAACCAAACCGCACCAAAATGACTGGTTTGGTAGGTTATCTAGAAAAAAATTGGTTTTGTCAAGCCAGATGATCTACATCGACTCCCCACCGCTGTGATGGGGCCATGCTTTAGCAAATTACATCAAGGAATCAGAACCTTATCTCATCACCAACGCCCTCGAATGGCCACAACCTCACAAATTACCTCCTTTTCAATTCATCCTTAAGCAGAGAAAAGAAAACAATGGCAACTCTTCATTTTGTTCCATCCGCTTTCTCTCTACCAAAACGAAACCAACCCACCAAGCTTTCCAGACCCACAACCCATATAGGCTGCTCACGGCGGCGCTTGGTGGTCCGGTCATACAAAGTGGTGATCGAGCACGGGGGGAAGGCCACCGAGCTGGAGGTCGATGCCGACGAGAGCATATTGAACAGTGCATTGGACAATGGCTTAGAAATTCCTCACGATTGCAAACTTGGAGTGTGCATGACTTGCCCTGCTCGCCTTGTCAGTGGCACCGTCGACCAAAGCGAAGGTATGTTGAGCGATGACGTTGTGGAGCAAGGCTATTCGCTTCTTTGTGTGGCTTATCCTCGCTCAGACTGCCACATAAAAACCATCCCTGAGGAAGAATTGTTGGCACTTCAATTAGCCACGGCTAATGACTAAAAATCTTGAGTTCTTTGGATGGTTTTGTAGATTTAATTGTGATTTAGTTTAACTATATGGAAATCAATTGTTCTGGGATGTTGTCTCTCTTGGCTGTTGTTTGGTCATTTGGCAGGGTTTTTTATAATGAGCTGTATAATGGAATTGATGCATATTGTTAAAGAAATCCAACCCATTTCTCCATTTAGAGCTTCTAATTAATTGTTGGAAAGTAACATGTATAGAGATAGGATTTTGATAGACCAGGAATCGAAGTTCTTCAGAACAAAGTAATGAAAAACACTAAGTCGTAGAAGTTGGAACCACAACACTTCGATGGACGGAAGATAACAGCAATGAACAGCGGTCACGAACGGCAATCGTCAAAAAGTGGAACCTGCAAAACAGAAACTCGTTACAGGCTGAGTCGGGGATCTCGCTCTCTTTATAACATTTTGTTGCTCTGCCTAAATGTGTTTCCATGGAATTGCTACGATGTTGCCAGGATGAAATAGCCTAGAATAAATAATACTGTCTCGATCGGAGCTACACTGTATCCGACTGGAAAACTCACACTCTTCTAAATTGAGATGCTCGAAAAACCAAAATGGAAAGAAAGAAGAGGCCGAGAGAGAAAATGAAGATGAATTGAGATGTGTGAAATTGCTGAAAGACTTGTCCCTTTTATAGTCCTCGAGAGCCAACTGCAGCGCGCAACTAAGGAGAAGAGAAGCGCTCACAGTCGTGGAACGTGTGCGAGGACCACGTAACGAGCGGAAGACCTCTTCTTTTATTTAATAAAAATAATCACATACGCGCCTTGCCGACCAAACAGACAACGGCGGTGTGCGTGTGGGATGTCCACCATACCCACATTTGCCTATCTCCTCACTCCCTCTAAAATATGACTATCCCTTAGGTTCAAACCCACTAGGTGGGAGTATAAGAAGGAAATTCTACTTCCAAACTAAGCAATGTAGAATTCTCAAACAAGTCCTTTTTCCTTAAAACTTAAATTTTCACCAAGAAAACCAGCTATCAAGTTGTAGACTTACGTGAAGTTAAAATATACTATCATGTTGTGGATATCATGAAAATCTTAATCACAGTGATCAACTGGGTCATGATCATTCTACCTTCAAATTCAACATCATAAGCAACTGAATGAAGTTCACCATCAAGGATTAATGGAGATAGATATCTAAGACCTGGATGAACCATTTGTAATTTTATTGAATGATCTACCTAAAAAAAGAAAAAAAACAGGAAGCCAATTTAAAAAATCTAATGCTAATCCCACATCTACGTCAATATAGAATGTCCAGAACAAAAAAGAAAAAAAAAAATGAATACAAACAACCTGCAGTGAAGAAACGACTCTCATTGGAGCATATCATCAAACAGTTGGCGTGCATGCAATTTGATACTGCAAATTTGGACTACTTAACTTTGTGTAGTTTAAATTGACGTAAAAGTGAAACTTAAAAATGTATTAATTGCTAGATTAGTACCTAAAACTTGCAAAAGTTCGTCTGGCTCATAAGCATACTAGCCAACCCTAAAATATATTTTTGGTGAAGTTGAGGTTTCTGTCTTGTTCTCAGCTTTGGGTTTGAGAAATTCGAATAGGAAAGGGCAAAGAGTTGATACATAAGGTGAAGTGTTCGGTCCATTTATTCAATGCACCTAAAAAGAAGACGACGAAGTTAGACAACAAAAGAGCTCATAAAGGTAGCAAGGTCGCATGCCCAATGTGTACTACAATCAATAGTACAGAGAAAGCTTTATGTGCCTAAGCTTGAACGAAATTCCCACCTCGACGGGTTTGAATGTTTGCAACAAGAATGAACCTAATTTTAGGATTATTGTCTCTTTTGATCAAATCAATCGCAAAAGCAATTCAACTTGGTGAGGAAAACAATTTTCAATAACTTATTGAGGAATCATTATTGCCCTTTATTGGGCTGCACATTATTATAAAAAAAAAATTATATGTATACAATGACTTATATATTATGTGGATAATTTGACATATTTGATTTTATGAAATTAAAAAACTAACCTAATGGGATTAGATTTTTTTTTTTTTTTTTTTTAAAGATACATTTCTCCTCCCTCTTCATATCTCAATCTTTGTGTGTTTTTTATTCTAGAAATGAGAATAACACTCTCTATTTAGGGTCTAATTCTTTGAAGTAAACAAGTCCTTATATCATGAAACGACGAATTGAAGAATCTACGGTATTGGGATTGGAGAACATTTAAAATTATTTGGGACATACATTCATCATGTAATAATCAAGTAAGTATTCATTCCTTTACCATATATATTTTGTTTGATTTAATTATCCTATTAAGATCATTTTCTGTTAATAGCTTTCGTATTTGAGTTTAATTGAGAAAATTAAACATTTTGGTATGAGAGCGGTCTAATATGAATTAAATAACCAATTTAGGGTTTATAAGTATTGGGATTGGTGTCTTAAATCTCTTGGTTCTCGTAGTTTATAAATTTTATGTACAAATTATTTATTTAATAATATAAAGAGTTATTTTATTCGATATTTATATTGCATTAACTCAATCTAATAAACTAAGATTCGAAGTTATCTTATGTAGCTTGAACATGTATGTGGTAGACATATAGGTGGATCATGTTCAAGTAATAACCTAAATGGTATGTAGCATATGGATAAGGTTGTGTGCTTTATCTTGGTAACACTATGGATATGACCCAATTTGTAAATATTATAAGAGTTGTAAGTGTTACAAACGATGTGATGTAAATCAATGTGGAGACATGCGAGTTGAGGTATCCTATACAAAGAGTTTGTATAAGACCGGACCGCAAAACGATTAATCTCTTTTTATAACATCGTTAATTGAAGAGATTAACATTTCCTAGGATGACCATAGGTAACTCGACCTCAATTCTGAGTGAGTTATGAACTCCTATCTATAAGGATATTCCTTTGATCTATAGGGGTGAGGGTGACCAGTTTCGCTAACTCAATATGCCTACCATTTTGGGATTTGTCCATGTAGGGAGCTGAACATAGCTACACAAGATGGAATTCACTCATTCCCATTTTTAGGGTAAAAGTAAAGGAGTTGATCTCTTAAGGACTGATTTCGAGTCTTGAACAATGGAGCCTCGCCCTCTCATTGGCCTGAGATGAATTTAGTTTATAGTTAGACTATGAACGAATTGTTCATTAGAGGGAGCGATGATATTTAAGGAATTAGAGGTAATTACAGGGGTAAAACAATAATTTGACCCAGTTGTAATTATAGGCAATTCGTGAAAAGTTACTTATTATTGATTGGTTATATCGGTGGACATAAAATTATATTTACAATGCGAAGAGTGTAGTTGTGGATCTTTAGTGGAGTGACCTGTGAATGAATGTTGATTATTTTAATTAAAGAGTTTAATTAATTAATCTAGTAGCATTGGAGCTTCTAATCTGTTAGTCCACTAGTCCCCTTTGCTAGTTCACTAAGGATAAAACAAAGAATAAGAAGTTAGAATAATTTGAATTGTTTGAATTATTTAAGGAAAATATAAGAATTAATTATATAATTGTGATTAATATAAAACACATTGTATAATGATACATTATAGTATATAGTTAATTATAAATATGATTTATAATTAAAACTATATGAGATAATATATTTGAATGAGATTCAAATATTAATTATATGAATGAGATTCATATAATACTATAGGTTAAAATTAATGTGAATAACATTCATATTAAAACTTTTGGTTACGAGAGAGTTACGCATTTTAATATGATTTAAATGCATGTTTAATTAAAATTGTGATATTTAATTAAATTTTGTAATTAATAATAAGATTAATTATTATTATTATTATTATTATTATTATTTAATTTTATGATTAATTAATGAAATTAATTAATTAAAATTAAAATTTGATTTTGATTTTAATTAAATTAATAAATTAAATAATATTAAAAATAACTCCCATACAGGGAGTTAATATACTCATGTCTTTTTTGTGTAAATTCTTTGTATGAAATAAGAGAACACAGAATCACACAAAAGAAAACTCTCAACCTCTCTCTCACAATTCCTATGTATTTTTCCTTTAATCTTCCAAAACAAATAAGGACCCCACAATCCATTCCTTAACGGAGAATAGCAAGATCCCCATGATGGTGCCTAGAGAATGTTCTTGTTTGTTGGGAGTTTCATTCGTGGAGAGGAAGAACATCGAAGAAAAATCTTCAAAGGTAAGTTTTCTGCTTCTTAGTATTTTTCTTTCTTCCAAAGTATGTTTAATTATATGTTTATCATGTCTACTGCATCTCTGTATCTTTTTCTCTGTTTTCTTGAATTTCAAATGATAAAATTTTAAGGTACAAGATGTTCAAACGCTTTTGCAGTAGAATTCGATTCCTTCGTTGAGAATTTGGGTATTTTCTCATTTGAAGTTACTTAATTAAGACTAATGGTGTTAGTTAATTTATGGCTCAATTTCGATACATCAAATGAAATTCCTCCAGAATGCGTACGAGTTACATCAAATCGATTTCGACCGAATTGTGTATTGGTGGTCATGGAATTGGTGGGCATGAAATTAGACTCTCATCAGAGAAACATTGCCTCAAATCTCCGTAATTTGTTACATATATGGGAGTGAGATTTGGTGTTTTAGTTTAATAATGAATTAATTTAAGTATTATAATTATATTATTAAATTAATATTTTAAGTTTACATGATTTAAATCCTTAATGTTTTAGTTAGTGTGTTAATCACTAAAGTAACGCACTCAGAATTGATTAAATGATTTAAATTATTTTATAAATATTTATTTGATATAGTATCATAAATGTCATTTAAGATTGATAAACATTTATAATTATTAACATGAAGTTTTACGATTACCCAAAGGTAGATCTTACTCATTTAATAAAAATTGAAGTAGGGTATGAATTTTGTTTAATCAATATATAATGTATATCCTAAGATGACTTGTATATTAAAGTAAACTTAGTGATGTGACCTTATGTTTGTTATATGAATGATGCATGATTGAAGCTTGTTGGTTGTGTTTAGATTTAGTCTAAAAACAAATTTAAACGCAAAGTTTTGGTATATATTATAGTCTGAATTGTGGTTTAAATTCAAAGCAATTAATATATGAGATATAAATTTTAGTGGTTTATACTATGTCAAATATGACTGCCAGTGGTATTAAGTTTAATGGACAAAACTATGATGACTGGATTGAATATATCAATTTAAATGTTGGCCTTTTGGGACTCGATTCAGCTCTAGTTATGGATGAGCCCATTAAACCAACCAATACTAGTTCAGAGGCAAACAAGAAACTGTGGGAGAATTGAGAGAGGTTGAATAGGCTTTTGATGATCTTTCTTAAGCTCAATATAGTGCCTAATGTTAAGCCTTCCTAGCCTATTGTAGTGAGGGAATTTATTACTAAAATTAAGAAGTATACTATGACAGACATTGTGGACGTCTATTGTTGCTGCTCTTATTGATCTATCTAATAGAGAGTACTTTACAACTCAATCAATGGAAGTACACATTACTCACATGGTGAACACCTACAACCGACTTAAAAGTTTGAATCATGTAAAGGTGATAATTTCAAGCAATTTCGGAGAATTTACAACCAACCTAAGGAAAAATGGTCTCTTACGGACACTAAGATCATGTTCATTCAGGAGGAGACAAAGCAAAGGAAAGACTTTAAGTCAAACTTCCCCAAGCCAACTTTACTTATCGTGGTAATTCAAATGTTGGTTCTAGTGGCACCCATGCTCTAAGTAGGAAATGGAAGAACAAGGGAAAGCAACTATTTAAGGTGCAGCCCAATAAAGGGCAAGAAGTAGTTACAAAGATTCTGAAATGTTTCTAGTGCAACAAACCTGGGCACAAGAAGGTTGATTGCCAAACAAGGAAGGAATGGTTTGAAAAGAGATGAATCTAATTTAGGTACCTTCTAATACTTGGTGGCTTGATACTAGTGCAACCACTCAGGGTTTTAATGTTATGTAGGGTTACCTAAATCTCCACCAAATACTAGAAGGTGAAAGCTTTCTATTTATGGGAAACAAAATGAAGGTTAGAATTGAAGATGTAGGACATATAGAATTGTGTTAGACATAGGCTACTGTCTCGATCTACAAAAGTATCCTTAGTGCTCTAAAAATCTTATTTTTATTTATAGGTTGGATGTTTTAGGATTTGATTTTAAGATTGGACATAGTTGTTTTTCATTGTATCATGGAACAAACCTATGTGGTACTGGTTTATTGTTCGATACTTTGTATTGTTTCAATCTAAATTCTACCTTTGTTAATTCCCTGTTTAATGTTGAATGTGATGTTGGTATGAAAAGGAACACATGCATTTATCAAAACAGCCTGCCACAAGGAGTAGTGGATTACTCTATTTAATACATACATATATTTGTGATACTTTCGACATACCATCTTAGGACGGTGAAAGGTATTTCATCACCTTCATTAATGATTATTCTAGGTATTTTTACCTATATATATTACATGAAAGAACTCAATTAGTTGATGTCCTCGAGACATTCATTACGAAGATTGAAAGGCAGTTAAATGGAAATGTTAAGGTAATACGTTCTAATAGAGGTGGTGAATTATGGAAAGACATTGGAAGTTGGACAAATTCCAGGTCCATTTAAGAAATTTGAGTTTAAAGACATTTGTGGCAGTATACAATGTCTGGATCACCACATCAAAATGGTGTAACAGAAAAGTGTAATCGTACATTGATGGAAATGGTGAGGAGTATGGTGAACAATAGTTCAATACCTATTTCATTGTGGATGTATGCATTGACGACAACCACATACATATTGAAAGGTACATAGTAAAGCGGTTCTGGAAGGAATCGAATTCCCCAGCGGAAGCGTTTGAAATCTATTTTGGAAATCAAGGAAAAATGGAGAAACATACAATATACAAGATAAACATAAAACTGATAAGCATGTTGTACAGATGATAGAGATATTAGAAGAACTAACCTTTGAAGACCGTCTTCAAGTCATTCTTCTCTGAAACTCACAAATAGTCACGAACTCCTCTGCACTGACTTCTCCCTCGAACTTAATGTATAAGAACACCTCCATTGGACCTTTCTTGCTATTCTCCAAAATAAGAATCCAAGATGTATCGGCTCCTTGATTTTGGTAAAGGAAGTCAATTTGAGAGGGGGAGAGATTTCTATCCACTAGAGAGGAAGTTGAGTAAAAATCATACTTTTCGAAGAACTCTATTCCTCTGTGTTTCAACATCACAGAACTGTTCTGTGAATCTTCATGTGAAAGGAGATAACTCCCCTCAACTTCACATTGACTCCATTTCTAATGGATGAGGAGTTAACATTAATATCTAATTTAATATTAAATTAAATTAAAATTAATGTCACATTTGAATCATATTTAAATGTATTTCCTCTCATATAATATAGTTTTAATATGAACCTCATTCATATTAAACTTAACTTATAGGTATAATATGAATCTCATTCATATTAAACTTAACCTATAGGTATAATATGAATCTCATTCATATTAAACTTAACCTATAGATATAATATGAATCTCATTCATATTATTTAATATTTGGATCTTATTCAAATACATTATTCTCTCATACAACTTATAGAATTAATATGAATCTCATCACATTAATTTTAACTTATAGTTTTATATGAATCTCATTCATATAAATAATATTGTATCTTATTCAAATATTTATCTCTCTCATATATAGTATTAATTATAAATCATATTTATAATTAACTATATATTATAATGTATCTATATATATATATTAATTCTATCTTATACATTTAATTCCCTTATTTAATTTGAACAATTCAAGTTAATCCAAAATTAATCGATTGTTATTTTTACCCTTAGTGAGCTAGCAAGGGGACCTAATGAACTTATAAATTAGAAGCCCCAATGATACGATATTAATTAACTAAATTCTTTAATTAAATTAATCAACATTCATTAACTGCAGATTAAAGACCCACAACTGTATTCTTCGCACTATAGAAATATTTTTGTATTCATGGATGTAACCAATCAACAGTAAATTGACCCTTCACGAATCACTCGTAACTACAATTAGGTCAAATTACTGTTTTACCTCTGTAATTACATCTAACTCCTTAAGTACCACTGATATCCCTCTAATGAACAAACAGTTTATAGTCCAACTATAAACTAATCCCTCTCAAGTCAGTGAGAGAGTGATACCTCATTGTTCAAGACCCGGAATCAGCCCTTAAGAGAGTAATTCATCTACTTACCCTAAAGATGGGAATGAGTGAATTTCATCTTGTGTAACTATCACTACAAGAAATAAGAGATATAATAGCTAACACAAAATGTTATACTAGAATTTTTATAGCCTTTTTCAAAGATCCTGACAGTTCATGTTATTAAAAGTTCAGGACTTTTAATATCATTTTTTATTAGCTATGCCGAATGCTCTTAAAAACCTTAAAAATATAGCATATTTAGCTTGTTATGTAAATATATAATAGCTTTACTTATTAAAGCTATAATAAGTTTTATAGCTAATAAAATGTGCTATTATCACTTTGTAATAGTTTTTAAAAAGTTATTATAAGTTTCTATAAGGCTTTTGTATGCAATATTATGAGATTCTTTATAGCTTTTTCTTTATGTTATTAAAAGCTTTTATAGCGTTTTTGTCAATTATATAGTACCAAATGTCAAAATGACCGTTTTTAGCCAATTTTTGTGATTTAAAGCGATATCAATGCCATTTCACTAATATTCATCAAATATCAAGTAAAACGATTCAATATTTTAACAAAACTAAATGATAGCTACAAAACATACCTGTGCTATATATAATAAAATATCATAACTTTCATTTCATAATGGAAAATTTATAATTAATTACCTAATACATTTGGTTATATCTAATACAATGGAAGAAAGTCATAGAGTAATTTCTCCAAAGTGAGTAGACAAAATACAAGATTCACCAAGTTTTGAAGATTAAAGTAATGAGTATAAAATTCAAAGGCCAAGTGAGTTGTCATCTCCATCCATATGTAAAACCTCATTCTATTAATCTACAAAAATAAACCAACAAAAAAATCAAATATAGTTAGAGTTATCATTGTTCAATTAAAATATAAAAATCACTTAGAAATTAGTGTCACAAAGACTCAACTAATCACTACTTCGTATGCACCCTTCCTCCCGAACACCATCTAGCCCAACCCCTCCCCTCACCCACAACCATAAAAAAAAAAAAAAAATCAATTAAGGATTAGAAACAATTCTATCTCAAATAATTTAACAAATTTTGGAGTGGTGCAGACTGCTACGTATACTCAAAACTTTCAAGCAAAAACAACAAAGCTATATTTTTGTACTCGTACATTCCATAGTTATTTCAAACAAACCAATATCAACAAACTCCAAAAACAAGACATAAAGAGAATTATCTACATAAAAGACATGTTTCTAGGAATAGGAAAAAAAAACTATCATTCATCATGTAACCTTCCTCAGGAGAATCATTACAATTTATCTTATAACCTATTTTCTATGTTTTATAATTTAATTAAGGTTCACAAACATAACAAGATATAATTATACCGATCTTTAACAAAATAACATGGTGCTTTTGTGACTATAAACTGCTAAAGTGAAGTATTAAACTGACAAAGATGGAACCAATCAAATAATCAAGTATAAAAAGTGAGGAATGGTTTAACCTAATCAACTTACAAATTCAGAATCTTATATAGGACACAAAAAGTGAAATAACGAAAATCTCCCTTAAGAGTAAAGACAAATCCAATGACATGATCAACCCCATGAGTAGCACACATTAAAAAGAGCATAGAGAACACAATTTGTTCTCAACAAATATCACCAACTTATGAGAAAAACAAAGAGGAAAACGTAACAATGACACAATTGGTTCATGTATCTAACCTACCAATCAAATAGAGCATGGAGAGCATTTTTTCTAGTATCAATGATATGACCATATCACAAATAAAGTTGTAACTTACACTTGAGTACTTTTCAAGCAAACATGTATGCAGGGAGTATTAAGGATTCATTGAAATAAATGGATAAATATTACTTACTTGATAATCCATTACATTTCTAATCATTTAATATTTATTTCACTTACTCTTTTAATAGTTAGCTTGATCATTTTTATAGCATTTAGGAATTTATTACCAACAACGTTCTCCAAGGCCTACAAAAGAGAGGGAGATAGAGATAGTTATAGAAATTAGAACCGGAAGAGAAGTAGAAAACAATAAAAGCCATATGTTTTGAATATAATTTATCAACTTGGTTAAGAGAACATCGAACATTATTTTAGGAAGGTAGATATCAAAAATAATATTATGGATTTGGTCTATTCATTCATGGAATTACCACAAGACAAACCATCTGTCTCTTTGTCTATCAAATGTACATGCAGATCAGAGAACTAAGAAGTTGCTTCTATCCATACTGTAGGAGGCATAGCATCTTTGATTGTGGTTAGAAGGAAGTTAGGAAAATTTAAACCTACAAATAGCCTAAATGTTAAATTGACTTTGTACATAAAAGATGTTTTACCACAGTCATAGCAAATATTATCAAAATAAAATAGAGACTACTTATCTTCCACAGAGAGGCTAAGAAATTAGCAACGTAGATGGCAGAGTGAAGAGAGTGAGAAAAGTGGAGGAAAATCGAGAAGCTGTCCATTGAAATTCCTTTTTTACAAGAAAACTATCTTCCAGACTTATTTTTATACTGTAGCGAGAGAGAGAGAGAGATTCACCAGCACCAAACATGATTGGAACATGGGCCAATGAGAAATTTGCTCTCATCAATCATCGCCATGGTAGAGTTCCTAAGGGACCAAGGGATCGCTCAAATTCTTTCATCGGCTTTGACGATGGGGTTCGCTCGAGTTATCTCCTCTCTTCTGATTGATTTGAAGTTGAAGTGTTGAATTTGTATTCTAAATCTCGTGGATCTTATAGTTTGTAATTTATAAATACAAATGATTCATTTAATAAAATTAGTATTTTATTCGACATTTAGAATGCTTTAACTCAATCCAATAAACTAAGATTTAAAATTATTTTGTGTAGCTTGAACAGTATGTGGTAGACAAATAAGCTAAGTGGATTATGTTTAAGTAATAACCTAAAAGGTTTGCAATATATAGATAAGGTTGGGTGGCTTATCTTAGTGGCACTGCATATACGTCCCATTTTATAAGTGTTACAAGAGTTGTAAGTGTTACAAACGATTTGATCTGAATCGTTCATATGGAGAAATGTGAGTGAGGATATTCTGTACAAAGAGTTTGTATAAGACTGGATCGAGAAATGATTCATCTCTCTTTCTAACACCGTTAATTGAAGAGACTAACATTTCATAGGATGACCAAAGGTAACTCCATCTCAATTCTGAGTGAGTTATGGACTCCTATCTATGAGGGCAATCATTTTATTTGTATGGGTGAGAGTGACCCGAGTTTTCGACTCAATAAGTCTACCATTTTGAGAATTTGTCCAAATAGGGAGCTGGGAACATAATTCCACAAGATGAAATTCACTCATTCCCGCTTTCAGGAAAAGTAGATGAATTGCTCTCTTAGGTGCTAACTTCGAGTCTTGAACAAGGGGACCCTTCCCTCTCATTGGTTCGAGAGATATTTGTTTATGGTGGAACCATAAACAGGTTATTCATTAAAGGATTGGTGGGATTTAAGGAGAAATATATAATTACAGGAGTAAAATGGTAATTTTGACTCAATTATAATTACGAGTAATTCATGAAGGATCGACTTATTGATGACTAGTTATATCCATGAACACATAAATATATCTATAGTTCGAACAGTGCATTTGTGGGTTTTTAGAGGAGTGATCTACAATTAATGAATGTTGATTATATTAATAAAGGCTTTGATTAATTTAATCTCGAATCATTGGAGTTTCTAATCTTAAGTCCATTAGGTCCCCTACTAGCTCATTAAAGGTAAAACAAGGATTAATCAATTTGGGAATAATTTAAATTGTTCAAATTATTTTAGGACATTTTATATTAATAAAGACTAATATAAAGTATAATGTATAATGATACATTATAGTACACATGTAGTTATAAATATGATTTATATTTAAAATTATATAATATGAGAGAATAATATTTGAATAAGATTCGAATATTAAATTAATATTAATTGAATTCATATTAAACTATATAGTTAAGTTTAATATGAATTAGATTCATATTAAAATTATAGATTTAGAGAGATATATGCATTTTTATACGATTTAAATGCATGATTAAATAAATATGTGATATTTACATTAATTAAGTAATAGTTAGTTAATTAATTAATATTTATTTAATTATTTATATATAAATATGATTTAATATATAGATTAATTAAATTAATTAGTTAATTACAGTCATGCACAGGAATGGAGAGTAGGGCGAGGGAGTTCTTTTCCCCTCACGTTAGTTTCTGAGTTAAAAAAACACAGAAAAGAGAATTCTGCTGGTTCTCTTGATCTCTCACTCTTAATCACATCTCTCTATGTTCTCTTTCAAAAGAAAAAAAAGAAGAATTTCCCCGTAGAGTTTTGGATCCACCATCCTTGATCCTCCTTGAGAATAGTCGGATAACCTCTTGGTGGTGTCTTGCCATTCGTGTTCTTAAGATTTGTGTAGAGGAAATTCACAGAGTTTTTTTTTTTTTTTTTTTTTTTTTTTTTTTTTAGGGATTTGGGCTTAAAAAGTATTGTTTCTAATTTCTCCTAATTGCATGCTTAACCTCTGCTTTTCATGTAAGTCAATTATGTTTTTCCATCCCAATTTCAAAGATAAAAGTGATTACATGCGTCCACATTGGGATTTAATCCCTTCAATTGGTATCAAAGATAATGAGATTGTCTTTACTTTTGGTTTATGGTGCATGTTTGCACGAGATTTTTGGAAAAACTTGTTTCGTGGAGTTGAACTTGTGTTGATATTGATTTGATGCGGATGTGGTTTGATCTCTAATACTTGATCATCTAATTCTCTCTCAGTTAAATGCATATGTTTGACTTGAGGAAGGAGAGGGTATGTTGTTCTTCAAGTCAAAGTTTTGAAAGAAACTTTTGATGGAATACACAAGCATGCAATGGAAGCAAACAGAATCAATAAACAATCTAATTACATTTAATTTGAGTTCTAAAACATGCTATTTCAAAAAAAAACTAAAGTGGGTTTCAAGTTGAACCTTACATTTGATGAAATCTTCCAATTTCAAGCTGCTCTTCACTCCAATTAAGCTCCAAATCGACAGTGAACCACCAAGAGATCTTCTCTACTATTCCCAGCCTTTAATTTAAGTAGTGGAACTCAAATTTGAGTGAATTTGGTGAAGAAAATTGAGAGAGTTTTTGAGGAAGAAGATGAAGTAGCAGAAAACTAATTTTTCCAGCTGAATCTTTTCTTCTTTCAATTCTCAGTGTTTTATTAACCTTCCGCATGCAAGCATTTCATCAATGGAATTGGCCAGCAACTGCTTCAACTAAATGTGGGATTTGTGTATGCTTGTAGGAATAACACCTCCTACTTGAGGTGTTTGTTGGCAAAACCAACTTAATCCAATTTTTTCAATTTTTCATTTCAAAATTCAATTAATTAAAAAAATGATTTAATTAATTCATAATTAATCAAATCTAAAATATCAAAATCCAATTTCTTAAATTTAATTAAAATTGAAAATTAATTTGCATTTTAATTAATTAAACATATTTAATTAATTAATTAACTTAATATCAAATATTAAATTAATCACACACTTAATAATTAAACATATTTAATTAATTAATTAACTTAATATCAAATATTAAATTAATCACACACTTAATTTTAAACATGTATCCTATTCATGTAATTAATATTTAAATCAACATTTAAATATTATAAACTCTCCAATTTCGTTTAATTTCAATAATTTAAATGTTAATTATATCATATATAATTATACAAACCCTAATTCGAATTTAAACCTATTCAAATTCAAACCCTAATTTCAATTTGAACAATTCAAATTGATATCATTCCAAATTCACTCAATTTAATAATTCAAGGTGTTTATGTTTTACGAGCTAGTAGAGGGACCTTATGGATCTACAGATCATGAGTTCCAACAATTAAGATTAATTGGTTAAAACTCGTTAGACTGAATTAATTAGTATTCGTTAATTATCGAGTCACACCACTATAGCTCGATAGTTGCACTCTCCTCACTCTAGATATATTTGTGTCCACATGATATAACCACCAGTAAATTGACCATTCACAGGTTGTTCATAATAACGGTTGGGTCAATATGCTGTTTTACCCCCGATATTACGTTTTGTTCCTTAAGTTCCAACTGATCCTCTAATGAACAATTGGTTTATGATCTAATCACCAAACCGAATCCCTCTCGAGCCAGTGAGAGGGTGTGGTCCCTTGTTCAAGACCTGGATTCAGTATTTAAGAGAACAACTTTTATCCTATCCCTAAATCGGGTAGGCGTGAATTTCATCTTGCACCATATGTCTCCAGCTATCTACCCGGTCTTACCCTAAAATGGGAGGCTTATTGAGTCGGCATTGTTGAGCCAACCCTCACCTATGCAAATCTAAGTATAATCCCGAATAAACAGGAGTTCATAGTTAGTTCAAGATTAAGATCGAGTTACCTAGGTCATCTAAGCGAAATAGTCAGTCTTAAACAGTAAACGACGTTATAAAGTAAGAGTGAATTATTTCTTGGAACGATCTTATGCAAACTCATTGCATACGACGCCCCCACTCCTCATGTCAATACATGAACGAATCAGGATCACTTTGTTTGTAGCACCTTTATAACAACTTGTAACCGCTATAGAGTAGGCCCCATCCAATAGTGTTACTAGAATAAGACACCCAACCTTATTCGTATACTATAGACCATTTTGGCTATTTACTCGAACTTCATCCATCTTTATGTCTCTACATAAAGTTCAAGTATTCATGTAATAGCCATGGATCTTAGTTTATTGGATTTAGACTGTATGAATGCAATTTTAAAGATTCAATAACAACTTTATTGAAGAAATGTTGAATAACATCTTTATTGATAATAGCATGTGTTTAAGTTTACAAACTACGAGTTTTATGATACACAACCCAACAACTTTGTATCTTCAAGAGACTTATGTCTTCAAGATTGTTGGGACCATTCTCTCCAGTCTCTCTAGATTGCAGAATTTCCTGTCCTCCTAAGGAAGAGAACTCCTCTATTTACAAAGTTTTAGTGGGCTTTATGGGCTTGGGCTTGATTGGTCAATGAACTTGGCTCATTAGCCCTAATTAATTGGATTTGAGCCTTATTTGACATTTGGGTAAAATTAAGTTTATTTTTGGGCTCAATTGAACTTTAGCCCAAATAATAATATCAAATTGGACAAAATTATTTTATTAATTTCAACGGTCACGAAGAAAACATATGACATCATCGGAATTTGTCAATTTATGGCCTCAATTTCAATTCGGGACACATGTCTCAAATTCAATTATTTGTAATTTCGTTATTAATTTGATAAATGACGTGGAATATGTGATTGGTCCAAAATTTTTTCCTTCAACAAATACCCTTTTCAAGATTTATGCATATTTATGGGTGGCTGAATCTTGAAAAAGATGAAATTGGAATTAAAATACAAGTAATTTGTTCTTGATCTCGATATGTTAAATTAATCAAACTATGAATTTAGTACATAAGTTTGATTAAAATTTGGAATATGGCCAAATTTTAATTTGAGATGAATTTGAAGTTTTATCCTGTTTAACTTGACGACAAAGCCTAAGCTTTAGTTTAAATTTGGGATAAAATTTGAATTATGCCCAAATTTTAGTTTGAGATAAATTTGAGATTTGTATCCACAATGTATTTTGATTTGAAGATAAAAGCTCAAAGTTGGATAAAATTTAAAATATGGTCAAATTTTATTTTGGAATAAATTTGAGGTATCGTCATAACTTAATTAGACTTGATAGAAGCCTAAATTTGGAGATTTGAATTTGTGATAAAATTTGGAATATGCTAAATTTTAATTTGAAGTTTTATCCACAATTTAAATTGACTTGAGAATACAGTAAGATGATTTTTTATTTATTTTTTATTTTTTGCAAAGATTATAGTGATGATTTGAATTTGGGATAAAATTTGGAATATGACCAAATTTTAATTTAGGATAAGTTGGAGATTTTACCTTGCAATTTTATTTTGGAAAGATAAAATCCTAAACTTGGGGATTTGAATTTGAGAGAAAATTTGGAATACGCCCAAATTTTAATTGAAAACTTTCCATAAATTTTGAGAGAAATTTTGAATGGTGAAAGATGAAATTAAGCTTAATTGGATAAATAGGGGAATTTTAGAATTTAATTTAGTAAAAAGGAGTGTTTTCAAAATATTTAAGGAAAAAGGGTTTTTTTTTTTTTATTGGAATGCGTCTCTTCAAGAGATGCATTCAACAATAAAATATTGTTGTTTGACTGGCCATCGCAAAATGCATCTATTGAAGAGACACATTCCAATAAATAAATAAGAGAAACTGAAATGTCAAATCGGGTCTAAATACGTTTCTTAAACAGACCATATGGACCGGTTGAAAAATGCTTGAACCGCCCAAAACTGGTCAAACCAGGCCAGCTCTCTTCCTCGAAGTTGAATGTCGCTGCATCTTCACCGAGTTTACTTGCACTGCCAGCCACCATTCACATGGGTCGCTACCGATAATGCACACCCCCTCTCTTGGCCAACTCTCTCTCAACTGTGCAGAGGTCCAGCCACCGATCGTCACCAGACGTTGTTCAGCCGTCGCCGGTCTTCTGACCTCACACGCTAGATTTGTGCATTCCGCCGAAAATTTTGATTTTGGGTAAGATCTTGATTTAATGGTGAAATTTTGGGTTTTGGTTGAATTCCCATTAAATTTTGGCATGAAATTGATGCTATCCACAATGTTTCAAATATTATATTGAATTTTTGGAATGTTGACAACCACTTTTCATCTGTTTAAAGATTGATTTTGGCAAGTTTTGGTAAGTGATTAAGGTTTCTAATATTTTTCTAGATAAGTTTATGTTGGTGTAAGTTGGTTTATACCCCTTAATTATGATTCAAATGTAGATTTGGATTTTTGTGCAAACATGGAAGTTGTTTGGAGCAAACTACGTATTGAGATTTGGTTCAAATTTATTAAAGCCAATGAGGGGATTTTACTTGAAATATTACATTTGGGCTTAAATTTGAGGTAACTGTCCTTCTATTGGTTCGCCTTCAAACCAGTCGTCCCTACCACTTGGACTACTTAAGTAAGATTACTTAACTGTTTACTTAAGAATACATGGACTGGTTACTTAAGATTACATGGATTGTTTCTTAAGAATGTTAAGACGGATTTGATTGATTATTCTACACTGTTAGAATTGGTAAATTATGACTAATTGAACTACATTACTTAATGACATTGATTGACTGGATTAGATTATTTTGACTATGATGATTGTACTGTTGATTGATGATATATATGAAATATTACCCCTAAGATAAACGACTGTAAAATATAATACAGGAGTTATATGAAAACTGATATATGCTAAGTTATAGGGTTCCTGCTAGTTTATTTTATCTGGGTAGGTGTATACATATGAGTGTATACGTTCATATTATGACTAATTTGTGGTCCTTCGAGTTACACACTATGACTGATTCATGTTCCCTCGGGTTCATGATTATGATTGATTTGTGGACCTTCGGGTTACACACTATAGCTTGATTCATGTTCCTTCGGGTTCATGTTTATGACTGATTTCTGGACCTTCGGGTTACACACTGTGACTTATTCATGTTCTTTTGAGTTCATGTTTATGACTGATTTGTGGACCTTCGGATTACACACTATGACTGATTCATGTCTATGAATGATTTGTGGACCTTCGAGTTACATACTATGACTGATTCATGTTCCTTCGAGTTCATGTCTATAACTGATTTGTGTACCTTCAGGATACATACTATGACTGATACGTGTTTCTTCAAGATCACATTTATGACTAATATATGACCCTTCAAGATCACCACGACTAACATGATGGGTGTACATTGATGTCTAGATAAGCTAGCTAACAGGTAACCTAGAGGGCCTAGTAGTGGGTCACTTACTAAGTATTTCATACTCACCATTTCTTCCTTTATGTTTTTTTAGTAATGACAGGAATAGATCAGCGAGTGACAGACGGGACCCGTGATAGAGCCATATGGGGACAAGAGAAATCGCTTCTGCTCGGTTTATGTTTTTTTCATTTGATTGTTTTGAAACTAGAATTTAATGTCAGACAAAATATTTTAATGTTTGAATGTTTCCTTTGTAAATATTTTAAGGGCCTCAGACAAAGGATTTACTTATTTGTTATTTATTGACTTTCTAGTTTATTTTGAAAAACTATCTTTATTGTTTTAATGAATTTTACTTCAATGATCAAATGTTTTGGGTTTAAAATGTGTAATTATGAGTAACGACCCATGTCAGTGTACACGAAAGGTCGGGTCATTACAGATTTGTATGGGTAATAGTGTTCATATCATCGACTCAATAAGCCTACCATTTTGGGGATTCGTCTTATTGGGGAGATGGTAACACAACTACAAGACGAAATTCACTTCTTCCCTAATGTCAGGGTAAGTAGATAAATTGCTCCCTTAAAGGCTGATTCCAGAACTTGAACAATATGGTGCCACACCCTCTCTTGGTCCAAGAGGGGTTTGGTCATAGTTGAACTATGACTTATTGTTCATTAGAGGGATAGTAGTATTTAAAAAGTTAGATATAACCATAGAGGCAAAACGATAATTTTGACCCAACTATACTTACAAGAAATTTGTGAAGGGTCATCGCACTATTGACTGGTTATATCCAAACATAGAAATATATCTATAGTGCAAAGAGTGCATCTGTCAGTCTTTAGTGGAGTAACCAATAGTTAATGGATGTTGAATAATTTAATTAAAGAAGTTAATTAATTATTCAAGTACCATTGAAGTTTCAATCTATAGGTCCATAAAATCCCCTCTGTAGCTCACCTGGGATTATTGAAAATTAATTTTGGATTAATTTGAATTGTTCAAATTAATGCAGAAAATTAATTATATATGATATAATTATTTTAAATTAATCATATGTGATATAATTAATATAATGTATTTGATACATTATAAAATAAAGTTTATTAGGAGAGGAATTAAATATTTGAATATGATTCAAATATTAGTTATATGGATGAGATTCATATAATTATGTTTAGTATAAATGTGGTTTATATTAAATACCATGTATTAATGAGAGAATTAAAAACTATAGGTTATGTGTAATACATGATATAACATATAGTTATATATACATAGAATAAGTTAGTTATTATATATTTAAATTAAATTAACTTTAATTTAATTTTAAGTTTTAAAATTAAACAAAAAATGTGGAGAAGGGGAGTTGGTTTTAACGTATCATTCGTCTTCTTCTTCTTCCCAAGTGAGAACAAAAGGGTTCTAAAAGTTTTACAAAAAATTCATCCTTGAGAAATTCCTCTCTCAAATCTCTATCCCTTTTCCCAAAAGAACATAGAGCCCACACCTCCTATGATTCTCATCCCCTATAGAGAATACAGAGGATTACCTCTTAATGGTGTCCTTTTGGTTTGTTGTAATTTTTGGAAGATTAGTGGTTTGAAGTGTTTGTGACCTTTTGGGCTGAATTTTAGGAAAAAGGTTTTGGCTTCAAAGGTATGTAATTTCTAACCCTAATTCTTTCCAATTTGTATGTTGTAAAAAATTAGTTTGAATTGCATAATTATTTCTCTATAATTTTTGTATCTGTGAAAATTGGGAATTGGGAACGATCCTCACTTCCGCAGTGGATCTCACGGTTTCTTCAACTTGGAACTAGCTCATCAACACAACTCAACCATTTATAGGTCCGCAACCTTTCATTTTGACTTTCCAAATAAATCCAGTATTTGTCACACAAATACATTATTTCATTTTGGACGGTCCAAAAGGCCATTTTATAAACTCCTCAAGAACTACCTACATTTAGGTGTACTTTCAATCATTTGTTTCAATAAGGGTTCGTTTTGACACAAGTGTCTCAAGTTACCCAAATATTGGAATGTTGAAAATAAGTTTTACAACACTTTCATAATCCAATTTTTCTTTTAAAACATTTTGGAGGAAACAATGTTAAGAATTGCAATCTCCATTGCATATCCGTTGTGGAGTCAGACATCAATGTAGTTTAAAAAAGATCAGAGTTATGTTAAACAAAGTACTTAAAATGTACTAAGTTTACGAGACCACATTCTTCTGTTGTAGCACAATTTCATAAAAAATGTACCTAATGCTTGAAGTTGAGATCTTATTTCATCTCCATCGATTAGGCATAGTACAATAAATTTTCTGTACTAATCATTATGATTTAATCATAATGTCACAATAGACTTGTCTAAATGATTTTAACTTTAATCTAATTTCTTTTGAACATTTCAAATAAAATAAGACTTAAGTTGCATTAGCTAAGATACTTCTACTCATAAATACTAAGGGTGATCATCAGTCGGTCGGAGTCAATTTTTCGACCAGACCGACCCCAAATCGACCAGGATCGGTTTGGAATATATCCAAATCGGTCCCGTCCGACAAATGAGCTAATACACGACCGGCCAACCGGTCGGTTGGTCGGTTGGTTTTTTCGGGTTAGAGGTATATATTTTCTGTTTTTTTGTTTTTGTTTTTGTCTTTTTTCTTCCTTTAAAATAAATTTTATTTATTTATTAAAATTCTAAGAAAAATTGCAATTATAAATTATAAATCGTTATAATTTTTTTTGGCTATTAGGTAAAAGTCGTTATAAATAGCAATTTTTAATAATAAAAAAACAACTATTTATTAACTTCCTTATCAATCATGTTTAGTTTTCTCTTTTAATTTGTGATTGTGAGTCAAAATTCAAGATACTATTTCACATTTTATTTTTTTAATACTTATGGAATAGAGTTAGCCTAGAGGTATTAAAAATAAGATATTGTTGATATGATTTGATTTGACAACCCTTAATATTTAACAATTAACATGTACATTGTTTGGGATTGTGTTACTGCTCGTTTCGCTTAATTGCTTATAGAACCTTTAATACACATTACATATATAATTGAAAACAAAACTAATATGAGAGTCGAGAGTGTACGTCACAAATAGAAATGTCACATGACACATAGTCACACTCACATACAATACAATCAAACTAGAAATTACAACATAAAGTCAATTGTCAAATACAAGCCAATTACAATAAAACATAAAGTCAATTGTCAAATACAATTCTTAGTATATGCCAAATATATATATATATATATATATTATCATCATTTTCATATTTATTAGGTAAATCTTCCAATTCTTGGTTCAATCTCTATAAAATTAGAATACATTACAAAATGTATTGCAAATCGATAACGGAAATGGACCTGCAGTTGCAAATCGAAAACGAACCTCGGGCTAAAAATCGAAAATGGCTACGAAGGTCTCTAGAACTGAACTGAATTGAAAATGACGAGCAAGGAAGAGCCAAATCGGACGGTTGTCTAAAATCGAAAACGAAAAATGGACCTGGGACTGAAATGAAGCACGGTTGCCTAAAGTTGGACATCGAAAGAAGACGATGAGCAAGGATGAGCCGAAGAGGAACGGAAGAAGGAAGAAAAAGAAGAAGCTTTGGACCTGCGGTTGTAGCGTGCAAACTGTGAAGCGGACAAAAAAGAAACCCTAGGCGGCCTACAATATACATTATCTAATATATTAAATAATAAATTTAATTTTGTTTTTTTTAAATGTCGGTCGGGTCGTGTCGAGACCCGACCCATTGGGTACCCGACTGAAACCTAAAATCGGTAGTAACCTTCCAAACCGACCCCGCCCGATTTGTTTGAATTTTCGATCGGCCGACCCTATTTCGGCCGGTAGTCGATCGTGTCGGTTTATCGGTCTACCATGATCGCCCCTAATAAATACTCATTAATGACATATTTATGACGTTGGACTTAGTCTTTCAGTTACCAGACCACCTAGGTCAAAATGCATAAGCCCAACGAATTCTTTGACCAGGTAGCCTTATCTAATAAGGTTTAATGACATTCTTGTATAAAAGGCAAGAATTTTGACAGGCAGTAGTAATTTAATTCTAACTCTTAGAGAATTACCTGTAACTATCATTTAACAGCCAAATACAAATATCTTTTAAGGAAAAAAGAATTTGTCTTTCTTTCTGGATTCATTAATCCTTACTCTCCGTCAGCTTAGTATTTAGACGTGTTAACTTTTAACAGATAGAAAAATGTGCTTATCTAAAGTTGAATATGTTTTCAAACAAGTTTTTAAAACATGCCTTATCATTAAAACAATTCATACTCTGTAAATTATTTAGTAATAAAGTTTGGAGAAATTGAATTTATCTTATGGTGATAAAAGCACCATATTCAACATAAATAAACGACATTTTAATGTCTCCCACTACTTTAACTTATATGAGCTTTCCGTTGCCAGCTAGCAGAACTGTTCTACTAATTTAAGAATTTGCCAATAAACACAATTAAAGTATAATGAAGACAAATTTTGATAGTAAATCTTTATTCAACTATCAATGTGTGAATCTTTATTGCCACCAAGAACTTAGTGAATTAAATTTACTTTGTTCTTATTTTTCTTATTTTTCTTCTTTTTAATGTATTTCTAAAATTCCTCATTGTGTGACATCCTAAACTAATTTGGAAAAATTTTCCTTATTTGCTCTAGTCACATAAATTTTTCTTGGACTCAAATAATACTTAATATTGGAGGTTACTTAGCTTTCTATGACTTCAATATACAAGATGTTTTGTAATGACTTTTCCTTATAATCCAGACATATCATATATTATCTAAATGATAAAAGTAAGCTATCACTTCATTTATAATCCATGGACATTTCATGAATTGACAACTTCCTTTTGAGAACATTTCCCAAATTAAAGACTAATTTAAGAAATACACTATCATTAAGTGTTGAAGACATTTTTCTAAGTAACTTATTTATCAATCCTTTCGATTTATGTCGCTAATTAAAAATTAAAACTCTGGAGAGAAAAAGACATAACCTTGAATTATATAAAACATGTTATTTGACTATATGCAATATTTAACTCATTCTAATTTAGCATAGAAATTAAAAATGAACCTAATAGATTTAATATGAATCTCACTCATATTAATTCAAAATTTATATTGCTATGATATTCTAGTGAATCAAAACAAGTGCCACTAAAGGTTGGTCAGTTATTCCTTCATTAGAAGGAGACATTCTCAACCAATTGTTACATCGAAATAACTCTTATTCCTATAATAATTAGTTATCATTTATTTGGTCAAGAAATCATTAACTTGCTTCACAACTTCTCTTAAGTGTGACCCTCCATCTTAGATCTTAGAGTTCTGCCCTAATGAGTCAACTGAAGGGAAAAATCGATAGGGGCAAAAATTAAAGTGAACCTATCCATTTCTAGAGTTCGCCCTGATATTGACCTAATGCACAAACCATTCGAAGGGGGATGCTTCCAGGGCACCTCAAGGCTGTGCAAAAAGATATCACGTTGCAAACCAATGAAGGAGACATTAGGACATGTTTACACACATCTTTTTCCCACTTACTATAAATATTTTCTCCATTCACCTTGATAATGACTTTCACAAACACCATCCGAAGGGGGATGCTCCCAGGATGCCTCGAGGTCGAACATGAGTCTCACGACATGAACTTTCACGGAGAGCATGAGAGGAAAAAAATGACATATCATATATATCTTTTTCTCCCACTAAATATTTTAAATTAAAGTTTCATTACTTAGGTAAATTATGCTACAAAATTTATCTAAGTTATGTTAAATTTTCCTTATAACTCTTATATTGGATAGTTTAACGATGTATGATTATCATTTATTTAACACTTTAATAAATTTTAATCATCTATTGCATGCTTATAAAATATTTGACTAATTCACCTTTTAGGTTGGTTCCCAAGTAGGGGTGTTCCGTTTCTGTCAGCTTAAATACCCCAATCCTAGATATAACGTGTCTTAAACAAAGGTCCCTTATAAGAAAATGTTTTATAAATTTAATCTTTATTTTTCTCATTTTAATCCTATTAAAAGAGAAATAAAAGATTTATTTTAAATCTAATCTTATTAGAAATAAAATTTTAAGATTAATTAAAACAATTTTAACCATTTAAAACAAATTAATTAACCTTATCCTAATCGCATTAGGCTAGCATGCAATTGAATCATATGCATATCACGGTATTATTAATTGAATATAAAAATTATAAGCCAATTAATAAAATCATATTCCATACATATCTCATTCATTAACATGCATAATATAACTCTTATATTAATGTTAATGGAAAAACTATATAATAAGACATGCTTTTAATCAACCATTAAACATATAATATAACACTTATATTATAAACATGCAAATTATATAGTATAATCATGCATGTAAATACTTTAGAAATTAACCTAAACTTTAAATATAACAATTATATTTAAATATGATGCATGATCAAACCTTTTCATTAATTGATATAACTCTTATATTAATATTAATGAAAATAATAATAAGCATGCTAGCATATAATATAACACTTATATTTTTTTTAAAAATGTATGACATGCTTATTAGAACATGCAACCACATAATATAATATTTATATTAAATATGATGCATGCACATGCTTATTATATCATGTAATCATATAATACAACACTTATATTAAAATGATGCATGGATATGTTTATCCTAAGGTGAGATTTTAAACTATATGGTATACATTATGCAACATATAATCATTACATTCATGCAATCATATGTCACATGCAAAATTAAATTAAACAGCAAAAATAAACCAAATTTTGGCACCCCTAAGAATTAATTAAATTAATATAATCATATTATATCAATTTAATTAATTAAAATAATAAATTACATCAAAAGAAAATAAAGAATTACAACTGCTCCTGCCATGATTCGAACCCATGAACTAGAAGCAACAACCGCATGCGCATTAGTCTCAGAGCGCTGCGACGGTGCTTATGATGTAGCGTAACACTACGTTACCTCCATTGTCACAATGCTCGATAGAAGTTCCAAGGTGTTGGCTTCTATACCGCAGCGTAAAGCTTAGTGTTGCAACGCTCTACTTTTATACTCCATCACATAATGCATTTCTCTGCTTCATTCTAGGCCTATTTCTACATCCTTTTCCATCGATCTTCTCAACAACTCTTGCTCCTCGATCGATACGGACTTACAAACTCGATTACATAAATAAAATGTCCAAAACAATGGGCCCTTAAATCAATCTCATTAATACAAAAGAAAGGTAATCTAAATGCCAAAATTTAAAATAATCTATTTTGCAAACCCATACATCAAATAAGCTACCCACCTCTTCTCTGTTTTTCAACCCAAAAAAAAAATCATAAGCATGATTTGGCTCTGATACCAATTGAAGAAATCGAATTCTCCAGCGGAAGTGCGTGAACGTGTGTGTTTTCGAAATTCGTTTGAAAATCAAGAAAAAAATAGATAAGCATACAATGTACAGGATAAACATAAAACTCATAAGCATGTTGTACAGAGGATAGAGAGATTAGAAAAACTAACCTTTGAAGATCGTCTTCAAATAATTCTTCTCTACAACTCATGAACAACCATGAACTCCTTTATATTGACTTTTCCCTTGAACTCAACGTACAAAGTATACCACCACCGGGTTTTCTTTGCTATTCTCCAGAATAAAAATCCAAGATATGTGGGTCCCCTGATTTTGGTAAGAGAAGTCAATTTGAGAGAGGGAGAGATTTTCTATTCTCTAGAGAGGATGTTGAGTGAAAAGCATATTTTTAAAAGAACTATATTCCTCTTTTTTCAACATTACATAATTGTTCTGTGAATGACTCATGTGAGGGAGAGATACTCCCTTCAACTTGATATTAACTCCCTTGCTAACTACTAGGGAGTTGACATTAATATCTAAATTTAATGTTAAGTTCTTATTAAATTAAATTAAATATATATTAATTAATCCAGCTAATTAATATCAACTAATTAAATATCATATATTTAATTAATGTCACATTTGAATCATATTCAAATGTATTTCTTCTCATATATTATAGTTTTAATACGAATCTCATTCACATTAAACTTAACCTATAGGTTTAATATGAATCTCATTCATATTAAACTTAACATATAGTTATAATATGAATTTCATTCATATTATTTAATATTTGAATCTTATTCAAATACATTATTCTCTCATATAAATTATAGAATTAATATGAATCTTATTTACATTAATTTTAACCTATAGTTTTATATGATTCTCATTCATATAAATAATATCTAGATCTTATTCAAATATTTATCTTTTTCATATGTAGTATTAATTATAAATCATATTTATAATTAACTATATATTATAATATATCTATAAACATTATATTAATTGTATCTTATATAATTAATTTCCTTATTTAATTTGAACCATTCAAATTAATCCAAAATTAATTTATTCTTATTTTTAACCTTAGTGAGCTAGCAAGGAGACCTAATATACTTATAGATTAGAAGCTTTAATGATACGAGATTAATTAATTAAACTATTTAATCAAATTAATCAACATTCATTAACTGCAAATTATTCCACTAAAGACCCTCAGCTGTACTCTTTGTATTGTAGATATATTTTTGTGTCCATGTACATAATCAATCAACAGTAAGTCGACCCTTCACGAATCTCATAATTATAGCTGGGTCAAATGACTATTTTACCCCGATAGTTAAATTTAACTCCTTAAGTACTACCAATCACTCTAATGAGCAAATAGTTTATAGTCCAACTATAAACTAATCCCTCTCAGGCCAATGAGAGGGTGAGGCCTCATTGTTCAAAACCTGGAATCAACCCTTAAGGAAGTAATTTATCTACTTACCTTCAAAGATGGGAATGAGTGAATTCCATCTTATATAGCTATGCTCCCAGCTCCCTACTCGAAAAAATCCTCAAAATAGTAGACTTATTGAGTTAGGGACTCTCACCCATACAGATCAAAGATCGCCCTCATAGACAGGAGTTTGCAACTCACTCAAGATTAAGGTTGAGTCACTTATGGTCATCCTATGAAATTTTAATCTCTTTATTCAACCGTGTTATTAAGAGAGACTAATTATTTCGTAGTCCGATCTTATACAAACTCTTTCTATAGGATATGCCTACTCACATGTCTTCATATAGACGATTAGGATCAAATTGTTTGTAACACTTTACAACTATTATAATAAATACAAAGTGGGTCGTATATGCAATATCACAAGGATAAGGGACCTAATCTTATCCATATACTACAGACTATTTAGGTTATTACATAAACATGATCTGCCTCAGTCAACCACATGTATGTTTAAGTTACATAAAATAACCTTGGATCTTTCTTTAAGGGATTATTGTATATGTAAAATAATCAATCATTATTTCAAATAACATATGACTACGAGGTTTTAGGGCATACATCCCAACAATTCTAAGACACTTTGTGAACTATGAACATCTAGAAAACCTAGTTTAAGACATCTTTCACGTGTGGGGCTGCCAAGCTGAAGCGAGGATATATAATCCATATGAAATAATCCTCATCACAATAAGACTATGGATTTAATTAATCTAAGTACTCTAAAATAATCCTTCAACCCAAACAAATAACACTTTGCTTTATCCTTTTTAAGTCTAAACTCATGTCCAACTATTTTGGCTTCCTTTAATGACATCAACTTAGCTAGATATTCCAAAGAAGTCCTTCATATCACTACACATACTTTACCTAGTCCATCAAGTCGTAGTATTACCAAAGTGATTATGACTTATTAATCCTTTCCAAAATTCCTCTCAAAATGTTTGGTTTTAATATCTTGGAACTTTTAATAAATCCATAGTCTCTTCTTTTTCTCCTTCTTATCCATAAAACAACTTTTAACCTTATATGTGAGTACGTGGCCTGTAAAGGAATTTATTTATACTAACACCAATTGCACTACTCAACAAAAAAACATAACACTATCCTTAATGAATTCTTATCTAGACAATTCTATTCCTTGGCTGAAACATTTAAATACCTTTATTCCTAAATTGTCATAAATCTACATAGTTTCATCAACCTTTAAGATCTTTGAACTGAGGTATATATTTGTTTGTTTTAACAGAATTTCCATGAGATAAACTAGTGTCAATGTAAAACCCGAACCCTAATTACTTTAAGTAAGAGTAAGTAATGTGATGTCTTCTAATGAGTTAAATGAAGCCATGTTTTATGAGGGATAGAGGATGGAAGCAAAAAGAAATAAGCTATTGTGTAGCTAAGTGTAAACCCCGAATTCTAGGTTTCCTGAACAAGCATGTTTAGCCAAAGGAATGGTATATTGAATATCTAATAAGTGAAAGTCCATGTTGTTTATAGGAGTTGTTGAGAAAGGAAAAGGAAAAAAAACATATTAAATAAGGAAACTCATTTATTGGCTTGGGCTGGAGGCACTAAATATGGGGTGACGTGGCGGTTGATCCTTGAATTCAGGAGGTGGCAGGAAGATTAAAAGAAAGAGGAACTTCGAAAGCTTGATTTGGGTAATCTACATGAGCAAATTTAGTGAAATCAGTGCCATTTGAAAGCTGGGAGAATCTATTTTCGAGGTTGGCTTACCGGAGAAAGATTGCAGGAGAAGAAGAACAAAAGTGAGGAATTTGCAGAGGAGGTAGAATCTCGGATTAATCAGGGCCTGAGGTGATGATTGGAAGCTCCAAGCCAAACTATAAGGAATTTTTAGCAAGTTACTCAATTCTAAACATATTTATATAAGGAAGTTTCTTCAAAAGAGATCTGGATTTTGAGTTATGAATTTTTGAAGTTGTAACAGAGAATCTGTGCATAAGCAGACATTTGCTTGGGAAGAACAAGCAAACAGCTCACCGTGGAGAGTTATAGCGAGATATGGAGAATAAAGATCTCGCTAATGAAGGAAATCTCGCTAATTTTATGCTGAGGATCTCGCTCTAGAAGGAAATCTCACTAGAAATTGGGCTGAATCTCGCTGGTAAGGTGAGTATCGCTAGGATGGAAGTTTTGTTAAGGAAAAGCTTGATCTCGCTCATGATGAGGATCTCGCTCATGATGAGTATCTCGTTAGTAAAGCTGTCTTTGATGATGAAAGTTCCATTAGTAAATGAACTATTTGAGGTATTTTGCTAAGAAATCTAAGTAGTTTAACTGGGAATTATGTCATTTCAGGCCAAGAAGAGCTAGAAGAGGTGTATAACCCGTTAAGAGCCCCGACGAGCTGTGAGTGACTATGTGATGATTTAATATTTTAATGATTTAGAAACCATGATTTCTTTGAAGTTATTTCTCATGCTAAGTGTTACATGAAGTGCCCAACAACATATGTTTAAAAGCTATTTCACATGCTAAGTAAAGCATGTTTTCCATGGAAATTGACATGATTTAAATATGTTATTTTGTCCAAATACTTTCAGAATGTTTTAATAACTCCATTTTCATGATGTTTACTAATGTATGGGTTTTCCAAGTATGTTTTCCATGTCTAACGCATGCTAGTGGTTTTTACAAGCTAGTTCAATATGTTTTAAGCCAACTTATTTCACAAAGTATGAAGCATGCGTTAAGGTTAAAGCTAAGGTTGAATGAAGCTTGATGTACTATGTTTTAAATACCTAAGGTTGTCAAAGTACATGCATTGGTATTCCTAAACATAATGAAAAGGGATACTGAAGGTAGGGAGGGTATCCTAAAGAGTTTTCTATGCTATATTCGAAACTATTCTTTTAGTGCTTTTCGAGAACTTGATAGCTTAAGTGAGCCGGATACTAAAGGAAAGGAAGGTATCTGAATAAATGTACCTAAGGTGTTGACGGTACATAGAAAACTCCACGTGCACGTAGGTAGTTATTAATGAGAGACCGAAGTATGGGTCTCTTGGCTGGTAACAGACGTTGAGAGCTAGAGCGATGTATGCTCGTTCTCAACTAAGGAATAATGATGCTTAATGGTGGTTTTAAAGCTTTTATGTACACGTTTGCTTGGTATATTTTAGTTTCAAAGTATTATGTTTTCAAGCTTTCAGTTTAAAGCATGAGATTTATGTTTTTATTAAGTCACTCACTGGGCTTCTAGCTCACGTTTCCAAATGTTTTCCTTTTCAGGTGGCGGTCAGTTCCCAAAAGACTTTTCTACTGCTGCTCTGCCACACAAAGAAATAGGTTGAAGGAAGTGTAATTGAAGACCTGTATTAGTTAGTACACATGTGTCTGTCTAGTGACTAGTATTTTAGATGAGGCTCATTAAGTTGTAATATTCATGTATGAATAATGTTGCGAAACCCTGTAATGTAAATATGTTAAGTTCTGAGTTAATATGTTGGTATATTGATGATACGTATGTACTCAGGGTTTGAGTAAAATTTAACAGGTTAGATAGGCAGTAAGTGCCAGCAAAAGGATTGGTAACTGCTGCAGTCACCATTCCATCTAGGTTAGGAGGGTAATCTGGAGTGGGGTGTGACACCAAGTGACCTCATAAATTTTATTTTTTTTCTCTTTTTGTAGCATCGTACCTGAATAATCCGCTTATAATAACTTTTAATGAGTCACTGACCTAGCATTAGAATATAACTAGTGCAATTAAGCTAAAAAAATATTTTAATGCACAACTACCATAAAACTTTTAATTGATAAGACATACCTGGTAATGACGAGGAATCCGTTCATGGGCCATAGGGACAATCGGTCTACAGAACCCAAAACATGGGCTCTGATACCAATTGTAACGACCCGACTTCCTAGGATTCAAGCTAAGCCGTTACTAAACGCATGCATGCATGAAAGTTAAAACGATATCCTATTTATAGTGAAATAAATGCTAAATAAATAAAGTAACTTAAAAGATTTTCATTAAATTCAAATATTAAAATCAAATGATAGGGTACCCATAAGTCATAAATGAAAATAAATAAGTCTGAACATAAATCTCAAACGATAAGTTTCAAATGTCAAGACCGAAAGTTAAAAAACATAAAATAACTCTTAAAACATGAGCGGAAGCATTAAAACTGGTCCCCAATGGCTCGTTCATGGATTCCTCTTGTCATTCGCCGGTGCATCCCTACCTTTACCTGAAACATAAATATGAGAAAATGTGAGTATAAAATACTTAGTAAGTAACTCCACTACTAGGGTCAGGCTAGACATCTATGTCCTCTAGATGCCTACCTCTGGTGGAATATATAAACTTCTCTAGTCCTCATGGGACACATACATACATGAAAAATTGATTTTTATCCTAATATAGTTAAGTATGCCCACTACCTCTAGTAAGTCCCGTAGGACCCAGAACCTCTGGTGAATCCCGAAGGAAAGCACCACCTCTAGTGAATCCCGAAGGAAACACAACCTTTGGTGTATCCCGAAGGAAACCACCATCTCTAGTGAATCCTGAAGGAAACACAACCTCTGGTGAATCCTGAAGGAAACATAACCTCTGGTGAATCCCGAAGGATAACACCACCTCTAGTGAATCCTGGGAAACACAACCTTTGGTGGATCTCGAAGGAAACCACCACCACTAGTAAGCATCTAACTAATCAGTAAGGACACTATCACGATCTCAACATCATAAGTATCATAACATGATTCTATAACATACATATACATCTCATCATCATGGTTCTATAACATACATATACATCTCGTCATCCTAGTCCCATAACATACATATACATCTCATCATCCTCATATCAAACAGAAACTCATAGAATAATAATATACTCAAATCATGCTAGCATTCGAATATCTCTATGCGCATCTAGTCTTTTAGATCCTCATATCAGCAAGGCATACATAAACTCAAACCATCATGAAATCCTCAGTAAATCATAACTACATTGCCTGGCATATGGGCAATTCTAGTAGTAAGATTACTTACTTCAATACTAGATTCAGATATCGATCCAAGCGGCAATCTTCAACAATCAATCTTTGAATTCAATTCCCCAACAAAGTCTAAGCAACAACCACCCTAAAAATTCTAATCTCCAAAATCTTCATTCAATCAGACCCTGCTTCCAACTTTTAATCCCTTTCTCCCTTAAAATTTTCAATCCGCAAAGAATTCAACTAACCCTCTTCCACAATGAAATTAATTCTTGACATTAATTTCAAATTAAATTTGTGTGACATAACCCCCTTCCAAAATGAAATTAATTCTTGACATTAATTTCAAATTAAACTTGTGTGACATAACCCCCTTAAAAAATGAAATTAATTCTTGACATTAATTTCAAATTAAATTTGTGTGACATAACCCCCTTCCAAAATGAAATTAATTCTTGACATTAATTTCCAATTAAATTTGTGTGACATAACCCCCTTCTATTCCCACAATTTCCCTCTGATTAAACAATTAAATTGAAACATCCCTTTCTCAATAATTGAATCTCAGTATTCCAATTAAAATTTCAAAATTAAAAAATGATCCCGAATATTACAAAATACCGAAATTACATTACGAACAAAATTTCGGGATGTTACATGTAACATAGCTTGAACAGTATGTGGTAGATATATAAATAGATCATGTTCAAGTAATAACCTAAAAGATCTGTAGTATATGGATAAGGTTAGGTGCCTTATCCTGGTGACACTACATACGACCCACTTTGTAAGTGTTACAAGAGTTGTAAGTTTTACAAACGATTTGATCAAAATCATCCATGGGAGACATGTGAGTGAAGATGTCGTATACAAAGAGTTTGTATAAGATCGGACCAAGAAATGATTAATCTCTCTTTATAACACTGTTATTTGAAAAGACTAACATTTTTTAGGATGACCATACATAACACAATCTCAATCCTCTGTAAGTCATGGACTTTTGTCTATGAGGACAGTCCTTTGGTTTATATGGGTAAGAGTGGCCCTAGTCGTTGACTCAATAAGCTTGAATTTTTCTGAGTAGGGAGCTGAAAACATAACTACTCAAGATGAAGTTCATTTTTTCCCATCCTTAGGGAAAGTAGATGAATTGCTCCCTTAAATGTTGGTTTCGGGTCTTAAACAAGGGGTCCTTGAAGGAACTCTATTTGAGGTCCTTGAGCAGAAGTGGGGATTTTACCCAAATCCAAATAATTTACAGAATAAAAGTTTTACAGTAGAAGAACAAAATCATGCATTTAATAAAAAAAAATACAACATGCTTGAAAATACAGAAAAATAAAAATAGGTTCGAAACCCTTACATTTGAAGACCATTCTTCAATGGAAAATCCTTCGAACTCCAATTGGGTACCACCGTAAAGGAGACCTTGGTATTCTCTAGGTGAGAATCTGGGAGGATGTGGGTTCTGACTATTTTGGTAGAGGAATTTTTTAGAGAGGAGATGGTTTTAGAGGAGGGGAGCAAAAACTTGGAAAACCACGCAAAAAAAAAAAAAAAAAAAAAAAAAAAACCTCTTCTGTAAGTTTTTTTTTTTTTTTTTTTTATGATGGAGGAAGAAGATGATCTCTCAATTGGAGCTTCCCCTCTTCCTAGGTAGTAGAGAGAGAAATGAGGAGGAAGTTACAACTCTTTCCCTAAAAAATTATTTTTTTAAAAAAATAAAATTAATAATAATAATAAATTTAATTTTAATAAAAGTTGTAATATAAATATATATGATATCTACTTTATCATATAATATATATTAAACCATATGTTATATCAAATATAATATATAACCTATAGTTTAATATTGTATCTAATACAATGTAACCTATAGTTTAATTCTCTCCTACTAACGACTTTTAATATAAACCTCATTTATATTAAATTTAATTATATAAATCAAATTTATATGATTAATATTTGACGCATATTTAAATATTTATTTCCTCTAAAAAAATACTTTATATTATAATGTATCAAATACATTATAGTAATTATATAATATATAATTAAAATTAAAATGTATTATATCATATATAATTAATTCTCTCAGTTAATTTGAACAATTCAAATTAATCCAAAAACTAATTCTCATTTATTCCCGTTGAGCTACTGAGGGGAGCTCATGAACCTGTAGCTTGAAGCTTTAATGATACGTGAAAAATTAATTAAAGTTTTTAATTAAATTATTCACTATCCGTTAACTGTCGGGCACTTCACTAAAGATCGACAGCTGCACTCTTTGCACTAAAGATATATTTTTATGTCCATTCGATATAACCAGTTAACTGTACGATGGCCCTTCACAAATTGCTCGTAATTACAGTTGGACAAAAATTACCATTTTGCCCCTACAGTTACATTTATCTCCTTAAGTACCACTGATCCCTCTAATAAACAATAAATCATAGTCCAACTATGATTAGACCCCTCTCGGGCCAGGAGAGGGTGTGGCCCACATTGTTCAAGCCCCGAAATTAGCCTTAAGGAAGAAATTTATCTACTTACCCCGACGTTGGGAAATGAGTGAATTCCTTCTTGTGTAGCTGTGTTCCCAGCTCCCTAATCAAACAAATCTCCAAAATGGTAGGCTTGTTGAGTCGGCGATCTGGCCATTCTCATCCATACAAATCAAAGGATCGCCTTCATAGGTAGAAGTTCACAACTCACTCAGGATTTAGGTTATGTTACCTATGGTCTGTTGGGGTTGATGCCCTAAAGTCTCATGTCCTGTAGTTTGTAGACAGTTTGTACGAACGCTTCTGATGTATAATATATGATATTTACTTCACTTCTTAACTTTTCACATTCGGATATTTTATTTGCTTTACCACAAATCAATAAACTTAAAATCCCTGGTTGTCTTTATGTAACTTAAGCATGTATGTGGTGACATACAAGTGGATCATGTTTTAAGTGATAACCAAAATGGTCTGTAGTATATGGATATAGAAGGGAAACCTTATCCTGGTAACGTTATGGATGTGGCCCGCTTTGTGGAATAGTTACAAGTGTTGTGACTTGTCACAAATGATCTGATCATGATCATTTGTGTAGGGGACATGCAGACAGGGGCGTCCTATACAAAGAGTTTGTATAAGACCTGACCACGAAGTGTTAACGTCTCGTCATATAAACCCGTTCATGACAGAGACTTCACCACTAGGATGACCATAGGTAACATGACCTCAATCCTGAGTGAGTTGGGAATTCCTGCCATTAAGGGCGGTTTTATGATTTGCTTGGATGCGAGTGGCCAGAGCGCCGACTCAAACCTACCACTTTGGAGATTCGTCTAATTTGGAAGCTGGGAATTCAGCTACACAAGATGAAGTTCACTCCTTCACCAAAGCAAGGGTAAGTAGACAGATTGCTCCCTTAGGGTTAATCCTGGGGCTTGAACGATGTGGGCCACACATCTTCTCATGGCCCGAGAGATGTTCACACATAGTAGGACTATGTTATATTGTTCATTAGAGGGATTAATGGTACTTAAGGAGTAATATGTAACTATAGGGGCAAAACGGTAAATTGGCCCAGCTATACTTACGAGCATCTGTGAAGGGTCATCGTACTGATGACTGGTTATATCCGATCGACATAGAATATGTCTGTGGTAAGAAGAGTTCAACTGTCGGTCTTTAGTGGAATTCCTGGCAGTTAACAGATTGTGGATATCGTGGCTAAAGAGTTTAGTCAGTTATTCACGTACCATTGGAACTTCGAGCCATAGGTCCATAAGGTCCCCTTGGTAGCTTGGATACAAGTTGAGAATCAGTTTTTTGGTCAGTTTGAAATGTTCAAATTGACAAGAGGGAGTTCGATTATATATGATATAATTGAACTAGTTAATTATATATGATATAATTGACTTTATGTATGAGATATATTAATTTGGAGGAAATTGGATATAAATATGATTTATATCTAGTGAAGGAAAAATAATATGGTTAATATATGATATTAAACCTTAAGTTATGAATATAATGTGATTATATTTATTATTTATTAATTGGACAGTTATGGGATAATTAGCCGACATCTCTTCTGTTTTCTTAACTCATGAGTAAGATGAAGAATCATTTTGAGACGCTTAAATAGCTCACGTTGTGTTGCGATTCAAGAGGGTCATCGCTTAGTAAATCATAGCCTACACGATAGTGTTGTTTACTGAACGATCGCTTACACCCGAACACGCTACTTATTAAACGATCGTTTATCTTTTACTAAGCAATCGTTTAGCGTCCGAGCTTTACTAAACGATCGTTTAGATGATCGCTCATACACGATCGTATACTTCACCTAAACGATCAAGAATTTTGTCTATACGATAGACGAGTCTTTCTCCTACTTGCTTGATCGTTGTATGCGATCTCTTATCCTCATCCCCTTTACCAAATTCGAACAGAGCCCACTCTTTGGATTCTCACTCCGAGAATACTGAGGGTTCCAAGTGGTGGTGTCGTCCCTTTTTCTTCATCTGTTTGTGTAGAGACTATTCGTGGTAGACGATTAGGTGTTGCTGAACGATAGCTTGCTATCCCAACAAAAGCAAGATTTGTTGTGAAGAGAGACTTCAACTGGTAAGTTTACTTGTTCTCCTGTTTATTTATCTCTAAGCATGTCAGTATTATGATGCATATCTATATGTGTGAATGTAAATGTGATAATTCTATCACAATGCTTTTGGAAAGATCCACTTTCGCTCATAGGTACTCTTGTATAAGGGTTCCTTCATGGTCATCCTAATGAAATGTAAGTCTCTATTATGAACGGCGTTATATAATGAAACTAGTCATTTCGTGGTCCGATCTTATATAAACTCCTTTGTATAGAATATTTCCACTCACATGTCTCCACATGAATGATCAAGATCAGATCATTTGTAGCATTTTACAACAATTGTAACATTTACAAAGCGGGCCATACTTGTAGTGTCACCAAGATAAGATATCCACCCTTATCCATCTATAAAATGGTAATTTTGACCCAACTACAATTACGAGCAACTGTGATGGGCCAACTTACTGATGACGGTTATATCCATGGACATAGAAACATATCTATAATGTGAAGATTGCAATTGTGGATCTTTAGTGGAGCAATCCATAATTAATGAATGTTGATTAAATTAACTAAAGAGTTGAATTATTTTAATTTCGAATCATTGGAGTTTCTAATGTGTAGGACCATTAGGTCCCATCACTAACTCACTAAGTGTTAAATAGAGTTGTCAAAATTTTAGAATAATTTGAATTGTTCATATTGTAAGGAAAAAATAAATTGCATGTGATTAACAAAATGTATATGGATACATTATATTATAAAGTTAATTTCGAATATGATTCAAAATTCAACTATATTATCTAAGAGATTAAAGTATTTGAATAAGATTCAAATTTTAATAATATGAATGAGATTCATGTTATTAAAGTCTATAGATTAAAGTTAATGTGAATATGATTCATATTAAAACTATAGATTATGAGAACATATGCATTAGAATATGATTCTAATGTACATTTAATTAAATATATGATATTTAATTATTTAATTATTATTAATTAACTAAATTGATCAATTAATATATATTTATTTAATTAAATTAATTTGATCAATTATAACTTCGATCAGGAAGCTACAAAAAAAACATTAGCTAGGATGATAATAAGACGTGAATATCCTCTCTCAATAGTTGAGCATGAAGGTTTTAGGGAATTTTGTAATGTCATCCAACCATTATTTAAGTGGTGTCAAGAAACACAATAAAGAAGGAGATTTTGATATTTATGAGACTGAAAAATTGAAAATCATGACATTGTTGAATGAGATCAAAGGAAAAATTGCCCTTACAACGAACATGTGGACTTCCAACCATCAAACAAAAGATTATATGGTTGTCACTACTCATTTTGTTGATGAAAATTTGGTTTTGAAAAACAAAATAATCAGGTTTATATATGTCCTTTCTCGACACACTTTTGAGATGCTTCATGAAGAAATAATGGAATGTCTGTTAGATTGAAATATTGATCGAAAATTATCATCTATAACTATAGATAATTGTAGTACAAATGGCTCCATGGTTAATATGCTTGTTTGATAGTTTGTGTGGAAACTTAATATTGGATGGGAGTTTATTTCATATACGATGTTGTGCTCATATTCTGAACTTGATTGTGAAAGATGGGTTGGCAGTGATAGGAGATGGGATCGAAAGAGTACATAGTAGTGAGTCTTTTTGGGTGCACACACAAAAAAAAAAAAAAAAAAAAAAAGAAGGAGAAATTTGAGGAAACTGCTCGACAGTTGAATATTTATAATGGTCAGATGTTGAGTCTTGATTATTGTACTATACTAAGAACTACGAGATTGCCCCTTCATTCTGGGTTCCACATATTTTATGTTAGCCACTGCATTAAAGTACAAGACTACTTTTTATCGATTAAAACAACGAGAACCAAAGTACAAGTGTTTTTATCAATTAAAACAACGAGAACCAAAGTACAAATATTTACCTATGTGAGAAACTGAAAATATTTCATCACGCGATTGAAATATTTTCTGGATCCAAATATCCTACTGCTAATCTTTTTTTCCCAAAATTTGTAAATTGAAATTATTTCTAAGTGGACTAATTCTGACATTCAAGAGATAAGAGACATGGCTTTAAATATGATGTCAAAGTTTGATAAGTATTGGAAGAAAATTCATGGGGTAATGGTCATAGCTGCAGTTTTAGATCCACATTACAAATTAAAGTTAATTGAGTTTACTTCCCTAGAATTTATGGAGATAGTTATTTTCTTGAAGTGGAAAGGATTAAAAAAATTTGTTCAGATTTGGAAATAGAATATCAGCTGAAGCATGAAGGTGAAGGTGATGATTATCACGCTAGAAATTTAGATGGATCCTCACAGAATATAGAATTTGATGATTTTAATGATTATGACTTGTTTATATCAAACTCCAATAATATGAATCAGAAGCAACTGTTTGATACATATTTGGATGAACTTGTCTTACCTCGAACATCCGATTTTGACATTTTAAGTTGGTGGAAATTGAATGGTGTCAAATATCCAATTTTACAAGAAATTGCAAGAGACATATTAGCCATCCCGTTTTCTAGTGTTGCATCAGAGTATGCTTTTAGTACCTGTGCTAGGATTGTAAGCCTACGTCGTAACAAACTTCATCCAAAGACGATAGAGGCTTTGATGTGTGCTCAAAATTGGATTGCAACTGAAGTTTTGACAGGTTAGTTTGTTTATTTTGTTTTACATCTTTTTATCATTAATATATTAATAAATATTTTCTTTTGTTATAAATATTTGACAATGTAAGGTAGTAGCACGGTAAAAGAAATGGTTAAACATTTAGCAATTTTTTTAGAAGATACAGACGATTCTGATGAAGATGGCGTGGTGACTAAGGTATGCTCAAGGATTAACATTATTTCGTGGTCTAGTTTTTTTTTTTTTTTTTTTGTGACATTATTTATTTATTACATTTTAAATGTAGGAATGAATAATACTCACAACTAAGGATGGGATGATGCCAAGAAAGGAAAAAGATTTGATTGTAAAGTCATCGTTGAAGAGAGAAAGACGAGCTTTATTGAATTTTAAGTTGTAAACTTATTTGAATGTATAAGACGTTTGCCTTTAATTGACTTCCTTATTCAAACTTTATTGAATTTTAAGTTGTGAACTTATTTAATGGATTTGTTAGCTTTTAAATTGTCAATTGTGTTTATTTCATAGAATAGTCTATTATTTTTTGTTTATTTGTTGTGCACTAGTAAAATTTCAAATAAAATCACTTGAATTAAAAAAAAATGAGGAATTCGATAAACTTATTTAATGGATTTTTTGTGGGTTAATCAAATTTTAAATTAAATTTTAATTAAAAAAATGGAGAATCTCTGTGGGGAAACAGGGAATGGGGCCCTGCGGGGACCCCGTTTCCCCGACGGAGAATCCCCGCTCCCGTCCCCACCTTCAAATGGCGGGGACGGGAGCGGGGATAGGGGAGAATTTCCCCCACAAGGAGGCTGTATGGCTTAGAAAATTTTTGACATATCTGGAAGTTGTTCCTAATATGTCAAAGCTTATCACCCTTTATTGTGATAATAGTGGTGTTGTGGCTAATTTCAGGGAGCTTAGAAGCCACAAGAGAGGGAAGCACATTAAGCACAAATATCATCTTATCCGGGAGATTGTGCATCGAGGGGAAGTGATTATCACAAAGATTGCTTCATAGCACAATGTTGTTGATCCATTTACGAAGGCTCTCATGACTAAAGTGTTTGAGGGTCACCTGGAGAGTTTGGGTCTATGAGATATGCATCATCTAGTCTAGAGCAAGTGGGAGATGTTACTAGGCATAGTGTATGCTTTAATTTATTGTTTTGTATACTGTACTTTGTTGTTACACTTGTATTTGTACACTCCACCAGCTTTAGGACAAGTGGGAGATTGTTGGAGTTGATGTCTTGAATCTCATGGGTTTTCATAGTTTGTAAATTATTTATATACGAATTATTTATTTAATAAAATAAAATGTTATTTTATTTGACATTTAGTTTGCATTAACCCAAAACCAATAAACTAAGATCCTAGGTTATTAAATGTAGCTTAAACATGTTTGTGGTTGACATACAAGTGGATTATGTTTGAGTAATAACCTGAATGGTCTGTAATATATGGATAAGGCTGGGTACCTTATCCTGATGACACTACAGATACGTCACATTTTGTAATTGTTACAATTGTTGTAAAGTGTTACAAATGATCTGACCCTAGTAATTTGTGTAGAGACATGTGAGTGGAGGTATCCTATATAAAGAGTTTGTATAAGACCAGACTACAAAATGATTAGTTTCTCTTTATAACACTGTTACTTGAAGTGACTTACATTTCATTAGGATGACCATAGACAACTTGACTTTAATCCTGAGTGAGTTGTGAACTCCTGCCTATGAGGGCGGTCCTTTGATCTGTATGGGTGACAATGGCCAAATTCGCCGACTCAATATGTCTACTATTTTAGGGATTCGTCCAAGTGGGAAGCTGGGAATGCAACTATACAAGACGGAATTCACTCCTGACTATATGAGATGCAATTAATATAATGTATATAGATACATTATAATATAAAGATCAATGAGAGAGATAAATAATTGAATATGATTCAAATACTAATTATATGAATGAGATTCATATAAAACTATAGGTTAAAACTAATATGAATATGATTCACATTTAAACTATAAATTATATGAGAGAATATAAAGTTAGATTATATTATATATAATATAATATAAACTATAAGTTATATTATATGAGATATAATATAAAGTTTTGATTTAATTATAGTGTGTTTTAATATAATTAAAAATAGAATAACTCCCTTGGAAGTTGTTCTAAGTGATGAAGGGAGTTATGAAAATAACTCCCCTCATTCTCTCATATACAGGAACACTGAAAAGGTTTTTGAAGAAACAAAATATAAAATTCACAGTAGTGAAATTTTCAGTTCTTCCTCTCAAGAAACTTTCTCAGAAGAATTCTCTTCTCCCTCACTGAAATTAAGTAGACAGGCTCACAACTTCGTCTTGATCCTTACCTTGAAAATAGTCAAGGAAGACTTTGGTAGTGGTTCCTAAGAAAAGTTCTTTTCTTGTTGTGTACGTGAGGACGAGTTCGTGATGATTTGAAGAGGAGAATGTAAAGATTGTTTTTCTATATGGGTAAGTTTCTTGTCTTGATTGTTTTTCTATATGGGTAAGTTTCTTGTCTTCCCTTTCCTCTTTGTAATCGTTTTAGACAACATGCTTAGAATTATGTTTATCCTTGTTCTGTTATGTATTTTCTCTATTTTTATGTTGCTTTCCAAAAACAAATTCATTGATAGAAAGGCGACCACTCACTTCCGCATTGGGATTCAATCCCTTCATAAGCCTACCATTTTGGAGATTTGGTTGAGTAGGGATCTGGGAACATTACTACACAAGATGAAATTCACTCCTTCCCGTCCTCAGGAAAAGTAGATGAATTGCTCCCTTAAGTGCTAACTCCAGGTCTTGAACAAGGGGCCCCTCCCTCTCATGGCCCGAGAGGGATTTGTTTATGGTAGGACTATAAACAGGCTGTTCATTTGAGGATCAGTGGGACTTAAGAAAAAAGAAGTAATTATAGGGGTAAAACAGTAATTTTGACCCATCTTTAATTACAAACAATTTGTGAAGGGTCGACTTACTCTAGTTATATCCATGGGCATAGAAATATATCTATAGTGCGAAGAATGTAATTGTTGGAGTGACCCATAGTTAATGAATGTTGATTAAATTAATTAAAGAGTTTAATTATTTTTAATCTCGAATCGTTGGAGCTTCTAATTTGTAGATTTATTAGGTCCCCTCACTATCTCACTAAAGATTAAATAGGGTTGTGAAGTTTTAAAATAATTTAAAATTTTCAAATTGTGAGGGAAAAATAAATTTCATGTGATTAATATAATGTATATGGATACATTATAATATAAAGTTAATTTTGAATCAACTATATTATATGAGAGATTAAAGTATTTGAATAAGATTCAAATATTTAATAATATGAATGAGATTCGTGTTATCAAAAACTATAGGTTAAAGTTAATGTGAATATGATTTATATTAAAACTATAGGTTATGAAAGACAGATGTATTAGAATATGATTCTAATGTACATTTAATTAAATTTAATATTATAATAAAATTTAATTATCTGATTAACTAATATTTATTTATTTAATCGAATTAAAATTGTTTAATTTAAATTAATTAATTAAATATAATATTATAATATTAGATCTCTCATGTAGTTGCATGGGAGTGGTTAGTGAATGGGGGTTAACTCCCCTTTCCCTCCTCTTTTTAGAATCGCGTTACTCACTGAATAAAAAAAAAAAATCTCCTCTCTTTCTCAAGAGAACTCTCTATGTGAATTAAAAAAAACAAGTTATTAAGGTTTGTTTGGTAACCATTTTGTTTTTTGTTTTTGTTTTTGAAAATTAAGTCTATGACACTACTTCCACCACAAAATCTATTCTTTTATTATCTACTTTTCATCAATAGTTTAGAAAACCAAACCAAATTTTAAGAACTAAAAAAATTAGTTTTTGGAATTTGGAATTTGGCTAAAAATTCAATCATTGTACTTAGAAAAATGCAGAACATTGTAAGAATTGTGGATGAAATTGGCTTAATTTTCAAAAACAAAACCAAAAATCAAATGGTTACCAAATGACTTTTTTTTTTTTTTTTTTTTTTTTTTTTTTGAATTGAGCTAAAATCCAACTCTTTTACTTAAGAAAATAACAAAAAGATTAAAAACACTTTTGGTTCATGAACTTTCATGAAAGTACTTGGTCCCTACACTTTAATTGATAATTATTTAGTTCCTATACTTTTAAATTTTTAAGGATTTAGTCTATGAGTAATGATTTAGTCATTTACTTTACTATTTGTAATGCTTTAGTCTATATCTTAAATGTTTTTTTAATCAACATTAAGTGTTAATTTTTATTACATAATCATTTAGTCACTATAGCTTATAAAGAGCGGGGGGAGGGGGAATATGTTTAGTTTTTAAAATCCGAAATATAAAAACTAAGGTCTTGTTGGTAATCATTTGGTTTTTTTTTGTTTTTGTTTTTTAAAATTAAATCTATTTCATCCACATCTCTTACCATATTTTGCATATTTCTTATTTAATGGTTGAATTTTTAATCAAATTCCAAAAACAAAAACACTTTTTGAAAGCTATTTTTTGTAGTTCTCAAATTTTGGCTTGATTTTTTAAACCATGGGTAAAAAGTAGATAACAAATGAAAAAAATTGGAGGTGGAAATAGTATTCATATGCTTAATTTTCAAAAACAAAAACTAATAACAAAATGGTTACCAAAAGGGACATAAATGCTTGTCAAACAAGACATAAAATAGCAACTTTAATGTCACCTCTTTTGAAAAGAGAGGCCAAATTTAAATTCCTAAAAGAAACCAAGTTGTATACTTCATCTTCATTTTCTTATTCCTTTTTCTTTATTATAAAAAAATCAATTTTGATCATAGATTTGCAATTTGTTAAATTATATTAATTTGGACGATTTTATCATTAATAAATTCTCACTAAAAGTGCCGTTAAAAAAGTAATCTCTTATACATTTAATAAACTATAGAACATTTATACGGTATGGAATTGATAAATTATTTAGAGAACCAATTTTTTTTTTTTTTAATTTTGTGAATTTTGAGAATGTATGTTCAAATTTGATGACATTAAAAGGGGTTTTTATACGGAAGGCCCCTACCAAGTAAAATTTGACCCAAAATTCAAATTTGTTCAAAAAATGGTCTTCTGCTTATGTCAGTCGTGTGGGAAAGTACCATATTGTCCCCATACTGCGTGCGAGGGCCCAACACTCAAACGAATTCTTGTTTTTTCCTTTCACTTCTCATTCCTTCCTCTCGCTTCTTCCTCTTATTCTTGATGCAATTTTTTCCCTTCGTTTGAATTCTTCCTCTAGTTTTTTCCTCATCAATTTTGTAGTTTCTTCCTTCGAATATTTTTTCCTTCATTCGAATTCTTGCTCTCACTTCTTCTTCTCGCTTCTTCCTCTCGTTTTTTGGTCTCATTCTTACTTCTTTCCTCTTGTTTTGATTCACACTCCAACTAACATCTTTGATTCGAGAAGAAGAAGAGAAGGTGACATAAACAAAAGAAATCGTCGAAAAAGAGGGCGATCGAAGAAAAAAAAGGACAACATAAATAGAAAACGTCCGAAAGAGAGAAAAAGAAAGGAAAAAGGAAAAAGAAGAATGACAGAAAAAAGGATGCAAAAGAGAGAAGGGAAGAAAGGTTAAATTTATAATTTCACAGCCAAAATTTGATTGATTTTGAAACTTAGATTACTTTTTATGCGACTCTTCTAAAGCGGCCTCTATACAATGATTCCAAAATAAAACTTAGTCCAAATTGATACAATAAAGTTTATTGTAAAAGAATGATTTATTCCCTTTAAGCAGTCGAGGTTTTTGATTGGGCATTAAGACCAAATATTATTCCAGATTGCAATATTTGCTTTTAAAATCATTTCCCTGTACTCGAGGCCATACTCAAACTTTCCTTCTTCTACGTCGCTCCGGCGAGCTCCCTCTCTGTGCGCAAAAATGGAAGCCAGCACCATCGATTCAGACAGTCGACCGACGATAATGGTCACCAACGACGACGGAATCGATGCACCCGGTCTTCGCTCTCTAGTTCGCGTCCTTATCTCCACTCAGCTTTACAATGTTCAAGTCTGTGCTCCTGATTCGTACGTCTCTGTCTCTTTTCCTCCTCTCGCTTTCTTCTCTTCCCAATTTTCGAATGTTTTCGTTTGAAGCCAATGATCATAATCTGTGTAACAGGAATAGTAGGTGAAATTTTGTTCCCTCGTCTTTTGTGTTTGGTGCTAATTTGTTCTGATTGTTTGTGCATTTTGGGTTCTTGTTTTTTCCATTTTGCAAGTGGTTGTGCTAACTTCTTTCTTTTAGAATGTTGATGCCCGTTGGATCGCGTGAATTGAGATACAAGGAACTGTTTTGTCGACAGTTCTTACTTTTTAATCATTATGATAGGAATTAGGATTGGATTATAGGCCATAGGAGATTACCTTAACCAACTAGGTTCGGTTTGTTTTTTTCAATAATATATATGAATTATATATATATATATTCGATATTGTTGGGGCTGTTTTTTCATTATACAGGGAAAAGTCAGCTGTTAGCCAATCTATTACTTGGCTTCATCCTGTTTCTGTCAAGAGAGTGGCAATTGAAGGAACCACCTCTTATGCTGTTTCTGGTATGTTTTTATCCGTTCATTTGAAATCTGTACCTTACCTGGAAACTTAAGTAGACTGATTGTTAAATTCTTAGCTATTCTACTTTCTCATGTTCTACATATTAGCCCAAAAATGTTACTATCAGATGTATTGGAGATAATGTAATTTTGTTTAGTTGTTTGCCTGTTATTAGTTAGTTAACCACAGCTGTTGTTACTACTGCTAGGGTGTGTTTGGTTTGATTTTTCAAGTATTTAATTTTGAAAATTTTGAAAAAAATCAAAGTGTTACCTCTCAAAATTGCTCTTGAAATACTTTCAAAGTTTATTTTGAACCATTTTTATCAAAAGAGTTTAAATAAAAATGAATTTTTTGAAAAACACTTTTTTTTCTCTAGTCAATCAAAACAAACCCTTAGTTGGTTATGTTAAGCTAACTGCCTCTGTAATTCCATTTAAGTGAGAGGTTTATCTAACAGATGTATTAGACAAATTAGTCGTCTTCTTTATACCTGTAAGTTAGTGCCCATGGCACAGCTATGATATTATAGTAGTATGATAAAATGATGGAGGGTTGAAACATTTACCGTAATTATGCTCAAATGGGGCGTTACCAATATACAAGAACCATCAACGTATATTAAGATGTTTTCTTTAGTCCAATCTCCAATTACATATCTCTTCACCCAGTAATAATTTAAGGTATACTTTAACCGAATAGATTTAACTTGAAGCTATGGGTTTTTGATGAAAGGTTTCTCATTTAAACCAATTATCATTGACGTGAACTTCATTCTAGCTGGTGTCCGATATTGCTTTCAGTGACTTAACATGGTTGTAAGCTTTCGTGCTTCTGCAGGAACTCCGGCAGATTGTGCTTCTTTGGGAATATCCAAAGCTCTCTTTCCTACAATTCCTGATATGGTTGTTCTTTTTCTCTTTAATGCACGGTTTAGCTGTACTATATTTTCCTATTGAGCTATTTGTGCTTTATTCACTTTAACACACTTGACATGAGAATAAACCTGACAAGTAGTTAGGATTTCTAAGGACACAAGAATGCCATTTTTCAATTTGATGTTTATCTGTAATTGTAAATGTGGACGATTTAGTCAAACAACTAGTTTATGTTGAATCCTAGCACATCTTGCAGCGTTATCACTGATGAAGTTGGTGTATAAAGTTGAAATTTATTTAGCTCTTCCTGCCTGTTTATGTATTGTACTTTTAATTGCAGGTAGTCAGTGGCATAAACATGGGTAGCAACTGCGGTTATCATGTGTTAGTGACAAATCTTTACATACTTCCCCTCGTATTGAACTATTTTGACAGTTCAGCTATCAATGATTTTAAAGCATCAAATATGTACTCACTACTCAGCATGCATGTTTACTTGCCCTTGTGTTGGCAAGAAAAGCTTACACTTAAAGTATCAACTCACGTGGAAGTCATTAGAGCTCTCATAATTATAGGCCTAACGTGTAAAATGTTCTCTTAAATAGAATAGTGAAGAAATCATCAACCTACAAGCAGTCAAGCACATTGAAGCACCTGGAATTATTAATTCCTAAAACTTTGGAACAAAACAAACTAATAAATATTTTTCCTTGTAACTATTTTGGTTATTTAAGTAGGTAGGTCAATATTCTTTGACCAATATTGAAAATTCTCCATGCGTGGTTGGAAAGAATTTTGTAACTTTATTGATGCAGTCTTTCATTTAAACTGCAGTGTGTATTCTGGGACAGTAGCTGGTGCTCGGGAAGCATTTTTTAATGGCATTCCTTCTATTTCCTTATCTTATGAGTGGTATGTCTAAAGATTTCCTCTATTGGTAAACTTAATCATTTAATTGTTACGTAATATCTATTTAGATAGGCTCCTTTCTTAAGAGGGGAAAAAAGGAACGGGAAGAAGAAGAAAGATACAGATTTGTAGAGCAGTAGATGGCCTGTCATCTCTTAATTATCAGTCTAAGTAAATCTCATTATTATCAGTATTATTAATTTATTATTAGTCTTTACTCATTTGACTTTTCTTGTTATGGAGCTTCAGGGTTGGAGGTAGGAGCAGTATAGAAGACTACACACTTGCTGCTGAGGCTTGCTTGCCCATAATAAGTGCGATGTTAGCTGACGTCAAGGCTCAAACTTTTCCACGAAGTTGTTTCTTGAATATTGATTTTCCAACAGATATTGCTAGTCATAGGGTAATAAATATTTTAACACCTAGTGAACATCTATCCATTTCACATTGAGTAATGCTGTAGAATGTATTATGTTGACTGCTTATTATACTTCCATGTTATGAAAGAGGTGGTTAGCACTTAGCAGTGACTCTTGTGGGTGGTTTTTGGACGTTATTTAGGGTTACAAGTTAACTAAGCAAGGCCGAAGCATATACAAAATGGGTTGGAGAAGAGTTACTTCCGACTCTCAAGGAGGTAAAATGTTGTCAACTATGACAATGGAAGCAGCATCGTCAGTGGAATGTAATATGTCAAATGAATCATCTGAACTGTTTGCGAGGCAGGTAGGTTTTCTGCCCCTCTACCCAAATTCTTTAATTAAAAGAGTCAGCAATGTTGATATCTTCTGGTTCCGAGCACTCAAAAGACATTGTTCCATCATTGGAATTGTTTTGTTCTGGATTGCTCATTCTTTAAGTTTTTCTGGACACTCATGGATATTAATTAAGAAAAAAAGCTCGTTGGAATTATTCTATTTTGGATAATTTGATGATTGTTCTGTTTCATCATTCCTAGCTTATCATCAAATAGAACTTTGTAATTGGAAATGTAAATTTAAGTTTTGGTCTTTGTAGGTAATAGGTGCACCTGTTGATGATGAAGATACAGATTTCAAATATTTACGAGAAGGCTATGTGTGTATCATTTTCTTTACAAAATAAAACTTATCATTGTAGAAGATATGGCATCACGAATTAAAAGCTTGTGATTCGATTTCAGATTACTGTCACTCCTCTTGCTGCCCTGTCTCGTGCGGAAAACTGCGAAAAATTTTTGGAAGCATGGTTGCCTGGTGTGGTTGCTCGGCCATCACCATCTGCTTTATAGTTTCGCAAGGTTTCTGGTAATGCCACTTCAAAGTTTATGAACTTCATTTCATTTTGTTTAAATATCAATAAGCAGATAGACATGAGCATAAAGGTGCCCTAGAGCCTCAGTTCACTTGTCATAATTGTCTTTTGTGGTCTCATTTGTTTTTTCTGTTTTCTCTTACCAATTCCCCACCACCCTCCCACTCAAAGCTAGTTCATGTTCTAGAACCTTATTACAAGATCATGTAAACAGCTTTTCCTTCCCAATCGTTGAGATACTTAGCATTCCATTACCTTCATCTTATTGTTTGTGATAAATGAAGTTCATTATCCTTTCCGTTCTTCGACGATGCTGACAGGCAGCTGAATCTTAACCAATTGATAACTTGTGATGTACCCATATGTGTCAAACTCTAGACGTGGTATCTAAATTTAGTTAATACACTGTTGGCGTCCTCTTAGGATTCTGTTTACCTCACTGAATGATAGGAAACCTGTATTTTTTATGGGGATTGGGATAGTCTTGACTGAACTGAACACCCAATACCTTGCACATGCACTAGAGGAGCCATATGATGTCCGATGTTCTATCCTATAGAAGCAGGGTAGAACTTGTGTTACAAGGTTCCCCCCCGCCCCCCACTGCTGCTGAACAAAACATTACGAAAACCAGCGTTACTAAAAACTTTCTTTTATATACTTTGCAGGTTTAGGCATTTGGTTAGATGGTAAAATTTCGAGCAGAGAAGTTTCTTGTTTAATATCCTCTGCTTCATGCTTTCAGAGAGCAGGTCTTCATGTCATGAAAAATACAAATCCGGACTGAAAAATTGTTCGACAGTAGAACTGTGGAAGGCTTATTGTGAACTGATTCTTTTTAAAATATTACTCGATGTGACAGAAACTTGAAGAAAGAGTCTTTCTTTCTTTCATTAGCTTTCGCATTTCTAATAATGTTATGATTGTTGTTTACTTCCAATGAGATATACAGTGATTTGCATTGGCCGCTTGATTTTGTTTCAAATCTTTGTGAGTTGGGATCTAGAAAGAATCAAGGTTGCAAGAACTTGACCAAATAGAGTTATTGATGTAGATATTGAGGAGACAAGTCTTACTCCATGGAAGATGGTGGTAGAAACTATAGGAGAGAGATTTGATACTGAAGTTTTTAGATACTTAGTCAGGATATGATAGATTGAGATAGTTTCTACCCTCAGCGTAAGTGGGGGCATATCTTCTCTAAGGACAACATTCTACAGCGCATCTCCACCCAAATTATAAGCTTATTTTACTGATTGACTTTTGGTTATTCAATTTTATTTAGGAATATGAGAGTAAAGAGTGAAAATGTTGCCATATACACCCAATTTGATAGGGTTGTATTCTCTCCCAAGTACATTCCCTCTAATTAACTTACTCTTAATTTCCCTTTTTTGCCCATTTTGTTATATAAATTTATAATAAGAGGTTTCATTTTGCTCATTTGGAGATAAACATTTAAATAGGAGGCCTAACATTATGAAACTCATTCTTTACACAACTACAAACAAACTCTTGTAAATTATAAACCTAGAAACCAAACACAAATTAAACAAAGTTAGGCCTTAATAATTTTTTTCCCCTTTATAATTCAATTTTAAATTTGTGAGCCAAACCTCTCATTAGGTTCACAAGTCACTTGTTGGAATTATCTTTCATTTGGTAGATTTGGATTAGTGAACAACCTTACCATCTTACCATATCATGAAGCAAATGACACTTTATCAGCTTAGGGGATTTTATCAAACCATTTCATTTCTATTGTAAGATGAAGATTTTAAACCTCTATTGGATTCATCATTGACTCTCTATTTTCTCCTTTGTAAATGTCTATATACCAAGTTTAGTCTCTTAATTCTACAGGAATTTATGAAGGAAATAGTAAATATAAACAAAGCATTATTCTCATATGAATTAAAATTTATGGCATTGGTATTATTATAGTATATATCTAAGGGAAGAACATCTTTAGGTTGTCCCATCTATTCAATAGTTGTCTCATGTCATTATCAGAATCAAACTTGAAAATATAAAATTTAGAATTCAACTGCCACCTCAACTGCTGAAGTGGACAAATCAACTGTAAGAAACTACACAAAAATTTAGAAGAAGAGAGGGGAAAAAAAAAGAAAAAGAAAAAGATGGAAATGGGGAAGGAAAACTTTTTATTTCTGGGCATTCTTTTCTTTTTCCCCCTTCATTATGTAAAAGCATTATAAATATTTTATGTACATTGGTGGGGAAACTGTGTATTTAGGAGGTTGAAACTTGAAAGCTTCATTGTTTTGGTGGGAATGGAGTGTGTGATTCCACTAATATTGACCAAAGCACATGCACATCTTCACAAGGACAGGATTTCACATCCTCATACAGAATATATATCCCTCTTCCTGCATTAAATATCCCAAAAAAATATGAACAAGAAAAAAAAACTTGAACTTCAAAGGGTGTTGAAGAGATTCTTTTCCCATAGTTTTCAAGTGAAAGAACAGAAAGAGAGGAGGAAATGGCTGGTCAAAATATGAAAATGGTGGCATTGCACAAGGAAAAAAGAAAACCAACAGAAACAGAGAGGATACAAAGAATGTAAGCGATGAAAACGAGTTCGAAAAGGGAAGTGACTTACGTTTTTTGGGCGAAGAATGGAGGCGAAACCAGAGCTTCTTCAATGGGGAGAAGAGGGATTGGAGCCACCCCATTTGGAGAAGAGAAGTGGAGGGAAATTAAAATGTCTTTCACTTCATGTAGAGGGAATAGAAAGAGCAAAGGCTTTGGTTTTGTATTTGGTCCTTTTTTTTAAAGCTTAGACAAGAGGGATATTGAGGCATTTTTTTTTAAAAAAAAAAATCACTTTCATTTGTTCAATAAATCATGCATTTCTCATATGGTTCTTGGTAAAATGTCTTTCTCAAGCACTTTTTTTCCTTGTAGTAGAAGAAGCCTTCTTCACCACCAATCTGCTGTGCTTTACACACTTCCATGAAATCCCTTTTCCCTTTTATTTTCTTAAAAAATCCCATCTTCTCAATTTTTTTATATAACATTCCTTCAAAACCCACTTTTCAAGAGTTATGATAGTCTGATTATAGTTTTAGTGGCCTTTCCCATTTTGGATAACTCTTGTGATTGAAGAAAAAATGTATAAAGTTTTTTTGAAATGGAGTCCCTAACAAGGGATCCTATCCCATAAGTCCACATGTCCTTTACTCCCCAATTGGGTGCCTTAGAAGTGTGCTTCAACCTTGTTTTCCCAACTCCAATTTTCTTTTTCCCTTATTTTTGTAAGTCTTTTCTACTTTCCCTTGCTTGTTTTTGCTGCACCCTTTTGTTGATTGATTCAATATCCACAAAACTTGTTATGTGATCCACAAATAAAGAAAGCAAAAAAGATGTAAATGGTAGGAAAATCTAACATATAGATTTACGTTATTCACTATTATTATATTAGTTGTGTGTTTACAAACAGAGGAATAAATCGGATTTTATTAGAGAAAAAAATGTTTAACTCTCGAATTACCATCATAAATAACGTAAATAGAATAAAATACGAATACAAAACTCTAATTTTCTTTTTTTTCTCTCATTCTCTCTTTTAGAAACTTTTCTGCATTATCAATCAGAGTAAGGTCTCTCTCTTGAGGAGAGAGAGAGATTTTGTAGGTTGTGGTTATGATTGATACTCTCATTGGAAGTAAAATGAAATGGAAGGGTTTGATTTGGTTGAAATTTAGAAATACCCAAAATCAGTAGATTTATTCATATATAAGAAAAACTGTCCAAATCATTTAACTACAATTTCTTGTTGACCACCTCAAATATACATTTCCCTTTTTAACTTTGTATGGCTTTCTTTCTAATTTTTTCTACTTATATTTATTCTTTGCAGAAAAATGGATTTGAAAATGGAGGTTGTTGTGCAAATAGGAAAATATTACTAAACAAAACAAAATGTGCAAATAATATGACCATACACTTTTCCATTTTTAGATATGAAAATAGATCCTCTAGTGTGTTAAATCCCAACAAATTCATCTAGATAGATTTTGATTCAATTATTAATAATGCATATGAATAATATATTAGAAAGTTAACATTTATTGTGTTTTAGTATCTTTACTTTTTTAAATCAGTTAAAAAAACAAAAAATAGGTTTATATGTACCCATTTTCGTGGGATTGTTATATGAACATTTATAAATTTTGTGTTGATTAACATTTCAAACTTATTTAATTGACTCACGTCAAGTATGAATTATTGACTAAAAGATAAGTTTAAATGTCTCATTCTATAAATATATATATATAAACGTATGTGAGAAGCATGAAACACATAAATGACCCAAATATTAAATGTAATAGAGTATTTTGATTTTATTATTTTTGTGATTCTTTATATATATAAACTATCAATATAGGTCATTTTAATATTTTATTAACAAAATTAACATATTTGATCTCGTATTTTATTTCTGACTCAATGTTTTTTTTTAAGATTTTTCCCCCAAAAAATTGTTGAAAGAAAAGGGATAGAAACATGGGAAAATTGGATGAATATTGTAGGTTTGACAAATAATTAGTGAATTATTGTAGATTTGAAAGTAATTAGAGAAATATTGTAGTTTTGTGATTTGACCTCTACGATTTAAAAAAAGAAATGGATGTGGGTCAAGGGTTGAATATTTAACTTCCTGTTTGTCGAGTGTTGAAAATTCGACCAACAATGGTCGAGTTTTCAAATTCGACCCTTTTATTCTTTTTTTTTTTTTTAATATTATTCATTTACCGGCTAAACAAAGTATGTATTTATTTTTCTTTTTTTAATATTAATCATTTACCTTCCCTAAACAAAGTATTTTATGCAAGTTTATCGTTCTATTTTTTAATGAGAATATCCTTGTATTTCTTAATAATAAGTAAAATTAACAATAAGAGACATCATAATTGAACAAATTATCTTTTTGTCTTCCATATTACAATTATGACTCATAGTTAGAAAATAATAAAATGTCAATTAAAATATTTATATCAATACAACAAATTAATGTTTGTCATTTATATAAAAATAACAATAAAAAAATCAATGTGTCCCATAAAGTAGACGTCGCTAATTTTAAGTTGGTTGTCGTCGTCGACTCTGAACTCTAAATTGCTTTAGTTCCTCTTGATGTTGCTTTGGTTCCTCTAGATGTTGCTCTGGTAGCTCTTGTACATCTGCAGGCGCTTCATAGTATAAATATTTATTATGCTCTTCATGGCCACGCCCATGTCCATGCATGTAGGAAGATGGTGGACCTGCCTCTAAATCATAATATCATGAACTAAAAGGTGGCATCATCATCATTGGGCTAACATAACCAGTCTGGCTCTACGTCTGTGTTATAGGAGGCAATTCTTTCATATTGTGGTTGATCTCATCAAACTCATCTTCTTCTACTCGAGCACGTCCCTTACGGCTAGGAACTGGTGGAGGAGCAATAGGTATATCGTACATATAATGTACCTCCTCCATATAGCTCTTGTTATTATTGCATATAGTAAAGACCTGATTTGGATCATTTGCAACATCACGAAGGTGACTGTTGTTTGATCTTTGTGAATTATTTTTTAAAAAAAGATAATATTTAAAATAAATTTAAATTAAAAAAAATTAGACAATATTTAATTATGTACCGGATGACCCACAGCTGCTCCTGGACGAGTAATGTAGTACCTTGTAATAAAATGTACCAATTGATGTAATTTTGAGTTGCATCACTACCAAATTGCCCAATTGGATACACGTTGCAATAAACCTTGCACAATAGTACCATCACACTACCAAATGTGCAACTTTTTCAAACCAATCTCCAGTTCTTAGGTCGATGTCATGCAGTAAAAGTCCAATATTGCATTCTGATGGGACATTTGTTGGAGACTAAATTGTATGATCATTCTGTTAGGCAAATGTCACTCACTAATGTGAAAACATATGAGAGGGCTTATCGTCCATCCTATGTGTTGGTCGTTTGTACAGAAATTGGGCAACCATGACATCTTTGTAAGGCTCCCAAATAATCTAAAACATAAAATATTATATTAAAAATATTAAAGACAGGTACATTAAAAACATGTATAAAAAATTCAATTGCCTTCAGTATTCATGTACCTGATCAGGTTAAAGTAAATCAAACATGTATTTATATTGACTAACTACATGTGTAGTTGACCTAGTTGCACAAAATTTATCTTTTCACCTACATTATCAAATTAATATTTTATATTTAAAATTGACTATATCAGTCATATAAAAATATTTATTAGATTAAATTTAATTTAAATAACATATCGAGAACCGTGGGCTCGTCCAGCTAATTGATCATCATTCACATGCTGGAACTATGGAGTCATTGTTGGAAATCATTCCTAAGCCCACAATTGTAAAAGTATCAGAGGCCCAACGATTTCACGAATGTCGGGTTTTGTTGCTTTACATAGTTGTCTATACAACCATGCCAAATATGCTCCACCCCAAGAATATCGTCATGCGCCATAGAGGTTGGTTAACAATGGCAAGAATATCAAGTGCACGAAATGACTAAATTTGTAAAAAAAAATAGACTTCCACCCATCATCTGTAGTATATATGCTCGTATATATCTCATGACAGCTTCCTCGTCTGCATCATCAACAAGTTCACGAAATTGTATTCCTGACCATGTTAAACTTAACCTCAATCCTTTTTTTTTATTGGCAGGAGGTCACACCAAATAACAGTTGACAAATATTCAGCCAGTCTTCGTGCATTACTCTGATAACTGGCTCGCCATCAACAGGTAACCCAAACAATACTTCTATGTCCTATAGAGTGATAGTGCTCTCTCTAGTGGGCACATGAAATGTATGCATCTTAAGCCTCCATCTTTCGATCAGTGATGTGATGAGATGTCAATCTAGCTGAACGAATCCAAATCTGGCAACTCCATAAAATCTAGACGTACGAAGTAAGTATTCTAGGGTGGAGTGGGATAGTGCGATGAATAACCACCTCTTGACGTCTACAGTATATCTCGCCAGTGGTACGATTTTCCCATACAACTAATAATCGATTAATCAATTAATTATATAGAACATCAAGATTAATCGGTCCTGGATTCAAAATCATGATCTAAAGGAAAAAAATTATTTATTTCTCAAGTAAAACATAAAAATAATGTACAACTTAATAAATTATAATAAAAAAAATTAACTACACAATAAAAAAATTAATTACAGTATAAAAATATTAACAATAAAAAGCTCTAGCTGTCGGGAGCCTGTTGTTGTAATACAATTAAAACTACTAACATTAATATATAAATATTCTTGAATTCAACTTCTATTGAAAAAGGTTAACATGATAGATCTACTAACATCAATATATAACCAAAATTCAAAAACTAATAAAAATCAATATATAAGTAATTAAAATTGTATATCTAGCATAATATAAATATAAAAAAGGATTTTTTTAAAAAAAAACTAGTAAATAAAATTTATCTCACAAATTCAATAGCGGTTACTTTTTTTTCCTCGAAGTGACAATGGTCCTTCTTTTCTTTGTTCTTTGTTCTTTGTTATCTGACAACAAACACTACGAAAAAATAGAATATTATGAGAATATAGATCTATAACTTATTTTTAATTAAAAAAAAAAAAAAGAATTTAGTTGGAGGAACGTTACATCTTTTTATTCTTTGTTTCCCAAACATAATAAAAACCAAATATATATATATATATATATATATATATATATAATAGTATGAGAATAGTAACAAAATTTATAATTATTTTTAAAAAAATTGAAATTTAGTAGAGTGAAAGTACAAACTTCACAATTTGATGGGCGAATGTAGAAAAAAAAAGGATTTAGTAATAATTTTTTTGGAGAAGAAGAAGAAAAAATGTAATATGAGATACATAGAGGCAAAAAGGGTGAAAGAAATGTGTGAGATGTAAAATTCGAAAGAGAAAAGGGAGGAAGATGAATGAATACACAAAGAGTGATATGAGGGGAAAAAAAAAAGGAGAAAGATCGATGAAGAGTGATGAAGATGAGCGATGAAGATGGATCTAAGAAGAATGATTTGGGGTTTAAAAATAAGTAGGTTGAGAGTTCAAAACTCGATCCACGGACGGTAAAGAATTAAAAGCTATCATTGGAAGGATTAAAGCTGCTAAGGGGGCTGGTTGAGACTTCAAGTCTCGAGGTGGGCAGGCGATGCAGACGGATAGAGATTTTGACAGAGGCTTTGTCAAAGGTTGAAGTCTCGACCTATTGTAGGTCGAGTTTTGAAAACTCGATTATCTTTTCTTCCCCTGCCTTCCTCAACCTTCTAAAAAAACCTGTCAAACTACCATATTTCACTAAATAAAAGTTCCAATTGTAATATTAAAATAAAAGTTCCATGGAACATTATTACCTTTGCCAAAAAAAAAAAAAAAAAAAAAAGTTGCTTTTGGAAAATTACCATTCAACTCTTTTTTCTTGAAAGGAGCTCACGATGTGGGCCGTGATTACGTGGGCTTCTTTCTTGCCTCAGCCCAATGAAAGCAGATCTCATGCCTGTGTGGAAGCCCGTTACTTTGGGCCTCAGCCAATACAAGGCCGGTACAATTAAGTCTCTTTCTGGGCTGCTTTTTGAAATCCTTGCTTTTAAAAAGTAGAATACGAATGTGGGCCTAGGCCCAGTACAAGTCCATTACAGCTAGAATCATGGTGAAGCCCCTTGGTTTGGTTGAACGATGAATTAACGTTCCAATCATGAAGAAAATAGAACTGTAATTTTTTTGGAATTCAATTTAGTACAAATGTAGATGTCAAATTTATTTCCAAAATATTTTTCATTTCAAACTAAAATAATGGTATACTAAAGAAAATTTTAGTGATTTTTTTCCCTAAAAAAGAGAGATAATTTGAGTAATAAAGTTAGAGTTTGGTGCAAACTTATGTGGTTAGCAACAACTAGGTTTTTTCACTGTGCATATAATTCAACTGGAACATGTTTAATTGATTAAGAGGTCAAATTAAAAGAACCAGTTTTTTTCCCTCGAGTAATTGAGGGTCATTTATTAATAAATTGTCACCTACCTTTTCTAGAATTCATTTGACAATTTTTGTAAAGGTTTTATATATAAAATAGTAGAAATTAAACTTGAAAGACCTTTAAAATTTTAAGAAAATTGAAGAACTTATAGTTAGGCCAAATATATCATCTAATTCCTAAAGTGTACTATCCTTATTGTTTTAAAATATTCTTTTAATCAATTTACTCATTAAAGCTTTTCGAAGAAAAAAAAACCTTAATAAAAAGAAGTTTGAAACGAAATATAGCTTAATTGCTTAAGACACAAACCAAGATTAAAGGTTCAAATTTTCTACTCACATATTAAATTTTAAAAAAAGTCGCGTTTTTAAGTATTCTTCTCACCCAATTCAAATACAAAAATAAATATATTCTATTTGAAAAGTATAGGAAGAAGAAGAAACATGTGATCTGGTATAATATATGAACACGGTATTTTTATCAAGGCCCTCCTTTATTTAATTAGTCTTTTAATTGAATATTGTAAGATATATTTGATATTCTTAAAGTTTAGATATCTATTAGATACGACACTAGATCTTGGGAGACCTGTTAGATAGTTTAAAAGTTTAGAGTTTTACTAGATACAAAATTGAAACTTTAATAGCCTATTAGATTTTTTTTCAATCTTTTGAGAATATATAAGATATTATTAAGGGAATGTTTGGTAGTGATGACTTGAGATGATATGAGTTGAGATATAAACTCAACTCAATGTTTGGGAGCATAATTTGGTATGTCGCCGATACTTTATATCATGTTCGTTAACAATGTACTCAACCTTCATAATCACCGATATCCTGTATTGCCTCTCTGGCCACCATCTCTAGTGGTTAACTTCGGCGACCACCGCCAGTGGCCAACTCCTGCCTCATTCGACCAACACTGTCGATAGTCAACTCCGACGTTCTTTGACGACAACCACCTCCACCAACTCCAACGATCGCTGTTTTAAATTATTAGTTTATAGTATCTTATAGTTGTTCATTACAGTAATTTGACATTAATAAAACGCATTGAACATTGCCAAACAAACTTGTATACTTTAGAGAAAAAGTTACCAAACATGTGAGTGTATATATTTTAAATAGTTTTTTTAATCAAAAGTGTCTAAATTAAAAATAACTATTTGAAAAACATTTTTGTCCAAGTTAATCTAAACAAAAGTTTGTAGCATGACAAAAAGATGGGAGGTAAAAGAAAGTTGTCGAATATATCTATTAGATAGATGATTTGGATAGACGTTTATGTAATTTTTTTTATGTAGGTGAACTTGGTCATTTGTTGGCACATATCATATAACTTTTTTTTTTTTTCATCATATAACTGGTCTAGAGAATGTGGCTTTTGTTACGTATTTTTTAGGTCAACCATGTAACATGACATTAATAGGGCAATTATAGTACAATTACATTTTGAAGATACTTCGCTTACAATATAAATCCAAATTTGTTTTGTACCATTGAATTCGATATAATTTTGTCCAACTTATCTAAATAGGTTACATGCACAAATTTATAAAATGACCGTTTGAATTAAAAATAAAAATTGAAATGCATGATATAAAATTAAATCGTAAACCTCATTTTTAAAACTCCGAACAATATATGTATCTTAAAAAAAATTGTAACTCTTATTTTATGACAAAAAATGTAAAAATATTTAATAAAAAAATTTCTAAACAAAAATAATCACCATAAAGGCATCTTATTCATCCTAAAAAAATGCATTAAATATTTTTTACATAGAATTTAACTCGGTATCCCAAATACTAAAACAACTCTAATGCTTAAGACCTATGACTACACTAATAATTTAACATTTTATATTTTTTTCTTTAAAAAAAAATCAGATTTTCAGTACTATGACTGAATTTACCTGTCCTTTGCTGAATCATCCTTTTATCTCGATTTGCACAACTTCATTCATTTTCTTTCAAACAATTAGGCTATGATTTTTATCATGATTATCACATATTTAGATTAAAATACTATTTTAATATTCCATCGTGGGACTATAATTATAATAAAAATATAATAAAGTAAAAAAAAATTTCAATGTTTTTCAAGAATGTGGTCACGAAACTTAAGAAAAAAAAATCAATTCATACTCATAAATATCGGAATTTGTATCACTTAAAATCTAAAAATACTAATAGTATCAATTAAGACTTCACAAATAAACTAGTATAAACACCTCATTTCGTTTTAAAATTGTTCATTTGTGTACAAAAACTTGTTAGATGTAATGAAAAATATAAATAAAAAATAAATGTTGGAACCATAAATATATAGCGGAGATTTTTCATCCTTTTGTCAACTTTTATTTTTATTGAAAAAAGAGTCTACATGTATATGTCAAAACGAGCATAGTTTAATTGACATAAAAATTTACTATCAAACTCAAAGTCAGAGATTTAATCCCCTCCTATATTATAAAAAAGATAAAAATATCTTTTCAGTCCTCCAAATTTTGCAGAAAAGATATATTTGGTTTCCAAGTATTCAAAACATACTTTTTTTAGTCTCTGAAATTTTTTTAGAATATGTGCATTATTATTTGGATCGTGAATTTTCAAAATTTACCTTTTTAATCTTCATATCCTTAAAAATATATTTAAAAGGTCCAAATACATAATTTTTATTTTGTTTAATTATAGAACATTTTGAATTACAAAAAGAATTTCAGAGGGATAGGTAATTTTTTTAATCTAAAGATAATTAAAAAAGAAAAAACTATACAAAAATGGTACATTTTTAAAACTGAGAGACGAAATACATCGAGTCTAAAAGAAATTAAGGGAATAAAAATGTATATTATATTTACTGATATTTTTGAAAAAGGGGGATAAAAGAAGAAGAAGGAATTTGAATGTGTGGCAGAAGTGAAAGAGAGACAAAGCATTTGAAAACAAAGAATGAGAAGAAGAGAAAGAAAAGGAGAGTGGGGGTTTAGGTTTAGGTTTAGGACAGTCAGGGTGTCTTAAATGAATCATAAGCTTTACAAAAGGACTGTTTCATGTCTTTATGGGTTTTGGATTTTAGGGTTCATACCCACCAACCTATTTCATCTTCTTCAGGTCAACACACCAAACATTTCTTTTTTCAGACTATCAGATTTCTCTGTTTCTAATTATTATTTTTCTTATCTCTCAGCTCTACTTTTTTTTCTTTTTTTCTTTTTCTTTTTTTTAATTTCTCATTTCACTCTTTATTTAGAATTCAATTTCAAATCTCAACCATTCATACACAACCAATTTCCATTTCACTATATCACTAATAAATTTTCTTTAATTAAATTACAACTAATTTTAAGTTCTTATCTATTTGGATGTTTGTTATGTGTCTAAGGTTCTTCACAAATTAAAGTTTTTAAACAAATTAATTGATTTATTATGTATATATAAATTTTAATTTTATATCTAATAGAATTCAAGTAGATCTATGTATTTTTTTAAAAAAATATTAAAGTTTAAGGATTAAATTTGTAAATTTGAAAGTTTAAAGATTAAGTAGATACAAACTTTGTTGTTAGGAACTAAGCTTGTAATGTAACATAATTTTTATTTATTATTGCTCATATACTATTCACATATTTATTTTTCAATTTCCTATTTTAAGTTTGTGAATCTAAATCATTATGCATTACAAAAAATTGATTTGCACTAATGTAATCCATATGTAATTTTTACTATCTATTTAGTAAAAAAGATCAATTTATAATCCTAAATTTTGAGAATTGAATTATTTAAAACTTTTGAATAATATTTGTATCAATTAAAATTTTGGATTTTTATCCAGAAATCAATCTAGACTTTTTGATGTGTGTTACTTTAAACAATTAATACACAAGTCTCACAAGTGTATTAGATTTAAATATAAAAATTTTTAAAAAAATGTCATAATCAAATGAATAATAGAAAATTTCATTCATCTCAAGATTTTTCTTTCATATTTTATTCTTTTTTATCTACTCTACTTCTTTATGATATTGTGGTATGTTTTTGGAGTTAATACATAATTCTATCAAAGTGATTTTGAGTTTATTTTAAATAAAATTTGAATGAAAATATTATTAAATAGTCTAAATTCATTCCTTCGCGAAAAGTTCTAAGTCTTAATTGATTTAATCAAATTTGAAAGGTATAAATTGATTTTTTTTTAGTTCAAATCCTAAAATTAACATATATGTAAAGAAAATAAAAGGAAATATTTTGTAAATTTTATTTTTGAAGTTGGGAAAGAATAAAATATATGAGGTAAAAGTAAAATAACCCAAAATCATGAGAGGTTAAAGTGATCACAAGTGGGCACATGGTTTTCAAGGTAGGATTTCCTTTGCTAATTCAAAAGTTCATGCATGTCATTTCAATTTATTTATTTTTTTAAAAAAAAAGGAAAAAAAACAAGAAAAGAAAGATATGTCATTTCAAGAATTGTTGTAAATAAGAAAAGAAAATAATTTACATTAAAGGGGAGCAAGAAACAAATATTTGGTATAATTGTGAAATCAATAACTTTTTCTATGAAATGACATTGATTGATATTTCAACAATAAATATTTTTAGATCTTTATTTTTCTTTAAAAAAAAAGGTAAAAAGAATATGGGTTATTAAAAGAATAAAGTTGGTAGATAGGTTAACATTATGACATGTTACTTGTTTTATTTTAGTCTTATGCTTCTAAGATTTTTGGTAATTATTTTATTTTTTATTTTTAAAAAATTAAGACTATTTTCTTTTCATTTTTTATAACGCTTTACACTTCTCTTAAATATAATAGTTGAATTTTTAACTAAATTCCAAAAAAACAAAAACACGATTTTAAAAACTATTTTTTTAATTTTCAAAATTTGACTTTGTTTTTTAAACCATTAGTAAAAAGTAGATAACAAATAAAGAAATTTGGAGGTGGAAGTGTATCTTCGAGCTTAATTTTTAAAAAACAAAAAATAAAAAGAACCAAATGGTTACTAAATGAGATCTAAAATTTTGGTTTCGATTGAGATTTTGAAATTATTAAAAAAATAAAATCATTCAAGTAATGTTGAATTACATTTCGATTTTTTTTAATCTTTAAAATATCATTCAATATATAATGTAATTAGGATAAATGTATTTTTTGTTACTATATTAGCTACGGAGGAGAAAAATTAGCGGTCCCTTGATATAGATAATATAATGTGGGGCAAAATTTTGATTATTTTTTTTTAAAAAAAATTGAGTCAATATTATCACTTTGTTTGATCAACTCATTGTTAAATCTATTTTAAAATGTCTTAAAAACCATTATCAAATTTCAAGGACAAAGAGAAAATAAACCTAAATATAATGGGCCAAAAATGTTAGTTTCTAAAATTCAAGAAGTAAATAAAAACTAATTTCAATTCACAAGAACTAAAAGCGTATTTTATCACAAAATACAAAATTCATAGTTTAAAAATTGAAAAACTAATATAAATTAGAACATATAAGTTTAGGAAAGTGTTGCACAAAAAATCAATAATATTATAACATATGTAATTTTTTTTTTTTTTTTATCAATTATAGTTGATCACTGCAGTCGATATTTAAAAATTATAAAAATGGAGGATAATGTTCCATCCAGTTGAAACATATATTTTAAATCAAAAGATCAGAGATTCGAATACTCGCACTTGTTGTGAAATCAAAAAGAATAATTAAATTTTAAATAATATCTCTAAACTTCCTTTTGTTTCAAAATTGCTTTTTTTTTTTTCAAAAATTACAATATCACGATTTATCTTTTATAAATATTTTAAAACTAATCATTGGAGTAGAAATCTATTAGATTATGTTAGAAATAATACGATCCAAATCTCACATGGACTCATAAAGGGATGACAATATATATTGTCTTAGCTAACCAATTGTTGAAAAAAGATTTTATCATAGAAAAGCGGTATGGCATGTAGTAACCTGAAATGGAAATTGGGACTTGAGAGTACACCATTGCAAGTAACCACCATATCCATTCCATGATGGAATTTCATTAAAGTTATAATAGATTTATACTTTAATGAGCATCTATAAAATATCAAATTGGTATAATTGTGATTTTTGATAGGAAGATTTTTTTAGACAAAAGGACACAACTCGTGTATATTTCATAATTTTAGCGAGAAAAAAAAAAGGAAAAGAAAAAGTCACTCGATTCACTTGAATTCTCTATCTTTTTGAAAAAACGATAAGATGACTCGTCACTCGATATATGAATGTTAAACAAAAAGTATTGACAAGCATTGTAATAACAAAAATACGAACAATAAGTACAAGTAAATGTAAACAGAAGTTAGTAATCCAGTTTGGTAATAATTCACCTACATTTAGGGGATATTGTGTCTAGGAAGAATAATATAATAATACTAATGAGTCAAGTAATTATAACATAGTATTTATCTGTAATATACCAACTACTACAGTGGATCACGTAGAGCTCAACTCCCAAGTCACCTAGGCTTCCCTTAGATGTAAGACTCCCTCTCAACTGTACTTAAGCTCCCCCTAAGCGTGGTAATATTACTAATGAACACTTCAACTTCCGACAGTACGTGAAACTCCTCTTAGCTTGCTCGTGACTCAATGAACTCCCTTCACGTGAGAACTTAGGCCACCTTAAGTCTTGAGAACTCTCTTCTCAATTTATAACATCCTAGGCTCCCTTAAGATTGGAGAACTTATTCTCATGAATGAAGTCTTAAGCTCCCCCTAAGACTGAGAATTCCTTGTCGATGAAAGACACCTTAGGTTCCTCTAAGGTTTGAGAAGTCTTTCCCAATGATAGAAGTATTAGGCTCTTGATGCGTTATTTTATTAAGTGTGGAAAATTGATGATATGCATTGATGGAATTACGTTGTGCACTCAAGTTTCCCCAACAGAATTCAAGTGTCAATTTCTCTGAGTTTCCTGGTAAGTCCAGGGTCAAACACAGGAACTTGTGAAAATAGTTGCGTTAGAGATTTTTATGAAAACTTGCGGTAACCGGTAAATTAAATAAGGTGGTTGATTTGTTGTTGTGTTAATGAAAATAATAATAAATGTGGCAGAGTTCGAAAAAAAGTTGGCAACGGAAAATACGATGAATATGCGGTGAACGGGTTGAGAAGAGTTTCGGCTAACACTTCCTAGGTTGCGTTCATGCCTTGCGATCATGCAACATGCATACAATAGTAAACCACCTCTCGACGTGAATGCCACGGCTTCTAAAGCTAGAACGCATGCGATAAATATGCGATAAGTCTACAGGGTTTACACATAAACCTCTATTTCTATTTATGCAATGACAACATGATATTCACACAAATATGCGACCGCATAATATCATTCCTATTCCTAGGATGCATGCGATGCAAGTTGACAAACAGAGCTTATCTCTAAGTTCCTATTTCTTGTTTATGCAAGCCTAATCTTGCTCTTTCAAGTCAGGTTCTAACCTAGCTCTCTCGAGACATTAAGTTCTTTCTTTAGATTCTCTCTCGAGCAACTCTAAAGGGATGTTTCGCACAACATAAAACAAGACAATCGCAAGCAATGAACTTCCTAGATCATGTTAGCTTAGTTCCTTTCAACTCATTCAACTAGTTTAGCTACTCATGCGTATTAAGAGAGTGAGAAGATGTAGAAATAGAACTTCCATTGAATAGATAAAAGATGAAATACAGAATAACAATATAAGTATAGTAAAGAGCCTGGAGCAATTTTTTGCCATCAGGTGTTACACTATTCTACTCTGCTCTAAAGATATTATCGCTTTCGCGAGAGTCAACCCGTTCTCTGCTCTTACGCTCCAAGGTCCTTTCTCGAGCCGCCTTAGACGATCTCTGGCGTCACCACTCTTTTCTGATACGCCGGATAGTTGTCACCGATAAAGCTAGATGTACTACCGTTATCGGCTGTCAACTTAATTTAGATCTGAATGTTGTCACTTTCTGTTCCATCGATCTTAATTGTCCTTTCATTCGGATGCGTCCACCATGTTGCGGTGATTCTTCTTGGGTGGATGTCTGCGAGCACGATCAATGCAAAGTTTTACGGTGATGTTGTGCTCGACCGAAGTATTCCTATGATCGCATTCTTTGCATTGCATTAACGCATTATTCTGCACCAAAATATAAAGATCAACTGCCCTAATGCGTTGGACGCATGCGACCGCAATATTGTAGAGTTTATGCTTAATGGACGCAATTTAACATATTCTATCAACGCAATCCAACGTTGTTTAAGAACTTAGTACAATGATAATGTGCATTTCTGCTCATTATCAACTCTCCCTAAGTGAAGGAACTGACGAAGGTTCGCAGCGGAAGGAGATTGTCACAATCTTTAGTTTTCACAGAAACTAAGTTATACACAAAAAATATGTAACAAGAATTTTACAGCATGTCTTTTAAAAAAAATTGAGAATAAAGAAATTATGAAATCCTTATCTTTGAAGAACCCCTTCTTCAAATTCATTCTCGAGAAAATCACGAACTCGAGACCCCACAAATGGTCACCACCAATTGAATTTCTCTATATTCTCTGGGATGAGAATCCAAGGAGTTTGTGGGTTTGTGGAATTTTGGGAGAGGGAAAGATGAAATGAGAGGAAGAGAAGGACAGAAAAAGCTTGAGAACTTTTTCTCAGGGAATTTTCTTGCAGAGATTAGTTTTCACAGAGTTCTTTGTAAAACTCCAAAGAAGGAAGATGGTTACAACCCCTTTCTACACACCCCACTCTCACGACGTTGTAGAGAGAGAAAATGGGGAGGGAGTTACAGCTCCCTCTCAAAAATCATTTTTCAAAATTAAAAAAATATATTATTTTAATAAAATATTTAATATATATTTATATGATAACCACTTTATCTTATAATATGTATTAAACTATATGTTATATCAAATATAACATATAACCTATAATTTAATATTGTATCAAATACAATATAACCTATAGTTTTCAGTCTCTCATTAATGCACGATATTTAATATAAATCTCGTTTATACTAAATTTAATTATATGAATCCAATTCACATAATTAATATTTGAATCATATTTAAATATTTATTTCCTCTCAAATAAACTTTATATTATAATGTATCAAATACATTATAGTAATTATATCATATATAATTAAATTAAATTAATTATATCACATATAATTAATTTCCTCAATTAATTTGAACAATTCAAATTAATCCAAAATTGATTCTCATTTAGTCCCTGTTGAGCTACAAAGAGGATACCTCATGGACCTGTAGCTTAAAGCTTCAATGGTACTTGAATAATTAACTAAACTCATTTAATTATATTATTCAACATTCATTAACTGTCGAACACTCCACTAAAGACCAATACTTGTACTTTTTGTACTACATATATATTTCTGTGTCTATTGAATATAACCAGTCAACAATATGATGACCCTTCACAAATTGCTCGTAAGTACAGCTAGACCAAAATTACCGTTTTGCCCTTATAGTTACATCTAACTCCTTAAGTACCACTTATCCCTCTAATAAACAATAAGTCATAGTCTAATTATGATCAAACCTCTCTCGGGCAAGGAGAGGATGTGATGCCACATTGTTTAAACCCCGGAATCAGCCCTTAAGATAGAAATTTATCTACTCACCCTGACGTTGAGGAAGGAATGAATTCCGTCTTATGTAGTTGTGTTTCCAGCTCCCCAATCAGACGAATCCCCAAAATGGTAGGCTTGTTGAGTCGGCAATCTGGCCATTCTCCCCATACAAACCAAAGGATCGCCTTCATAGATAGAAGTTCACAACTCACTCAGGATTCATGTCATGTCTCCTATAGTCATCCTGGTAAAATGTAAGTCTCTATTTCGAATGGTGTTATATAATGAGACTAGTAATTTTATGGTCCAGTCTTATACAAACTCCTTTATATAGAATACCATCGATCACATGTCTCCACGTGAATGATCAAGATAAGATCATTTATAGCATTTTACAACAATTGTAACATCTACAGAATGTGTCATATTCGTAGTGTCATCAGGATAAGGTATCCAACCTTATCCATCTACTACATACCATTTAGGTTATCACTTAAACATGATTCACCTATATGTCTCTGCATACAAGTTTAAGCTACAAAAGATGACCTTGGATATTCATTTATTAATGTGTGGCTTTAGTGCTACTAAATGTCAAATAAAACATTTCATATTTTATTAAATAAATAAAATATTTGTATAATACAATTACAAACTACAAGACCCTACGAGATTGAGGGCATCAACCCCAACAATCTCCCACTTGTTCTAAAGCTAGTGGGGTGCACAATATACAAGTCATACTAATATATAAGTACACAAATCAATAAACTAGGGTATAAAACGCGCCCAATACAAAATCTCCCACTTGTTTTAGATTATATGTGATATGTCCCATAGACTCATACTCTATAGGTGTCCTTCAAATACTTTAGTCGTGAGGGCCTTTGTAGATGGATCAACAATGTTATGCTCTGAGGTTATCTGTGTGACGATCACGTCCCCTCGATGCATAATCTCTCGGATGAGATGATACTTCCGCTCTATATGCTTCTCGCGCTTGTGACTCTGAGACTATTGGGTATTAGCCACAACACCACTATTATCACAATAAAGGGTGATGAGATTTGACATTTCTAGAACCACTTTCAAATCAGTCAAAAATTTTCTGAACCACACAACTTCCTTAACAGCTTCACAAGCCGCTAAATACTCAGCCTCCATGGTGGAATCAGCAATGCACCTCTGCTTGGTGCTCCTCCTGACTACTGCTCCTCTGTTAAGAGTGAACACTGATCCGGATGTGGATTTCCTGGAATCCTTATCGGTCTGAAAATTAGAGTCAGTCTATCCTGTAATGATCAAATCCTTAGAACCATACACAAACATGCAATCCTTCGTTCTCTGTAAATACTTGAGGATGTTATTAACGGAGGTCTAATGATAAATCCTAGATTAGACTGATATCTACTAACTATCCTCCACCGCATAGCAGATGCCAGGTCTAGTACATAACATCGCATACATTAAGTTGTCAACAACCGATGCATAGAGGATCCGTCTCATTTCCTCAACTTCTTGAAGTGTCTTACGACACTATTTTTTAGATAATATAACTCCATGCCTGAAAGGTAGTAAACCTCACTTGGAGTTTTGCATCGAAAATTTGACAAGCATCTTGTCAATATACAATGTTTGAGACAGGGCTAGCGTTTTGTTCTTTCGATCTTAAAAGATCTGAATGCCTAGAACAAATTGTGTCTCTCCCAAATCTTTCATTTGGAATTGGGTCGCTAACCAATTTTTTATTTTAGTCAGTAGACCTACATCATTCTCGATTAGTAGGATATCGTCTATATACAACACTAGAAAAGCTACTGAATTGTTGATGATTCTCTTGTAAACACAAGATTCATCATCATCCTGATCAAAGCCATAAGATTTGATCGCACTATCAAATCTTATATTCTAAGATCGAGAAGCTTGCTTCAGTCTATAAATAGACCGATTAAGTTTGCAGACCTTTTTGTCTCGACCTTTGGTTATAAATCCCTCAAGCTGCTCCATATAAATAGTCTCCTCAAGATTACCATTCAGAAAAGCAGTCTTGACGTCCATTTGCCAAATCTCATAATCATAATATAAGGAAATTCACAGGAGGATACGGATAGACTTCAACATGCAATGGGTGAGAAAGCCTTCTCATAGTCGACTCCCTCAACTTGGCTCTAACCCTTTGCCACCGGTTTAGTCTTGAAAGTTTGTACCTTCCCATAAGCACCACATTTTCTCTTGTAGATCCATATGCAACCTATAGGTTTTACCCTATCAGATTGATCTACAAGATCTCAAACAGAATTGAATTACATAGACTCCATTTTGAGATCCATAACTTTAATCCATTCATCTTTGTCAACATCCTCCATTGCCTTCTTGTAAGACAATAGATCCTCAACATCTCCTTCAATTATCATAGCTAAGATTTTTGTTAAACCTATGTAATGGATAGGGGGGTCCGCAACCCTCTCACTACATTGAGGCTCCATCAAAACTTGAGTTGGATTTGACCTACTAGATGATCCAATTTCAACAACTTTTGTTGAGGTGTTGGGCTCTTCAATAACTTTTGTTGAAGGTTCAGTAGTTTCCTTGGAAAGTTCATTCGACATAATCTTACTGCAAAGTTTATGTTCTCTAATATGGAATTCCTCTAGAAGTGTAGTGTCTGTCTTTATTTTCCTTAGGATCGTAAAAGTAACCACCTCTCATTCCTTTAGGGTAGCCTACAAATAGGCACAATTTTGAACGAGGTTCTAGTTTCTTAGGATTTGCCTCGAGCACATATGTTGGACAACCCTATATCCTAAAATAGCGTAAACTACCTTTACGACCATTCCATAATTCCAAAGGTATTCTGGTAGCACTCTTGGATAGAACACAGTTCAAAATATATGTTGCAGTTGAAGGATCTCAAAATGAGAATTCCATGAGCGGGTTTAGATCGCTCCGATTTTCACGCTGATCGAAATATAAACGATATACATTCTAAATTAACAGTTATGAATAATAAAACTCAACAACAGCATGCTCAGTATACAATAAAGCATAAAGAAGGGGTTCATTACTAAAGAAAGACGATCTTCAAATATATGAACCCATAGCAGCGGAAGAACTCCACCGATCTACCAGTACCTCGACGAGTCTCTCGTTTGACACTGCACGATCCGAACGTACATGAACAAGGATCTAAGGACAACACCACCAATAGGGAGAACCAGGTATCCTTGGCGTTAAAAACCAAGAGAGTTGGCTCTGGTGAGTTTGGTAGAAGATGGAGGAGAAGAAATCGTGTAGACGACAAGCACGCACGAGAAGAACTTCGCTACCGTATAGCGGGGACGTTTATTGTATAGTAAAACTACATGATTGTTTAGGAAAAACTGGACGATCGTTTAGGAAACTGATGTACGATCGTTTAGGGAATGCAAGAATTAGACGATCGTTTAGACGACTGAGAATCTATCGTATAGGCTCTCGACGATCAGTCTTTCATGATTTCTTTTGGGCGCGAGCTTCCTTTTACACGAATCAATTCTCCCAAAAAATTGAAAACGATTTTCAACTTGTCTCCCGCCGGTTACCTTAACCCTCGCTGCCCACATTCTCACTTACAAAACGTGAAAATTGGTTAATTATTAAATAATTAATCGATTAATTTATTTAATAAATATAATCATATTATATTTATATCCAATGGTTTGATATCATATATCTACTATAGTATTTTTCCTATATTTGATATAAATCATATTTATATCTAATTTCCTCCAAAATAATGTATCTCATACATTTAGCCAATTATATCATATATAATTAGCCATTCCAATTATATCATATATAATTGTACTTCCTCTTGTCAATTTGAACATTTCAAACTAGCCCAAACACTGGTTCTCGACTTTATCCAAGCTACCCAAGTGACCTAATGGACTTGTGGCTCGAAGCTCCAACGGTACATGAATAGCTAACTAAACTCTTTAGCCACGAGATTCACCATCCGTTAACTGTCAGTGATTCCACTAAAGACCAACAGCTGAACTCTTCTTACCATAGATATATTTATGTGTCCTTTGGATATAACCAATCATGAGTATGATGACCCTTCACGGATGCTCATAAGTACAGCTAGGCTAATTTACCGTTTTGCTCCTGTAGTTACATCTCAATCCTTAAGTACCACTGATTACTTTAATGAACAATACAACATGGTCCAACTATGTGTGAACAACTTTCGGGCCAAGAGAAGGTGTATGACGCCACATCGTTCAAGCCCCGGAATTAACCCTTAAGGGAGCCATCTATCTACTTACCCTTTCCTCGGGAAGGAGTGAATTCCTTCTTATGTAGTTAAGTTCCCAACTCCCAAAGCAGGCGTATCCCCAAAATGGTAGGTTTGAATCGGTGACTTGGCCACTCGTATCCATATAAATCAAAGGACCGCCTTCAATGGCAGGAGCTCCCAACTCACTCAGGATTGAGGTCATGTTACCTATGGTCATCCTAGTGAAGTGAAGTCTCTGTTATGAACGATGTTATATAACGAGACATTAACACTTCATGGTCAGGTCTTATACAAACTCTTTGTATAGGACGCCCCTGTTCGCATGTCCCCAACACGAATGATTAGGATCAGACCATCTATGACAAGTCACAACACTTGTGACCATTCCACAAAGCAAGCCGCGTCCATAGCATTACCAGGATAAGGTTTCCCTCCTATATCCATATACTATAGTCCATTTTGGTTATCACTCAAGACATGATCCACTTGTATGTCACCATATACATGTTTGAGTCACATACAGATAACCAAGGATTTGATGTTTATTGGTTTGTGGTAAAGCAACTAAAACAAGTAAATGAGCAAAACAACAAGATGTGAAGTAAATATCACATATTAACAATCACAGCTGTTCGTATGTACTCTTTACAAACTACAGGACACGAGATTTTAGAGTATCAACCCAAACATCAGTCTGTACTATATAACCCCAAAACAAGTCAGGCAAGGAAGCATAACCCATCATAACCATGTCCAACAGGTTTCGATTTCTCATTTCTGATACACCATTCTGCTGAGTTGTACCAAGTGCTGAGAATTGGGATACTATTCCATACTCTATCAAATAGGTCTTGAATGTAAGATAAAAAAATTCTCCACTTCGATCAGATTGAAATGTTTTAATTGTTTTATTTAATGCATTTTCAACTTAAGTCTTAAACTCTTTGAACTTTTCAAAAGCTTCAACTTCTATTGCATTAAATAAACATACCAATCATCAGCAAAAGTGATGAAATATTCAAATCTTCCTCTTGCTTTAACATTTATTGGACCGCAGTGGTCTGAATGTACAAACTCTAAGGATTTTTTGGCCCTATGAAATTTTTCAGTTAAATATCTTTTAGTTATTTTGCCTTCAAAGCATGACTCACACACAGATAAAGAATTTTCTTCTAACTTGCTTAGAAGTCTGTTCTTAACCAATCTCTCAATCCTATTGAGATTGATGTGTTCTAACCTTAGGTGCCAAAGATGGACATTTTAAAGGCTTCAATTGCTAACGGTCTTAGACATACAAATTATCTTCAAGATTAACACAACAAATTAATACTCCATTCTTGTAATAAATACTCTTTTTACTTGAAAATCAAGAGAATAATGTTGTTCAAGAAAATATTTTATAGAAATCAGGTTCCTTTTCAAGCCTGGAACCATATATACATTATCTAATAAAATATAAGATTTCTGTAAGCAGAGTCTAAGCCTTTCTACTACCATAGCTGAGATGACGTTCTCATTTCCAACACGCATCGTCATCTCCCTACCTTTAAGTTGTCGCTAGAAATTAATTCTCTGAAATGAAGAATAAACATGGTTAGTAGCGCCTGAATCAATTATCCAGGTTGAATCATCATTCTCTACTAAATAAGTCTCCAATACAAATAAATCATATTTACCTTGTTTGTCCTTCTTCTTTTCTACCAAGTATTTAGGATAGTTCCTCTTCTAATGTCCCTCGTGATTGTAATGGAAATAGGTTACCTTTACAGTCTTGGCCTTATGGCCCTTCTGGGCAGCAGTTGGTAGGTTAGCTTTCCCGTTTTTACCTTTCTTTTTCTTCCACTTTTTGGTGCCGGAAGAAGAAGGTACAAACTTAGTTCTAGATAGTGATCCTCCGTAGAACTTCTTTAAGGACAAGGCAACATTTACCTCTCCATTTTGTTCCTTTCTTTTCATCAAGGACAGAAAACTCTGAAGTTCATTGAGCAAGGTGGTCAGGTTGTAGTCAATCCTGTTCATAACAGCATTGCTACGGAATTATAGGAAACTTTTAGGTAATGATTCCAAAATGAAGCTAACTTGACTGGCTTCATCAATGACAGACTCATTCATCTCCGCCACATTGAAGTGGATCATTATGTTGAGAACGTGTTCTCTAATGAACGCCCCTTCTTGCATATGGGCATTGAAGATGTGTTTAAGTGCGTTGTGCAGACAGTTGTCCGAACATCCCTCGAAGGGACTCCATGATCTCACGGGTAGTGATCATGGAATCATGCTTCTTGGCCAAGACTTCTAAAAGGTTTGCCAAGATATATGCTTAGGCTTTCTCATTTGCCTGTGACCATCGCCCGTATGCTTCTCGAACAATTTGAGTAGCATTTGGAATAGGAATAGGAGGAAAATCCTTCATAAGGACAAAGCATAAGTCATCGATGATTAAAATCATGTTGATTGTGTTTTTTCATGTTGTATAGTTTTCGCACGTAAGTTTTTCGGTGGCGAGCAAATTTAAAGTTGTGGAAGTCATGATTAATAAATTGTTGAAACCATACAAATTATTTATCTTAGTAATTTATGCAATAACCCATTTGGAAAAACGAATAAAATTTAGCAAAATAATCTAATCCACCCTAAGTGACATCTATTTTGCAAAGATATTTCAATCAGATAGGACAAAAGCCATCTTAGGGTGATCAGGTGCCCCTTCATTGAAATGAGACTGTCTCAATCAATAAACAGAACAATTCCTTATTACTATAACTATCAGCCACAATTGTTCGGTCCATTATTAAACTTGTTTAACATTTTTTGTAAATATAACCTCTCATTTTAGATTCTAAAGTATCGCTCAAATGAGCCAACCAAAGGAAAAAACAGATTGGAGTAAAAACCTAAAGTAATTCTATCCATTTCTGAAGTTTGAGGTAAATAATCATGCAAAAGTCATCCGTAGTGGGACACAAACAAAGGTGCCTCGAGGCCGAGCATGAAACTTTACTACCAATTAATGAGAGAGACCGTGGGATATGTTGACACACGTCTCACTCTCACTTACTATAAACACTCTCTCCATTCACTTCGATATTGACCTATATAAATACCATCTGTAAGGGGACACAAGCAAAGGTTCCTCGAGGTCGAGTATAGATCTCATGGTGTGAACTTTTAGGAAACAATGTAAAAAAGTAAAATGAAGTATTATATACCCCATTTTCCTCCACTGAGTGTTATACCCAGATGATAGAATGTATAATCATACAATGGAAGCAATTATAATCAATAAGCACTCTAATTACATTTAATTTGAGTTTTAAAAGCATGCAAAACTAAATTTCCAGAAGAGGGTTTCAATGAAAACATACATTTAAAGAATTCCTCCAATCCAAGTTGCTCCTTATGAATTCTCAGCTTCAAATCTCTAGTGAACTACCAAGATATCTTCTCTACTATTCTCAGCCTTGAATTTGAGTGGTAGAATTCAAAATTAAAGTGAATTTATGAAGGATTTGGTGTGGGTTTAAGATAGGGAAAAAATCTGTAGAAAATCTGTATTTTCCAACAGTTCATCTCCCATTTGATATGAAATTTTCAGACCTTTTTATCCATCCAACACATGCAAAAATGAAATAAGAATCCAATTGAAACTTCAATTGGAAGAGTTTAGTGGGCTAGGTGTTTGAATATTATTTTTCTGTTATCAATAAAGATTTTATTCAACACTTATTTAATAAAGTTGTTATTGAATTTGTAAATTGTACTTATAGAGACTAATTCCAATAAACTAAGATCCATGACTATTTTATGAATACTTGAACTTTATTTGGAAACATAAAGATGGATCAAGTTTGTAAACAGCCAAAACGGTCTATAATATACGAATAAGGTTGGATGCCTAATTCTGGTAACACTATTAGATACAACCCATTTTGTAGTTGTTACAATTTGTTGTAAGATGCTACAAATGAAGTGATCCTGATTCGTTCATATATTGGCATGAGAAGTGGGGGTGTCTTATGCAATGAGTTTGCATAAGATTGGACCAGGAAATAAGTCACTCTTACTTTATAACGTTGTTTATTATTTAAGACTGACTATTTTGCTTAGATGATCTAGGTAACTCAATCTTAATCCAAGTTAACCATGAACTTCTGTTTATTCGAGATTATCCTTAGATTTGCATAGGTGAGTGTTAGCTCAACAGCGTCGGCTCAGTAAGCCCCAAATTTCAGGGGTAAGACCGGATAGATAGCTGGGGACATAAGATGCAAGATGGAAGTCACGTCTACCCGATTTAGGGATAGGAAGAAGATTGTTATCTTAAGTGCTGAATCTAGGTCTTGAACAAGGGACCCACTCTCTCATTGGCCTGAGAGAGATTCGGTTTAATGATTGGATCACAAACCAATTATTGATTAGAGGATCAGTGGAACTTAAAGAGCAAGATGTAATTTCGGGGGTAAAACAGCATGTTGACCTAGCCGTTATTACGAACAACCTGTGAATGGTCGACTTACTGATTATGGTTAAATCAAGTGGACACAAATATATCTATAGTGAGGAGAGTGCAACTATCGAACTATAGTGGTGTGACTTATTGGTAGTTAACGAATATTGATTAATTCGGTCTAAAGAGTTTTAGCCAATTAATCTCAAATCATTGGAGCTCATGATCTTTAGGTCCATAAGATCCCTCTACTAGCTCGTAAAACATGAACACCTTGAATATGTAAATTGAATGAATTTGAAATAATTTCAATTTGAAGTGTTCAAATTGAATTTAGGGTTTTTCAATTTGAAGTATTCAAATTACAATTAGGATTTGAATAATTATATTCGATATAATTAAACGTTTAATTTATCAAAATAAAACAAAATTGGAGAATTAATAATATTTAAATATTAATTACATGAATGAGATTCATGTTTTAAATTAGGTATTTGATTAATTTAATTTTTGATATTAAATTATTATTTATTTAATTAAATTTGTTTAATTAATTAAAATTAAAATTAATTTTATTTTTGTTCAATTTCAGAAATTGAAATATGATTTTTTAGTTCAATTAATTTTGAATAATTAAAATGAAAAATGGAAATTAAGATTGATAGTGGAATTATCCAAGTTTGGATAATTTGATGCGTTTTAAATGTTTAACATTACAAACTGCGAGTCTTAGGACATATAACCCGACACTAGGGTTATTTAACTTAGAAAAATCCAACTATTGATCTTTAACTAAGTGTTTTGTTTAATTTGCCCAAAAGTAACACTTACTTTGGATGGTTAAACAACTTTGATTAATGTTTATTAAACACTTTAATAAACTTCAATCATCAATTGCATGCTTGTAACAAATTATCTAATTTACCTTTCCATGTAAGTTCCTAGGTAGGGGTGTTATGTTTCCGTCAACTTAAATACCCCAGCCTAGATAGAATTAACCTTTGACAAAAGGTCCCTTATAGATACATTTATTACAAATTTAATCTTTTAAATCAATTTAATCCCTTATAGATACATTTGTTACAAATTTAATCTTTTAAATCAATTTAATTCTATTAAGCTGATTAAAAGATTAAACTTAATTTCTAATCTTACTAGAAAAATGATCTTAAGTCTATGTTAATCATATTTTAAAATTATTTAAAAAAAATGATTTTAACGTAAGGTTTGCATGCAATTCTAAATTATTGATTTTAATTTCTAATTTCATTTAATTATACTTTCAAATAAATTAAAATCATACAATTGCATTCATTGACATACTTAGTAAATTATAACAATTTTAAATTAAGGTAGTGTCGTGCTTCATGCAATTCCATTTCATTACTAACTATATATAACACTTATATAATAAGGTAATGAAATAATTAATAACATTCATCCATACATATACAAAACTATATATTATAATACTTATAATATAAATGATACATGACAATGTTATTAATGCATACAAACATATACTATAACACTTATATTAATATGGTGCATGAGTATGCTATAAAAATTAAATCATGCAACTATATATTATAACATTTATAATATAAATGATACATGAAATTAAATGCATAACCTATAGTGAGATTTAATACTATATGCATACAATATGACATATATAAAATAAATTAAAATCATACATCAAATGCATAATTAATAAAATAATTATTGGACCGAGATTGGACACCTGAACAATTAATTAAATTAATATAACACTTATATTACAAAATAAAAAAATAACTACCTATTACAAAATAATTGGTCAACCGGTTCAAAACAAACAAACCAGGCCTTGAACTACACGAACCAAACCACCTAGCCTCTAAACCGGACCACCCAACAATTTATCTACTTACCCCCATATTGAGAAGGAGTGAATTTCGTCTTGTCTAGTTGTGTTCCCAGCTCCCTAATCAGATGAATCCCTAAAATGTAGGCTTATTAAGTCGACGATCTGGCGACTCTCACTCATACAAATCAAAGGACCGCCTTTATAGGCAAGAATTCACAACTCATTTAGGATTCAGGTGATGTCCCTTATGGTCATCCTGGTGAAATACAAGTCTCTATTATGAATGATGTTATATAATGAGACTAATCATTTTGTGGTCTGGTCTTATATAAACTCCTTTGTATAGAATACCCCCGCTCACATATCTCCATATGAATGATCAGGATCAGATCATTTGTAGTACTTTACAACAATATTAACATCTACAAAGCGGGTCATATTCGTAGTATCATCAAGATAAGGTATTCAACCTTAACCATCTACTACGGACCATTTAGGTTATCACTTAAACATGATCCACCTGTATGTCTCTACATAAATGTTTAAGCTACAAAAGTTAGATGTTAGTTTATTGGTTTGTGGGTTTAGTGCTACTAAATGTCAAATAAAACATCTCATATTTTATTAAATAAATAAAATACTTGAACAATACAATTACAAACTACAGGACCTTACGAGATTTAAGGCATTAACCACAACACTAAGACCGAGAATTCGTTCTCTTCAACAATGCCTTAGACTCCCCTAAGACAAAAATAATCTTCACGTTCTTAAATAAATCAAACAATAGATACGTACAACAGAATAAAGTGAGAAAAGATTAAAACATCATGTTGTACAATTTGGCCACCAAGAATAAAGACATGCTCACAATGAACAAATGTGGCCGCTCCACAGAACAACAATTCTTCGAAATATTCAATAGTCACGGCCAACCCTAGCAAGGGCACAAAACCTTCAATAAATAATTTCTTTACAAAAGGAAAACATCCCCAAAAAGAATTCGTCAGGCCATGAAGAAGGAAAGAATCCAAAAAATAAAATCTGCCAAATTTTTCGAATAAAGAAAGTCTAGACAACAAGAATAGTGCTTGTTATAACAATAGCTAACATCATGCAAACGACCAACACCATAACATCCTACCTTAAATAAATAAATAGTCATTCTCAAAACTTTGACAAACAATAAACAAATGCGGCAACCCTCAACGAAGTTCATTATTCTCCTTTAAAAATCGTGGCCAAATAAGGAAAGAAATTCTTGAAAAATAATTTTCTTTTTCTCAAAATAAGATCCACCATTGATAAAGAAAATATCGATCAATATAATTTTGTTGAGATTTCCCAAATTAGGAAAAAAAATATTCTTCTGAGACAGATGTTAAGAGTTCATTTGTGACAACTTCGAAAGTAAAAAAATAAAAAAATAAAAAATAACTTAAAAAAATATAAAAACAAATAGCAAATCTCAAACACTTTTGATTTAATGTCACTTGAATATAATTCAATTAATTTATCATATCTTTACTAAAAGAAGAAATTTCATCATTTGGGCTTGCTTCATTAATTTGGTCCTATGATTTGATTAAATATTACATAAGTTAGTTATAACTTTGAAAAATAACACCTAGTTTTTTACTTTTAAAATTTAATTCTAAACCCTATGCACGATACGTCAACTAACACGCAATTACCAAAATAAACATGTACTAATGATTTGCGAAGTTTGAGACTAAAACTATAAAGATTGTATCAAAACTTTTGATACTATAGTAAGTAAATCGAAACTAAATCTAAATTATAAAAACCAAAATCAAACTAAGTCTAAAATATAAGATAAATATTATGGTACATCTTATTAGAGCGAAACAATGGAATTTTTAATAATGTGAAAAATTAGCTACTCGCTTTTGGGAGGATATTATTAATATGACCATTATTTGGTGTAGCAAGTCCAACCTTTTTTGTAATTACAATACCTCTTCAAATATCTCTAAATTAGAAGGCCTTCTTTTAACTTGTTTTTCCCCTTATCTTGTTTGTCTATGGAGCTCGTCTCTTGCTTGTCGTATATACTTTGCACTTTGTTTCCTTTTTTATTCAATGGAATTGGCTCTAGGTATGATGAGTATGTTAAGAATATGTCAATTTAATTGAGATATTCGAATGTACCTACTGATACTTCGTCATCTATTTCTTGTTAAAAAAGTATATAAGATAAATATTAAAGAACAATAAAAAATTATTTCAACATAAACTTCAACTTTCACGAACCACCTAACAACTCATAAAACATGTCATAAACATCATACCCTACCTAAAAAAATTAAAATAATAATAATAATAATAAGCACTAAATGTTATTTCCAACCAATTTCCCATTAAACATAAAAACAACACCATATATACAAAACACCCTTTTGGGATAAAAAGAAAAAAACAAATGAAATGATAATAGAATAAGGAGAAAAGAAGAGAGGGAAAAAAAAAAAAAAAGAAAAAAACAACAAATGTACAAAGTTATAAATGGCAAAAAAGATGGAAGGATTAGAAGAAAGACTTTAGCGATGAATGACGGCCCACACACTGAGAAAATCAAAAAAACAAAACAAATAAAAACCCAGCTGCCATATGGCCCCTCTTCACCCTTCATTTCCACCCTTAGCTGTGGTCAATAAAACTGCAAAACGACTCCATTTCAATCATTTCAGTTTTTTTTTTTTTTTTTCCCTTTTTCATCTGTTTTTTCTTATCAAATTTATTTTTCTAGTTTATTGAGATCTCGGATTAGAAAAGTGAAAAAATTTCAATACATGAATTTGAAAGATCATAACAAATCTAAGAAAAAATGGGAGGTGACACGAGGAAACTTACATGCGTCCCGTAAGAGAAAAGTCAGAACCTCAGAATTTAGATCAACCAGTTGAGCTGGTGATTGTATATCGACCGAAAAATAACTTATAAGTCATGCTCGGTTTAGTGTTCTGCAGTCTCAAACGCTACAAACTACTCTCACATCACCAAAACTTACATGTAATTAAAAGCGAGTGTTAGAGAAAGACATTATAAATAGTCTCATTCGACAACCACAAAAAAAGAATAAGTAATCTCTCAAGGAGAGTCCTAATCTTACTTTTATGTGTTTCACTGTACAATACACTCTCTGTATTAACTTAAACATCAGAGTGTGATAGGTTCAATACTACACCAGTGTGAAGGACCTTTCACATGGATTAGCTATGAAAGCGAGACTAAATTAAGAGAAGTGGGCCGACGGACAATTCCACAAGAGAACCACAACACAATGAACGCATGCGAATTTCGAATGCCAATTATTTTCATTGTTCAATTGATTTTGAAATGAAACTCCGTCTATCGAAGTCGGATGATATTTTTATAACATTTCGCTGACCACTTGTCTGTTTTCCATTTTTTGAAACTTCATATCTTTACAACCTTAAAGAGAAACCTATTCATTACTTGTTCTGTCACCCTTTTAATTCTCTCAATGTTTTTTAGTGGCCTTTTGGTGATTGGGGGTTGGAGGGAAAAGTGGTAAGCTTCATCATCTCTATAAATATATCTATCCATTTATAAACCGTTGAGGGTTTAGCATAATTTTCTATATGAACTTTTTACTTTTTTCCTTTTCTCTTTTGGAGGCTTGGTTGATGATCGCCAATTTCAAAATTGGTCGAGTGTTTTTATTTGATAAAATGAGTGAGAAATAAAGTGATAACAAAAAGTGATAATCATCCCTTGGGTCCAATATGAAATAATGAAAAGTTTTGAAGATAAGACTTACTCTGATATCATGTAAAATTCTCACTTGACAAAAAAAAAAAAAAAAAAAAACCTCTTTTGTTAAATAGATTATAATAAATTTAATCTTGTACCGATACTTTAATAGAATGATTCTAAAATCTACCATTTTTTTTTAAAAAATTCCAGATGTGATTTAGTACAATGTCAAATTAGGCGATAGATTCTATGTTGGAGTCTCTAGCTAGTTTTTTGAACTCCATATTATTTGAGGGATGAGTGTAATCTATCCATTAAAGCATTTAAGTCTACATTTTGTTTACAAAGGTATTGAATTCTAAGTGGTAGAGATTAATAAATTTGTGAGTGATATGAGTGATCTCTCTATTCTATTCTAAAAAATTTGGCCTAACATAAACGTGTCAAGTGATCTTGTTCTTGTGACATGCAATGACCTAATCAAAGTAAAATTTATCATCTAACCAGAAATTTTATAATCTACCCATAAAGATTTGTGAACATAGGATTTAAAACTATATATAAAACATATTGCTAAACCTTAAAATTAGTTATTAAATAATTTTGATAGACTTTAGGTGTACAAAAAATTAGAAATATAATTGACATTGGAGCCGTTTAGATCGCATATATTGTTTCATGAGTATAGATATTAAATATATGAGATTTGAATGTCTAAAATTTAAATGTTAGTATCGGAATGTTAAATATATGTGTTCAATTTACTAATTTTGTATTTAAGAATCAAAATTAAATAATTATTTAATTAAATGAAAAAATTCAATTGATGAAGTCATCGATTAAATTTAACATTATTAGTTTATTGTGATATTAATTAATTAATTAATCAATTTAAATAAAATAAATATTTTATATTAAACATAATTAAATTATTTAAATTAATTGCTAAAATATTTAAACTAATACGAACTAATTACTATATTGATAATTATAAAATATCACCAAGAAATTTTCACATATAGAAAAAATGTCAAACTATTTATCGAAATAGTAAAAAAATACTGATACACACTGATTGATTTCTATCAACCTTAGTGATAGATTTGTATCAGTTTCTATTATAGTATCAATGATAGATTTTTATTAATTTCTATCACCGATAGACACTGATAGACTTCTATGAGCGTTTATCAGTGATAGATTTGAATTGGTTTCTATCACTGATAGACACTGATAGACTTTTATCAGCGTTTATATTTTATAGACATTGATAACAATGTCTATCACAATTATAATTAAAATTTTCTATTTGTATAATATTTTTCTTATTTTTCTATTTTTGAAAATCTCCAAATATTATTTGTAAAAGTACTAGTTGAAATTTATTAAGTTAAATAATGTATTTATATTTAATTATTAATTAAATTAGCAGTAATGAATAATTAATATTAATTTAGTAAATAATTATGCTATATTTTTATTGTTCATTTCTCAGGCATAAAAATTCTTCCATTTTGCAGGTATTAAAAAACTCATATAGATTTTAAAATTTTTTAGATAATAATATCCTAAGTTTTAAAAAGTAAAATTCGGTGAAACAAACCAATATATTAAATATCTGTCTAAAATCCTATGAAAAATCTATAAAACAAACAGGACTTTAGGATAAGATCATGAGAGAGACATCCAAAACATGTCGGCCAAATTTATGATAACAATCAAATTATTAGTTTTTTTTTCTTAATCAAACTTTAATCTAATATAACCCTACCACTGTTGATTCAATGATGATCTTCTCTGCCCTTTTGGTGGCTTACTTTATTAATTAATTAGGGCTAATTAATTAATTTCAAAGTAATCAAAGTAACTTATATGAAAAGTGATTTGAAGTGACTCAAAGTTGTATGTTAGCAAAGCAGATTGAGTTTCAAGATATTGTTCCGTATTCTTTAATGGTACAAGGTATATAAGCTAGCAAATTTGGACGATTTCATTTTAAAGTACTTTTTTTAATAATAAAAATAAAGCATTTCATTTTTTTAAAATTAAAAATGGTGCCGTAAGTACATTATGAAATATTAAAAAAAATTAATTAATACATAAGGAAGCAAAATTAAACACAATTTAATTTTAAAAGATTGACTCACGAGTTTAATTTATCAATCAATTCGAGCTTAGTCTTTGAACATGAAATTTATTTACGGATTGCATTATTGTGGAATGAAGTAAAAGAAAAAGATCTTGTTTTTCGAATATAACAAAAATATTTATATGATATAGTAAAATTTCACCGTCTATCTACAATAGACTACTATCTATAACTATGTAGTCTATAACAATCTATTGCAAATAGAGTGATATTTTGTTATATTTGTAAATAACTTCAACGGTTTTATCTTTTAAAATAATTTTCTAAAGAAAACTACATATTTTAGGCTTCTAGACATTTCTGATTTTGTAAAAGTAGATGTTTATTATTTCCTATAAATCATGAATTTTAGCAATACATGTTAGATTTTATTTAAATTCAATGTTATCACTAGTAATGGTCAATGTGCATTATCTATTATTTTATCTTTTAAGCCTATTGTTAAGTAAAAAATAATTCTTAAATTAAGTAAAAGATAATTCCTAATTAAACATCCTAATGGGAGGTGTCTATATAAAGACAAAAAATTATAGCGATTGATACTCTTTTTACCTCATTACGTATTTTTTTTTCTACTCAACAAGAAACCTAATTAAGTAAGGCTAAGAGAGAGAAACGTAATCACTCGCAAGAGCATTATCATAGATGAAGGTTGAATAATATTATTAAAATTATCTAATTAAAAAATCTTAACTTTTATTATTTTATCGTAAAAGTTCCTTAATTAATCAAATAATATTTTGATCACAAGTACAAGTCTTCAACCATATAATCAACAATACCCTAAAAAAAACGTTTGTTTTCCATTTAAATCCAAGGATTAAACACAAGCATGTCCTTGTAGGGAATTAGAAAAAGAAAGCCAACTTTTGCTAATTTTGGTCCCATCATTATTATTGCACTATTCTTTGAGATGTCATTTTCTTTACTATATGAAAAAGAAATTAAATAATATTATTCCCCATTATATAGGGCCCTAAGAGAGAGTTGCAATCTAAATTTAGTCATACAAAAGCAACTAACCCAAATATAGGCCCTACTAATCAACCAAATTAGCAACCAAATATTTCATTTTTATAATGGGAGATATATTCTGCCCACTCTTTTTCTACTTCAAGTGGGTTCTCTCATTATAGAAAGTAATAGAGAGATAGAGAGTAAAGCCAGAGAGGAAGGCAATATGTGAATTTAATTCGAATATATTATATGATCATAAACTATATGATATATTATATATATTAATATGTCTACACATGTTGCATAGTGGGTGACCCAAACAAATCATATGAAGAGAGAGAGAGAGAGAGAGTAGGGAGAAAGGGAGGGTTTTGTTTCAAAATTTGAAATCTCTCTACCAAATTGGAAAAAGGAAATAAAAAAAAAAATGTAAAAAAATTCAAAGAGTAGGTGAAAGGATGCAACTTTATAACACGGTCATTGTCCACGTGGTACTCATCTTTCAACCAAACGTTAGCTACTCGTATATATAGCAAACTATATATTATAATTTATATAAGTTTAGTAACTTTCAAATTATTGTATTAGATAAATTTTTGATTGGTTTATGAAGTTTAAAATGTGGCTAGTAGATACTGAAATTTTCAATTTTATATTGAATAAGTCTCTTAACTTTTATTTTTGTGTTATTAGACATTTTTTAAAAATCATCAATTCATTAAATACGCAATTTTAAATTGTGTTTATATTCTCTGAAGTGAACTTAGCCTAACAGTAATTGACATGACCTTCTATTTTAGAAATGGGAGGTTGGATTTTCATTCCCATAATTGTTGTACTAAAAAAAGTTGTTTATATTCTACTAGACACAAAATTAATTTTGTTTCTTATAAATTCGATGATTTTAAAAATGTTAAATATGTCAAATATTTATTCTAAAAAATTGAGAACTTAGGGAAATTTTGGTTTGCAATTAATTTTTTTTATGTTTTCAGATTCACCGAGTTTAACAAATACATGTTTGGTAGACAACTGGCTTAAATTTTGTTTTTGAAAACTGTTCTCGAATTTTTTTATCCAAATAATACAAATTCGAAAAATAACATCTTTATGTTTGTCCAAAATTTGAATTTTAAATTCTAAAGTGCAGAACAATATTAAATAAAGATAAAAACATCTAAAAATATAGGATGTCATGTTATAAACTCAATTCGTTTTTTAAAAAGTTAAAATATGTCAAAATGAGTAAAGCTCAATTAACATAGTGCTTGTACTATCAATTTCTCGAGCTCAGAAGTTCGATTCCTCCTCTACCCCAGACATTTAATACAAAAAGAGGCAAAAAATATATATTATATAATGTACTATAAACTACATAATATTACAAAATAATTATTATATAATTTTTTAATATAAAAAATATTCATAAACAAATAATAATAATTTATTCTCTACTTATATTTATTGAATAACTACGATTTGTGATTAATAAATTTAGTATCAAATACGTTTAAATTAAAATCGAGTTTAGAAAACACATAACTAACAACATGGGGAAAAAAAATTCAGGAGTAACTTGTAATTTTAACCGGAAATATTCATTATAGCATTCTATCTTCAAACATATAGTCATGATTTCATATACCCCATATAATATATGAAAATGATTGTCACACAGAGAATAGATATATTCATAAATACTTTGTTTGGGAAATTTTGAAAAAACCAAGAAACCAAAATAAAATTGTATAGGATATTGGAGAATCATGGGTGTACGTAGACAGAAATTTAATAAAAAAAAATTAAAAGAAAAATTGAAGTCAAAGATAAAGAGAAGAGAATCTAATATATCTGCCCAAATTTGAAAGAAGACAAAGAGAACGCTATTTTTCACTAGGCAACAGCTTTTATTTACTAGTTTATTTATCACGATAAAGTTAACCTCTACAATTCTCAATTCTCAGCTTTGGAAAACGCCTAAATCAGAAAATTTTATTCAATACGACATCAATTTAATTCATCACTAATTGTTTTATTATTTTAAGTACTATATGTGAAATTGATTTCTTATAATTTTTTTTTTTTAAGATACTTCAAGTTGGAAAACTATATCTCACTGTGACATGTTAATTTTTATTAACTAAATTACGATGGAACTCTAAAATTTCAATTTTATGTTTAGTAGATATTGGAATTGTTAACAATTATGTTAAATAGTCCAAGAATCTATTACATATAAAAATTTGCAAATTTTTTATATCTCTTAGATACAAAATTAAAAGCTTAAGGATATATTAGAAACCTTAGAAGCTTTGCAATTGAATGTACAAAAAATTAAGAGAAATTTAGATAGAAAAAATGTCAAACTATTTACAGAAATAGCAAAAGAAATACTGATAGACATTGATAGACTTCTATTAACGTGTATCACATAGTATTAATGATAGACTTTTATCAACCTCTATTAAAGAATATTACATTTTTTATTTTGTGTAAATAATTTTTCTTATTTTCTTTATTTTTCTATTTTTGAAAATATTCCTAAAATTAAAAGTTTAAGGCTTTATTAGAAACTTTTAAGATCTAAGAGATGTTTGGAGCAATGAGTTAGTTATTATAGCTTGATTATAATAGTTGTGTTTGAGGTGGAGATTATTTTAGTTTGAGTTAAAATTGTATGTGTTTGAGGGGTAAACTATTTTAGTTTGAGAAAGAAATAATAAATATTGTAATAAAAAATTAAGAGTATATAGAAAGTAGTTTTTTTTTAAGGAAAAAAAAAAGTGGAAAATGTTGGGGGAGATGATGGCGGGTTTAGGTTTGACACGTGTTGGAAGATAAGGGCAGCGGCGTAACGATGACGGAGTTAGGGACAGGTTTCTTTAATACGAGATTGGACGACAATTATCAAGGTTTTGACTTTGTGTTTTTATGTGTTTGTGTTGTTCTCTTCATTTCAATTACCCAAAACTTCCAACCCTCCTCCTTTCTTTAAAAATATGCTAAATGCTAATTGTTACAAACAAATACAATTTATTATCTCACTTTCTTTTCTTTTATTTATTTATTTATTGTGCATTTCAAGTAAAATTATATCAAATTATTATTTTTATTTGTATTTTTTCACCAAATAATAATAATAACAAAAAGCTAGAAGATCTTTTTTCTTCTAAAATTTGTATACAATTTATTATATTAGACCTTAATGTTGTAAAGAAGTATTGCATGTTTTTATCTTTAGTTAGATTTTTGTTCCAAATTTTGTTGGGTTGATTTTGAAAATTCACTAATATTGAGTTCGAATAAAACAAATAAAAAAAATTAATATTGAGATATCCAACTCAAGGCTCAAATAAGCCTTGAGGCAAACAATCAAAAGTCGATTAGATATTTGACAGTTTAGATCTTAGTAGGAGGAGGGAAAAGCTTTCGTCGGCTGGCCTCTATATATAAATCATTGTGACTTCGGAATAAGTAAGTTCATTTTCATCTCTACAACAAAAAATGTTTTACCAACATACGTGTGGGAGGCGTTGTGACAAGAGTCTTGGGTTCTTTTTTTTGTCTTTTTTTTTTATCATATTTTTCATGAAAACAAATTAACCGTTGTTTTTTCTGTTTAAATTTTGGCATGATCAACACATATTTTCACACGTTCAATATTTAGTACAAAATTGATGTGATTTCAAATAAAAATAACACTCTGGCTAAAAGATTTTTTTATCATAGATAATTTTTTCTAATACTATATTTTCATTTAATTAGTGTGTTTTAAGCAAATTTTTGGGTAGAATTTTCAACCGTGTGAATGCAAGTCGAAGAAAAATCTAACGCGATTAAAAATGGTAAAATGAGTTAACTTAATGAGAATTAGGTTAAAATACCATTTTTGCCCATATAGTTTAAGATTTGTTCAATTTTAGTTCAAATACTTTTAAATGTCAATTTTAGTCTCTATATTATTAATCAATCATAAATTTAGTCTCCATTGCTAGTTATCATTGTTTTTAAAGATTTTTTTTATTATCTATTAGTATTTTTACTATATATTTTAAAAACATATTCACGTGTTGTTTTTCATTCACATAAAATTTATTATTATTATTATTTGACCATCAATAAAAATTATCATTGAGAAACCTTAATTTAAGAATTATTGGAAGTAGCTAGATTAGAATTGAAGATTAGAAAATATACTAATTAAAAATTGGTCAAAATGAGAAATATAAAAGGAATGAAACGTAGAAAAAATAAAAAATGAAGGTGATGGAATATTTATTGTGAAAGAGATAATAAAATTAATTATGTTTGGAGTATAGTCAATTAGATTTGACGTGATTGTTGTAATACGAGAAGTTAAGAAGGAGAACACAAATGCGAAAACCAATTAATAAATCAAATTAAAACCAACCAACTAAAAGAATTCAAAAAAGAAAAAGGAAAAGGAAAAGGAAAAGAAAAATCCAGCGTGGAATAAGGGAAAGGGGAAAAATACAGTGGAATGCGGCGCAGGAGAAGATGGAGAGGAAGAAACAAAATAAATGGCACAGAAGTACCGGAAAGCCCTGTGATGATTTTTGGATGTTACGTGTGATTATCCCGCGATATCCGTTCACGGGTTTTAAAATTAAAATCACTCATTTCCCCTTCCCTTGGCCCTCGTTCATATCATTACATTATATTGCCATCCAATAATAAACCTTTCATTCAATTAATAAAATTAATAATTAATAAAAACCCTCATTTCTTTTGTTTCTTCTTAGATTATAAATTTTACTTTTGATATATTTCCATTAAGTTCGTGAATTCTTAAACATCGGCAAATGGACTAAGAATATATTTAGTCATGAACTTAACTGTTTATTAATTGGTTTTCGAATTTATATTTAGGGACTAACCTAACACAAATTTAAAAATTTAAAGCTTAAATTCATAATTTAATATTTATTTTTTTAAAAAAATATCAATATAATTTATATTTTTCTTTTACGCAGTTGTTATTTTATAATTGTTATATATCGATTTGATTTCAATGGCGGATGATTAAATTAAAAAAGTCGCTTTGAGCATAATCTTTTTTAAAAAACTTGGATATAATTTAATTGTTGCATTAAAATCTTAATTACTCGTAGGCGTTGTATAAAATAATAACGATGGTTACCTTGTTGGTATTTAATTGTAATACTATTTTTTTTTTTTTTTGATAATGTATGTAGTAGGAGATTGAACTTCATACCTCGAAGTTGATATTACAAGCTCATGCAGCTAAACTATGCTCTATGCATGATCGTTAAAATATCTCTATACACTACAAGAAAATACTAATTTTTCGACGCTTGAAATCGCTAAAAAATGGTAACAAATGCGTTAAAAGTTTGATCAGGATATATCAGTCGGAAGACCATCTCCTAACACGTATATACATACTGTTGGGAGTTAATGATAACTCCCGACGCTGACATTATAGACTCCCCACAGATGTATAAAATCCGTCTAGAGTTCTCTGATCTCTCGAGGATGTTAATGTCCTCGGGAGTTTGATTCATAAACCCAATTTCTGAACTCCCGACGATTTACTAGCCGATGGGAGATAGTGAGACTCTCGACGTCCTCGTCGGGAAATAGTGCACTACCCAAGCCTATTTTCCTTTTTTTTTTCGTTTTTTTTTATTTTGATCTAAATAACCTAAAATTTAGAACATTATTAAGCAAATCAAACGTATTCACATAAAGGACAAAACATATTCACATAAAACAAATAAACAAACAAAGTCGATAGTATTCTTTATTACACAAAAGAGAGAAAGGTTGGCAAAGATGATCTACAAAACAAATGTCTTGACGAATACATTTAGAAAGTTTGATGAAATCTCCAAACGGCATCTCCAACAAAATCTCCAAATAGCATCTCCAAAACAGTAGTTTACCTACAATTACATTAATTTGAGGTTATAATTATATATATCAAGATTAGATTTAAGAAGAAATTTAAAAACTAATCTCAACTCAACTCACACAACATTCAAAATTCATAAACTTTCATGAACAAACAAAAATGAATCCTATAATCCTACAAAACAAAGAAAATCAACACACTTCTAAGGCTACATGTTCTCAACCCTTAAACCTCCACAAATACATAAATACCACAAGTTAAACTCCAAAACTAGTTTAACTAATGTCAACCCACCCCACACAACATTCAAATTTCATAAACCTCCACAAACACAAAAAAACTCCACAAAACACATGAAAATCCAGTTATTTGGTTACCATAACTGCAGGATAATTAATAATTCATTATCATAGAGCACCTATTATTTGAGACTTATGGATACGTTTCTCAACTACAAATTAAAGAAAACAAAACACCAAGAACAAAAAATTAAAGGGAAAAATACAAGAAATTTATTAATAAAAAGGAAGAAAAGTTTCTAAAAAGTCCATTAATCCCTTAAAAAATCCACATGAAAAATCCAAAATCTATAGTTAATATGCAAACAATGAAAATCAAATATCGAATTAGAGCGTTCTAACAATTCGTAGTCGATCAAAAAATTGAATGAATCCTCAAATTCTCCAATAAACAAACGAATTGAACATGTGAGGATGACCATAACTCAAATTCTAGCTAATCAATTTTCATTTACTATATACGAACTTTAACCTCAACAATTTCCGTAGATCCAAAACGGAGACTAGAAAATAACAAATAAAAAGGAAAAGGAAGTAAAACAGTAGATTCATAACTCTCAATAGCAAAATTCCTAACACAATAAGATGACGACCTCTTCGACTCGACAATTTCAAGTTCAGAATCACTTTAAAAAACATAGATTTCAAGTTTAGCATCACTTTCAAATGGTTAGAAATTTTAGGATAAAATAGCAAATTTTTTTTTTTTTTTTAAAAAAATAGAGCATTTACCCAAAATCAAAATTAACAAAATCAAAATTAAGGCAAATAAACATAATCGGTGGCGCTCAATGAAGATGCCCACCCATCATGGAAGATGTGAAGCATATTTCCCGACGATTATTTTACAGCGTTCGGAGATAGTGTATCTCCCGACTAGTGACTCCCGACGGGGGTCTTTATCGTCAGAAGATCGTCTTTGTCTTGTAGAGATATATTTTTTTCCAAAGATCGTACAACCTTTGAATCCACATGCTTGTATTAGTGTTGTAATATAAACAATTGTAATATTAAAAATACTTTAAATTAAAATTGTAAATCGAGGAGTGATGTGGCAAAATAAAAATGACCTAAAGTCCATGAAGAGAAATCAAACATGGTTTTAGAAGGAAAATGGGAAGAAAAAAAAAAAACTATTTCTGTACAGATTCTTTCTTTCTTTCTTTTCTAACTAATAACATCATCTGTATTAAAATTAAGTTAGAAAATTCCATTTTTTAAAAAAAGTTGTTAGGAAATTGTCAAGAAACTAAATAAATAATTACTCAAAAAGAAAGCAAGTAATTAAACAAATACACATTATTGACTTAATACTAATATATATATATATATATATATAGAAATAAATATATGTTTAGAAGTAGCCTTGTGAATATGAATAGCGTCCAGAACTAGTCACAAATTAGAAAACACAAACTCAACTAATGAAGAGGACCGTAAACTAAATACCATTATTTGAAACTGACTCTTTTGTTTTTCTTTCTATTTAAAATCATGAATTTAATGATCAACATATTATAGTTGTCATGTCACCTTTTCAATGATAATAATTATTATTATTATTTAAAAAATATATAGTAATAAAAATAATAAATATCAGTATCAGGTAATTCCATTCATTGGCCTACGTCCAGCCTACGAGACCTCTCCATTTATTGCTATATTCTCCTACAAATTATCATGCAAGCTGTACATGAAAATAACCCAAAAACAGCGATGGCAAAAACGGAAAACCGATTCCTACTTTCATTTTCGAACCCATAATAGGAACCTGAATTAAAAGAAATTAGTAAATTCACTTTTTGGTGCTACCCACCGGTTTGGTTTCTAAATTTTAAAATGGTGTGCTTTTACTTCTTGAATATGGTAATTAATTTTTGTTTGGTCTATAGATTTTATAATATTACATTTTTGTTCCTCGATTTTGAACGTAGTTTTCATTTGATTTCAATAGTTGTAATATTTTATATTTTTATCTTTATTTTTTTTATTAATGTTGACTTTCATCTTTGACATTAACTTTTAGTTAATTAATTTAAAAACAATTATGTTGTGATTTTTTAAAATTTATTTTAATAACCATTAAACTAATTTAATTAAAATCAATTTAATTTGATTGAACTAATTAATAGTTATTAGCACTAAGAGTTGAAAGTTATTATTTAATGAAAATTTAAGATTAAAAAAGTAAATTTTTAATCCTAGAAACTAAATGGATACAAAACTTAAAACTCAAAGGTTAACATGTAATATTTTAAAATTTAGAAACCAAATAGAATTTAAATTCAAAATATTTTAGGAATAAAATCATGTTTTTTTTAACCTAAAAATTAAATAGAAATTAAAACCAAAACGTAAACGTTGTTTGGTAAATATTTAGACCATGTGTTGTAACCATTTTATTTTAATTTTCGGTTTTTGAAAATTAAGTCTATTTTCTCTTTATTTTTTACAATAATTTACATCTTTCTTAAGTACAATAGTTGAAATCTTAAGTGAATTGCAAAAATAAAAACAAGTTTTTAAAAACCATTTTTTTAGCTTTAAGAATTTAGCTTGATTTTTTAAACCATTGTTAAAAAGTAGATAACAAAAGAAGAAATTTAGAGGTTGAAGACTTAATTTTCTAAAATAAAAAAAATCATCAAACGGGGTCTTTAGTTTTTTTTTTTTTTTTTTTTTAATTAAGCTTATTTTATTTTTATTTTTTACTATGATTTTTAATCTTTTTTCTAAGTAAAATAGTTAAATTCTAAACTATATTAGAAAAATAAAATAATTTTTTTTAGAAACTATCGTCTTTTAGTTTTCAAAATCTGAATTAATTTTTAAAAATATTGATAGAAAAAATAAATAACAAAAGTGAAAGAAATATAAATAGTTATCTAAGCAAAATAATTATCTTCCCTAAAAC